>NW_028186346.1:4609558-4670454 GCF_003343005.1 Rhea americana | reverse complement strand
CGCGGCGGCTGCGCTCGCCACGCGGGGCCCCCCGGGACAGACCCGAGCGTGTCCGCGGCCGCGCAGACGGGGCGAGGAGGGGACACAAAATCCTGGGTCTCAGACAGCGCATGTTGCTTTGTTTACTGTTGGAGCCGCGAAGTGTCCTTATTGCAGGCAGTGTCTGGAGAAAACAAATTGTTCTGCTTCCAGTGCTCGTTCTGCCCAGATTTTTACCCAAATTCTTGAATAGTTCTCGTTCCCCTAAAGTTAGATTCACAGGCAAAAAGAGCGCTTCCGCTCACAGCTAATGGCCAGCACAGTGCCGTGGTGCGCATCGCAGCCCTGATCCTGCAGGACCATCTCTGTGGCACAAGGATTATTGGCAGCTTTCCCCGAAAACAAAATATCCCCAGGCAGAGTGAAGGGGGAGCTGTAATGCTTCCTGATTTCCCTCTAGAAAATTCAGCTTGCGTCACCCACTCATGCTCCTCCACTGGGTGAAACTACCAGTGTGGTTCACCTGCCCACGCTGGTGCGGCCATCACCACTGCTTTTGCCTGCCAGCACGGTGCCTTCCTGCCATGCCCTCGCCCCAGCACGGCTCAGCTAAGCCCTGCGCTGTGGCAGCTCAGGAGCCACAAGAGCTAAAGCCTCACCTGACAAGAAATGAGGTGGTTTGGCTCCCCGAGCAGGAGGTTCTCCGGAAAGTCAGACCGTTAATGAAGAGATGACYGGGAGTGAGGCCACAAACAGCTAGTTTAAATAGATTTAAACTGTTGTAGAATGGCAAGTTACAGGAAAAAAATATTCAGAAAGCATCCACATTTCAATTTCAACTAAATTGCTTTAAGCTATCCCTGAAGTCTTTTGCAAGAAGAATCAGTGAACTTTCAAATTTRTTAATGCAAAATGTGCTACATTTTGAGCAAGAGAGTAAGCTTTTAGACTTATTATCTCATACTTTCACTTCCTTTGGCATTCTGAGTCAGAGACAAAATCCTTTTTTAAACTAATGAATAGAGTGATGAATTAACACTTTAAGGGTAATTGGAAACCAGTCCTAACCAGTTTGTTCAAGGTGACCCCATGAATAATGGTGTTTGAATATAACCGATCAGAAAAGTATGCTAATATTACTCTACTTTGAAAAGGAAATATAATAAATGGAATAAATACAAAGACCAGCTAGAGCCTAACTGAAGATGCCACCAGGAAGAACTCAGTATGATAAGCACCCTCCCCCAGTTGGTAGGAGGAGAGAATGGCTTTGAAGAGAATAAAAAAAGAAAAAAACTGCTGGTGCTCCAGCTCATCCCACTGCTGAAGACTGTAGTAGTCCTCAGGCTACCAGGAGCAGCAGCAGCAACTCTACCTCTTCATTACCTCTTCATTCCCTCCTGACAATTTTGGTCTTAGTGAACTGCAGTTCTATGAAGCAAAATAAACAAGAGTGTAAAAATCCTTCCTTGCACATTCTCTTCTTATCTTCATTCAATGAGAGAAGAAAACTGAAAAAGGCATTGCTAAATATGCAGAAGGTCTCATCAGGATGTTCCATTCATTCAGATTTTAGTGCACAAGTGAAATCATATAACGTAGGATCTCAAGGGGCCTTTTATTAGGCATCTACTCACACTGAAGCAGAATTAAATATGTTTTAGGTCATGTCATAGCACACGTATGTAGAATACATTCTACRCTGCTTTTAAAAACCTCTGATTAACCTGGTTTTGCCCAAACCTCTCTTTTTGCAAATTAAGCCAATTAAATTTTGTCTTTCTGTTCAGATTGTAGAGGACAATTGATTGTTATCCTGAATATGACAATATTTTACATGTATGTATAAAGGTATCAGGAAGTATCATGTTCACAGAATCACAGAATCGGTAAGGTTGGAAGGGACCTCTGGAGATCATCTAGTCCAAACCCCCTGCTCAAGGAAGGGCACCTACAGCGTGTTAGACAGGATTACAACCAGGYGGGYYTTGAAKATCTCCAGAGAAGGAGACTCCACCACCTCTCTGGGCAACCTGTGCCAGTGCTCTGTCACTCTCACAGTGAAGAAATTCCTCCTCACGGTCAGGTGGAACTTCCTGTGGTTCAATTTTTGCCCATTGCCTCTTGTCCTGTTGCATGGGACTATTGAAAAGAGTTTAGCCCCATCCCCTTGACACCCACCCTTCAGGTACTTGTAGACATTGATAAGATCCCCCCTCAGTCTTCTCTTCCTCAGGCTAAAGAGGCCCAGCTCTCGCAGCCTTTCCTCATAGGGCAGGTGCTCTGGCCCTCTGATCATCTTTGTAGCCCTATGCTACAAATGTTCTATTCAGACTTTGCCTTTCAATTCCAGTTGTCATATTTTCCAAAACTTTTATAATACTTGTTGCTCTTCTCAAGACACTCTCTAATTTGTACACATTTTATTGAAGTATAATKTCCAAGATAGGACATCATAGACTTGCTGAGCACCATCAGTACTAAACAAAGTAGAAAAATAGACCTCCGTGTCTTATGTATAGCATTTTTGCTAATAAATCCCTCAATAAGATCTGTCTTTGTTGCAATGGCTACTTAATGTTGACTTGTTCAGTATGTGATTCTTTCATAAAACAACTCTACACCAATAGCACCCCTTTTCAGTCTGCTATTCTCTATATGAATTTTATGCCTTCCTAAGTTTAGAACCTAGCACTTACCCTCATCTTGTTAATTTTAGATCATCTCTCCACCAGTCAAGAGTGTTTTTTAGTAGGAACAGTTTAGCAATGTACATTCTGAAGTAGCATATTGATATTTGAACATGGTTTATTAATTTTGCATTTTAAAAAATCTCTGAACAGTGTAATGAGGCTTTGTCAATATTATCTCACTTTGAAAAGTTGCAGCCTAGAAAATTTATGAGAAAACCAGGAAAAGTTAAATACTATTAATTCTACAATATTTGGAAATTTTTTGTCATTTTTGTATTATTACTTTTTACTAAAAACATACCTCAAAGACTCAAGATACCCTACCATTAAAACAGGAATTATGAATAGGGTCATTAATATTTTGCAAAATTATAAAATTATAAACAGAGATTTTAAGTACACTTAAAGCAGATCGGTCAAATCTTTTAAGAGTACATGAGATTCATTCTTTTGGTCTTCACTGTACCCTCCCCTGCCATGACACCTGCATCTCAGGTGTTTGCAGTGAGACAACCAGCTACATTGTATACAAGATTCCAGGAGCATAGCTAGCATGAGGAATATGCCACTAGACATAAGTTTTCCAGCAGCAGCCTGTAACTGCAAGTCACCATCCCACCCAGTGGTGTCCTCGCGTGTCTCCCTACATAAATGTCAAACATTGGGATTCCAGCAATTTGTTGACTTTTACATGACACTAGAAATCTAGGGCACACAATCTGTACTTGGTGTAACCCTGTTCTCTGCAATCTCAAATCAGTTTAGGAATTTCATTCAAAGTAAGATGTATGGAGTGAAATAGCTTGAGCATATATTCTGTAATAGCCATGCCACTAGCTAGGTGCCAAGGAAATCCCAACAACCTATTCTAGATCACGGCAAAGTCAACATAAGTTCCAACACGAATTCTCTTTGCTTCTTAATTTCCAAGATCACCAGTGAAAAAAAACTTTACAAAAGATCTTTCCTAGTCTATATTACATGCTACAGCTGAGGAAAGTTGGCATACTTTATTTGAAATTATACCTGTTGACACAAATTGAGATTAAATTGTTGTTTCAAACACAGGTTCAACAGGTAGTTCAATCCTATCCCATGTTTTTTAAATAATAAAAAATTCAGTGCTGTATGAAGTTTTCCTGTATGTGGGAACAATTCACCCAAACAACTTGCCTAAAGTTTGTGGAAAGCAATCATCCAAGGAAATTAAGTGTACAAGCTGCTGCTTCTTTGCAAGGTTTGGGCTGCCTTTTTAATGTATGCAACATTAGATTTGTTTATATGACAAGTATAATATCTGCCCCATCTGTTCAGGATGCTTTTTGGAAATAATACTTCAAATACTTTGGGGATATATTTATTAGGAAGTTTCACAGACCTTCATTATTTCAGCACTTAAGACCACAGTGGAGCAATAGATTATGGTCACTGTATGCTATATGCTATTAAATTTTATATAGTCACTGCCTTAGAGAGCCAGCACAGCAGCTTTGTTACTCATCTTCAACAGACTGTCACAGTAGAAGTTATCTTATCCTACTGCAGACTGAGCTTTCCATGCTATACTCAAAGAGCAGGAGAAAATGACGTTGACCAAGAGCCAGGCAGGGGCAAGTTTCTTCTTTAATCTGCAATGATACCGTATCTCTAGATGATCCTAAAAGAAAACTCATACCCTGTGCTCCAAAGGAAGCTAGGAATCCCCCTGACTTGGAAGAGAATTCATTCACATTTGTAAATTTATTAAACACTTTGACACTTTGTTCATTTTTTGAACAAGCCACAGCAGACAAGCCTCTGAGAAGAAAGGTTCTTCATACGATCTCAGAAAACAACTACATTCCCACTGATGTTCTAGCTCTAAGAAAGACTATTTTCYAGTGCTTCAGAGGATAATAACACTCCACCCACAAAATACAATTGTGATAGAGTGCATCAGAGAGGAGCCTTTCCTTACTATTGCAGCCAACCAGCTGAAGTCCAGACATACAACATTTTAGCACAGTCATTGTCTTAATGAAGAGCTGCAGATGGACAGAGAAGGGAGGTGGGGAAATGCCTTCTTGCGTGTGCAGCTTCAGTGATGTCCAAGCAAGCTGACKGGCAACTGGTGCTCTGCTCCTTTCCGCTGGAGATAGATGAACCCAGTTTATCCAAAATAAGTAGAGAAAAATCCTTAAAGAATCTCTTTTGCAGCAGTATGAAACTTGTATATCATGCACATCCAGCCACTAAATCTATGTTTCTAATGATCACATTTAGGGCAATATGGTGTTCATATTCTCCAGGAGACCTACAAAGGTCACACTTAGGCCTTCTCTATACTACTAAATAAGACAGGCCAGGGATTTATCCCTGACCCTATGGCCAAGTGACACACTGTGAACTGCATGCACACAGCTAAATTTATTCTACTCCCCCAAAAAGCTGGCCACATCCATACTGCATGGTGCGCACTGTCATTCCCTGGTCTCAGGGGATAATATGGTCTGTTGACATGCTCAACATTATCTAGAAGAGTGTTAGTGGTCACCTAACTATACCATGGGTCAGGTAATCATTAAACAGTCTGCACCAAGCAAATAGTCAATGTTAAGCCCATGTCATCACCATGTGTAGTTCACTTGTACACGCATACCCTTATAGATTCCTCGGCCAGAAGAAATATGTAGCACTACAATCATCTTTCCTGAAAATAGCCCAAATTATATGTAGTAAAAAGAATTCTGATCAGGTTTTGCACACAATTCCTGAGTGTGTCTCTTTCACCTTCCCCAATAACTTCATCCAATAATTACCTGTATTTGTTGCTAGCCAGTTCTTTTTGATTTCAAATCTGTTTTTATCCATCTTCAAACTTCCAGCTGCCAAATAATGTTGTGCCTTTGACATCCAAGTTGAAAAGCCAGACATTGAGACTGCTATAACAAGTGACCAATGTAATGCTCTTCACTGTTTTTGATAAACAGAGCACACTGCATTCCTCAAACCTCACACAGTAAAACGCTTTACTGACCCCAAGAGTCCTGTACTCTATAGCAATAGCTAGTATTGTTGTATCCTGTGTGTAAAATATTGTATTTGGCCCTCTAAAACTGCCTTTTTGTTGGATTGCGATGTTCTAAATCGCATGATTCAGCCCTATTTTCAAAAGTAATACATGCTTTTCAATATTTACTAATCTTTGCATCATTTGCAAACTTTACCATAATATTTTATGTTATCTAGATGACTGATAAAAGTATTGGGCAAAAAAATCGATCTCTGGGAAAAAAAATTCATCAGAATAACCTTCTTTGGTGAGGTCTCTTCATTAACAGTGACATCTGAGGATCAACTAGTGAGTCAGTTTTTAATCCATGTAATTTTAATTTCATATAATGGAARGTTTTTTAAATCAAAGTGTTATTGTGGTATTGACTAAAATGCTTTGAAGAAATCAATGGCTGTTATGTGAACACAGCTGTCCTTAGCACTCAGAATTATATTCTTTTCAAAGCAGCAAAGAAGCACAGGAAACACCCCCACCCCATGCCAATCAACTTTGATAAAATCTACCTTCTTTGATGCTCTATTGACTGTCATTTTAACAGGCAATTTTTGTTGATAAAATCCCAAATTAGCACTCTCTTTGTTATGGTTATAAATGACATCTGTTAATTAATCAATAGGTCCTTTTAAGTTTTTTAAAAAATGAAATAATTTTTAAAAATGAAACAATTTTATCAATACTCTCTTGGAATTTCTCATGACTTAAAATAATACATTATTAGCTGAAGATAGGTCTTCATCCAACTCTATTAAGACAGAAATTTAATCAGAACAGCTTCTGCCCCACTTTCTTTCTTACAGGTGATACTTGTTCTTTTTGTCAATTTCTCATATGGATACATCTTTTTGTGTTCCAAATATGAAACAGAAATCTGTTGGACATTTTTTGCTTTTCTTACATTATTTACTTGTGTACTTGATGTAGGATTCTTCTTTTTGCCTCCTAATACTTATTAAAAATGATCTATTACTGCCTTTAATCCGGCTGCCTCCAAGCATTACAGTAAGTAACTTTTTCATCTTGTTACTTTTAATCCCTGTCTTTAATTTCTTTTTTCCCACCTGAGTCTTTACAAATTGATTTTGTATTTTCTCATTTCCTCATTTCATTTTTAACCAAATGAAGAAACCAGGATGGCTTTCGGCCCAGTAAAACCTTTACATGCTAATGAAATCATGGCTTTTCACCTATCTAGCTGGATATCTTTAAACAACTGGCATTTTCTGTTAASGCTTGCTACTTCAAAGCCATGTTCTCTGTCCATTAGCAGACAATTACTCTAAGCTTTGGACAATTAGCTCCTTTAGTGTTCCATAGATGAATATTGGTGGTACCATTACGTGTTTACAGAAATGCAGGGTAATCAGATTCTAATCAGAAATACATGAACAAAGTAATTTTTAGATTGACAATGAACTATTCTTTGTCAAGAGGTCTGATAATGAGTCATTCCATATTGGAAGTAGGGCACATTGGATTGAGAAGCTTTAAAGAAAAACTGTTCCCCTTAATTTTTGTCACATATTTTTTTGATTGGCCATGACAGCTATCCAGAAAATGTTTCCTAGCTGGAATTAACCAATGATATTTATTTTCTTTCTTGATGCTCCATACACAGATGCTAAGCTTTAACTTGAAAGAATTTGTCATAAAGGAAGATCCAAATGTGCTGACAATTCATATATAGAAGAATCTATATTTCATACATTTTGCACAATAGTTTCTTGATGTAACTGGAGACCATGGCAATAATCTAATTACACGTACATTATAAAAGGATCTACATCAAGTTTATATCCTCCTCTTTTAGACAGATTTCTGGCTAATCAAAAGATTCCAAGGGCTGAAAAATTCCACCATGACCCTTAATAAGTTGTTCCATTGATAATTACTCTCACTTTAAAATGTCCAGCTTATATATGGTCCAATGTATTTAGGTTTGGAATCATGGAATGCCTTAGGTTAAAAATGATGTATTGGCACACAACAGTACACATAATAAGAATGTCCATTTAATGACCCCTAACACCAGGAGGCCAAATGTTGCACTAGTTATTCCTGCTGCTGTGACATACTATGAATCAGTGCAAAGTTTAATGCTGCATATACTCATTTGCGAGGGAGGTTATATTTCTAAAGTAGTATTCTTTTTGCTTTAAACAAAACTCTTTTGTGTATCTGTTTTTACATCAGCTTTTTACAATATCATTTTAAAACCTAAATCTAGTAAAACTGTATAACTCTAAAAAGATAGCATGAAGGTTTGTAACTGTCTTAGTTCATTGCCAGAGAAGTTTTCTCAGACTTAGTAGGGTTGGTAAAGTTGATACTTTACAGTTGCACCTACATCTATTTTAATAATTTACATGTTGGGAATTGCATCACTGAATTCTGTTTCAACAAAGCACTTAACATCTAGCATTTGTTTAAGTTCATCACTATTTGTCAGACCACTTAAGCATGTCTTGAAGATCCAGTGGAGCTTTGATATGCTTAAATGATTTGATAAATAGAGATGAACTTAAGCACACACTCAGATTTTTTTTTCTGAAGTAGAGACTTGTTCTGCAGTATATTCTTTCAAGTGTATACTTCAAGTATACATGATAAAYACTTTCAGTGTTTTTCCTATTGAATGTCTGAGAATGATAGCTGTTTGAGAACTCTAAATTAAAAATTACCTAGGAAAAATATGCAAATATTTTTTATAATTTATCCTTTGAAATACAGAACAAAGTATTGAAATATGCAGTGACTTACAAATCTACAGTGAATTTTTAAAATGTTCAGATGACTTGTATAGGGCTATGTTCAATGAATACTTAACAGATACCTGAAGCTACTGGCACCAGTTCATAGAAGTTGTGAGAGTTTTATACCTATGCAGCACTGCTGCAGATGGAGAATGTTTAAATAATTCATTTCTTATACATGTGGTGCATTGATAAATGTAGGTCCCTTACTACCTGAACCTCAGTTATGGTGTAATAAAACAGTCTGAGAGTTTCTGGAAATGCAGAAAGGTGCAAAAGTAAAATAATCAAGAATGCTGTCATGTAAATTCTGCCATGAAAAATGAGTGTTGAAAACAGGAAGCAGCTGATTCATTTAAATAACAAAATCCAGTGTCTCTTGGGAAAATTATACAGTGTCCCAACTGTCGTGAAGCAGATTTACAACCAGTTAATACTGAGTGCCTCAGATCTGACTGTGCCATCTAAACTGTGTATTACCCCACAGTCAGCAGGAGAACCCACATTCAGACAGCAAATGCTCAGCGAGACCAGCTCCGAGCTGCAGAGAACAAGATAATGCTGGGTGACCCTGGCAGAACATGGAACTGCAACTGAGCAACCAATCAAAGAGAAAACAGAAGAGTTTTTTATTTCAAAACCAATAGATATGCTAATATAAAGCAAAGTTACAGTTTGGAAAATGATACATGGGTTCACATCTATACAATTCACCACTAATATATGATTCATATAAACATTTTATTGTGGACAAATCCAAAGCTGCACTATGAAGAGGCAGTGCATCTGTAGGTTAACTAACAGAGCATCTGGCACTGAACGGGGAAGTTTTATACTTGCTGATGTTACATATAGAGTAAAACTTTGATTTGGCATCACACTATTTCTTAGTGTGACTTTGCTAGTCAGGACCAAATTTACAGCATGTAGGGCACAAATTCTGTCTTAAGTATGTTGAATGTTAGCTTTTACACTTAAATGGTTGTCTACTGATTGTATTACAAATCTGAATAGGCCCATATGTTASGTATAATCTCGCTTAACTATTTTATCTTTGGCTACTACTTTTTAGATGCCCCTTTTTTTGTTAGAACATCAAAACTCAAAGAAACTTAACAATGGAAGCCCTCTGACTACCCAGATTAAAGTCTTCTTTATTTTAAAAATSTAGGTAGAGYTTTATTTGGCAGAAGAGCTTAAAAATGAGGCTGTGAAACCTATTCTACCTGAAAGCATTACGAAAACATGGCAGTTCATCAGTGAAAGTTCAGTTATGATTGGTAATACTAGAAGAAGGTATGCTAGATAGTGTGTGTATATATACATATATAGTGAGAGAGAGAGTAAAAATAAAGAGTGTATATATGCACTGTATCTACACTATATTGTCTATATACATAAATACATATATGTGTACACACACACACACATATATATAAAAATTCTGTTTAAAACTGTGATAGCATATAGCATGAGCTCTTTCAYTGGGATTCATCTCACCTACCCTTAGGTGCAGAACACTTACCTAAAGACGTGTGCAATATTCTTGTGGGACTGAACTCCACATTGTAAATAGAATCATAGAATCARTAAGGTTGGAAGGGACCTCTGGAGATCATCTAGTCCAACCTCYCTGCTCAGCAGGGTCACCTAGAGCATGGTAGACAGGGCTGCATCCAGGCAGACCTTGAATATCTCCAGAGAAGGAGACTCCACCACCTCTCTGGGCAACCTGGTCCAGTGTTCCGTCACTCTCACAGGGAAGAAATTCCCCCTCATGTTCAGGCAGAACTTCCTGTGGTTCAATTTCTGCCCATGGCCTCTTGTCCTGTCACACAGGACAACTGAAAAGAGTTTGTCCCTGTCCCCCTGACACCCTCCCTTCAGATACTTATACACATTGATAAGATCYCCCCTCAGTCTTCTCTTCCCCAGGCTAAAGAGGCCCAGCTCTYRYAGYCRTTCCTCATAGGGCAGRTGCTCCAGCCMTCTGATCATCTTTGTAGCCCTTTGCTGGACTCTCTCCAGTAGCTSCATGTCTCTCTTGTCCTGGGGAGCCCAGAACTGGACACAGKACTTGAGATGAGGCCTCCCCAGGGCTGAGTGGAGGGGCAGGATCACCTCCMTTGACCTGCTGGCAACACTCTGCCTAATGCACCCCAGGATACCACTGGCCTTCTTGGCCACAAGGGCACATTGCTGGCTCATGGTCARCTTGTCGTCCAGCAGYCCTCCCAGGTCTTTCTCTGCAGAGCTGCTCTCCAGCAGGTCAGCCCCCAGCTTGTACTGGTGCCTAGGGTTATTTTTCCCTAGATGCATGAGTCTGCACTTGCCCTTGTTGGACCTCAGGAGGTTCCTCTCCGCCCAACTCTCCGCCTGTCCAGGTCTCTCTGAAAATAAATAAATGTAGGTATGTATACTCAAGATGGGTGTCTTCAGAGATTTAGTCAGTACTACCTGTGGCACCTGGAAAGCAGTGTAGCTCACCCTGATGTCAATACCTAATGGTTTGAATCTCTCTCTAAGCTCTGCTGACTATGTTGACCATGTGTTCATTGACTATATTGCAAGCTCGGACAGCTAGCTCACATATATACACCTAGGCTGTGGAGTTGGACAGCTGAGTCTCACTTGATATCTACRCTGTAAAAATCTGTGTTTGAGCTAACTTTTCTCCTTTTACGGTCRGGGGAGATTTGTGCTTTTACAGCTCCGTTTATTTTACCAACTTCAGACTCCTACTTTAGGAAGAGATGAATTGCATCTTAGAATTACATCTCTCTGTTGACTGAAAAAGAATTCTAGACAGTTATTTCATACATAGAGTCTGCATTATAGACATACGAAATTAGGTGAGTTGAATGCTACCTTTTTATCCTTTTGAAATGTGTTATCTGATTGTAGTTTTCCTTCTTGGGGACTGGCATAGTATTTGCTTTGCAATAATACTATGCCAACAACATTTAAACAATTAGCTTAATTTAATCCCATAATACATTTCTAGTTAATTAACCTYACATACACAGTTTCAATGAGACCGACACTTTTGGTGAGTAGAAGAATCTATACATTTCTTGAGGAGGGAGAGCAGCAGCATTCAAAGCCTCTGGTGACAAGTAGGCGAATGAGGATGTAAATGACGTTCCATAGCCATAATCTGATCGCTGCTGTTTGACCTGCTTGGTCTCTGCTATTCTAAATTTTCCTGTCTCCAAGCACCATCCTGGAGTGCTCAATGTATATGAAGTTCTTTGTATGCTTGGGAGATTTTGTGCATTATAGTTTCAAAACTCTGAAGTACAGTTACTCTGTTGCAGCATATCTTAAGGGAACCGGGTAGGGTTCAATTTCTGCAGGAGTATTGCAGTTCCTCTCTGATGGATTTTAAACTGGATTGGGAAAACCACCTGCAGTTACTAATTCCCACTATGTGAATTCCTAGGTAATAAGAAAGGTCAGYGGGATTTAGCCCTTCTTCTCCTGTTGTTTTACCTACTATCATCTACCTTTAAAGGTACTATTGCTGGGGCAGTTGAGTATCTGCAAAGCAAATTCAATTCAACTGAACAATAATGCAAAGTAAGAACARCACCATAAAGAAAATGAGTCAGGCAAAATGCATATCAAATCACCAGATAATAAAAAGAGTATACTGTATAAATTGAGGGGTTGTTCTAGAACTATTTCTGTTGCTGATCTTTTCTGATAAATTTGGAGAAACAAAGAATTATACGGAGTAATTAACGCAGTGGAATCTCAGTTTTGGGCTTCAATTTCTCATTACCAAAACCARAAGCTATAGAACTAATACAGTCTTTTCTACCCCCAAGTGTAACTGCATACTACCACAGTCTTTTTAAATACTCAATAACAGCTCTTTGCTGCATGATCAATACTTATAGCACTTTGCCTCTTCAAGGTACAACATAAGTGCTAAGAATTCAATATAATGTTACACTCAAGTTTAATAGGCTAAGGATTATATTTGTTTAAAAGAATGCTATCAAGTCAAAAATTGAATTAAAATAAGTCCTCTTGTTTGTGTTATTGATTAGAACTGTCTAAACTTTCTTCTAAGGCTCTGTACTATTCCCGTCTGTGTTGGTCCTCTCCATTTCAGCACAAGACTAACACCAATCCCAAGGCTCCTTCCATAAATCTCTTCCCGCCTGAGCCAATATACAGTTTGTAAACTTCATACCAATATGGCAATATAAACAAAGTCCCTGTACCTTTGGAGACAAATGCTCATGTCCTCTAATAATTTCCACTGAACTTGATTTTTTGTACTGAATATACATTAATAGATTAATGCCTGTGACAATACCTTTTTTTGTCTTTTAATAATGGGTGTAGCCTTTTCTATACTAGTGGATTTTCCTAYTTGCTTCTATTATGCCTGTGATAAATACAGTAAAGGTCAGTGGTAAATATTATTGTTTTCAAAATACATCTTTTGTATAGGTTTCCTAAGATGATGCTTCATATGTTAGGGAAAAAGGGGAGCTAAGGCATATTTTCCCTTAGGACAAGACATAAACACTGACTGGATCATTGCCAAACAGCCATAGAGCAAACATCATAGTTACATATTCTCAACAGATCAAGCTGCTGAGACTTAGAGTAGTCTGAAATGAAAGGAAGACTTAATTTCTAGGCCATGTAACAAAGCTAACAAGGAATATACTAATGCARAGCCAGAGAGCATGGAGAGAATGAATTTTTTGAGAAAACCTAGCTTCTCAAGGGGAAAGATGAATGTGGGTGACAGAAAGTCTGAAAGGAAAACAGACCTAAGATGCTGTGTTGTCTTTAAGGATGTAAACTGGATCTGKTTTTTTTCTGTATCTGAAGAGGGATACCCCGCTAAGATGAGATGAGACAAAAATATGTGTAGGTTGTTTGCTAAAAAAAAATCATTTCAAAATAGCACTTTATTCAATTTACTAATAAGCATATTTGTTTTCAGAAGACTCTTCTCTCATTCCTGATGGAGTTAGTCCCAAGGCTCCCCAGCAACAATAAAAAATAATTTTCCAGATGGATCATCATGACAACAAGAGATCGACCTGGGAGATACAGTATTATTTGACTCCAGGCAAGGGGAGGAAAGCTATGAAATTCCACACCTACCCGTGACAGGGACAAAGATCAAATGCTTAAAAGCATGCTCGCATTTGCTTTTCCAAATCACATGCCACTGCTGTATTGTGTTTTGTGAAATCATTGCATACCTTACTGAATTAAAATAGCATATGGGAATTGGCTCAGAATGCCAAATTTCCATATAATTTTTGACTAGATCTTTCCTGCTGATACATATATTTGGATCTTCACATTTATTTATAATGTCTACTTTCTAGATGACCAAAAAGGTTTTCTTTGTGGTTCTTCAGGAATTTCTTGATCTGCTGTATTTCTTATTCAAACAAACAAGATTAGAATCTTTTGTCTCCTTTCAGTAATCAGTAGATCATCAGTRCCATTTCATCTTTGTATTCAAATCTCTGTTGAAAAGATCTTCTCTGAAAATCTTCTTTATAGTATTGAAAGCACCACTCATGTATCTCTGTATTTCCACTCTTGCAGCTCATGCTGAAGCCCCTTATGTGAGTTTTGCAGCTGTGTGTCAGCACTGTAATGCTTCCAACATATCCTTCAGCACTCAGCCCACACACAAACACATATAGTCTTATTAATATTTTTGATCCTTTATAATGATGGGTTTGGGGCACATAAAGAAAAGTAGATGTCTACAAGCATTTCAGCTTCCCAGAGAGGCACATAAATGAAGTCTAATACACAAGTTCTTGTATCTCATCAGCTAGATCCAGAAAGAAATAACAGAGGTAGTGATAGATTTGGTCATATCTTTTTATTATGCTGGAATTCCTTACAAGAGAGACTTTGAATTGTCTTCTGGAGCTTGTGAAATGGCAAGGAGCAGTGATTGATATTGCACTTGCATTATTTACAACTCTTTAAAAGGCAGATTTAAATTATTCTTTTAGTTACTATGGTAATCATGGAGACCTTTTCAGCCTCTGGCTTTTCTGAGTAAGGAATGAACTGTTGCTTCAAAGCACTTTCAGTATTGTTACAAAGATTGTTTATGATGCTTTTATTTTCCTTTTTCTTTCCTTTTTAAACTTGTTTGGCTGATAATACTTCAGACTGCTGTTGTCTGGAGTGGTAACCTCACTATAATAATTCTGGCATCAGTTCTGTAGATAGTATGGGTTAAAGGTACTCAGACAACTCTTATCCTCATGGGTAATGATATAAATCCAAATTTACTTCATATCAAATTATAGAGGTACTCCTGCTTAATAGAATATGAGGTAAAAATTTGAATTTATTTGATTATGATGTTACTTGGGATTTTTCAGTTCTTTCRTGTCTTCATTTGAGAATTTACACTGGGAGTGACATTTAAGTTCCCCCTTCAGATAGTCTTTTTCTGTTGAGACTTCTGAGCAGTTTTTGCAATTACTACCTYCAAATTCACGGAATAGTATTAAACACTGGTAAACTGCTTTAAAAAATTACCCTAATACTCAATTTTAATGCAATACAAATGCCATTAAAAAAAAAAAGAATTACACAGCTATGAAAGATGATGGACTGGGAGACCCCTGGAATCTGACATCTTATCCCACAGAGAAGGTGCAGTACTGCAGTTTCACTTACTTTCTCTCATCGTTTTGTCTGAACCTCATATGAAGAGGTAGTGGCCTCAATAAGGCAACTCCGTCTCTGTGCTCCTCCACTTGCTTATTAYCCAGATCATTCAGTTATTTGTCAGGTCTGTGGAAGGATGATGGAGAGTTTTGTGATAAACCCACAAGCTTTCAGGGAATTCAGACTGACACCATCACAACCGTTCTAGGAAATGGTCATCCTGATGATAACAGCCTTTGGTTGCTATTGACCTGGTCTTGTTTTGAATAACAGATGAAAAGATTAAGATTGGTTTATAGTTGGACTTTTCTTCTTTGAATGTTAATGGATAGCATGCATATTTTATTCTTCCTTGGTACAACTCCCAATTGTTGATCAGAAATTATAAATTCAATTTAATTTCTTTAAAAAGTTTCTTCTGATGCATTTTCTCAAGTTTGTAAGGGTAGATGCACTTAAGCATTCAAAGTGGTTAGGTAGGCTTTAGATTCAACCCACTTTCTTTGTCTAGCCTCCTCTACAGATAGCACTGAAAAAGTAAAAAAAAAAAAAAAAAAAAACCAAAACAAAACAGAAGTTTGCATAAAAAATGCAGTGGCAGAATGAAAAATGCACAATATTCCACCATCATCTCAGAATTTCTGATAGCTTGTTTCTCTGGCTTTAGATCCGTTATTTGTGCAGCATCAYAACATAATTAAAATTTGTTTTGATAAAAATTCACACTCCTTTCCAGAAAAAAACGTTGAAACAAAAACAGATTTYTCTACCTTATGATAGCTCATTTTTCAGTTTCAAGCTACTGTTAAGTGCCCTTTTGAAAGAGAATGCATATGCAATGACACTGTCTTTAAGTTACATGAATTGTACATATCTTGTTGATCTAAAGGAAATGTTGAGGAAGTGACCAAATATAAACAGAAAATTAATTAGACTGTGTCTAAATCAGCATTTTGRCTTGGAGCATTAATGCAGTTTTGAATCAAATTCAGCAATTGTTCACACTTACCACACATTGGTGCATATGAGGAATGATTTTGGTGTATTCAGACTAGATTTCTTTCAGAGAAACTAAAGCAGAAGCATCACACCAAACGCTCCCCAAATGTGCTCCAATCCAATGAGGGGTGTCCAAACCATCACGCCCAAACCAGACTTCAGACAGTTTCAAATCACATGTGTATGAGACATTTGGTCAAATGCAACAGATTAGACTTATTCTGAATAAAAACTCCAAAACCCCATCTATGTAGGAGACTCAAGATCTGGCAGTGGATCTATTGATCTGCTAACATGCCAATAGCCATAGTTTTCTTTGCATATGTAGACCTGGTACACTTAGGAGGAGGAACATGTTTGTAAGTTTTTTGCAGACTGATGTAGCTGAGCTCCACCTGTGCTCTGAGACAGTCATCACAGTGGTTGACTGAACTGCAGCAACTAAACTTTGCCAGAAGACATGCTAATCATCACACCAAAATTGCTATAACATTTTCTGTGTGGCTCAGTGTGCAGGCTAGCTCATGCCTACCTGCCAAAAACCCTGCACTCATCCTCAGRGCAGACCTCCATGAGGGCTCACTGTGATGCTGCACAGAGATTTCTTCCAGACTAGGAAGACACTTTGCAGATATACCGCCAACAGGCAGTTCCCAGGTCCAGGGCCTGTTCTGCTATACCTCAGAGGAACATTCTGATGATGGCATGCAAGATTATACAATGCTATCAAATTTCAGCCAAATCAGGACTATAGGTCAYGCACTACACAGAGATGTCTGGAAAACAGATGCTTTTTATAGCTCTAGTTATCTAAATGTATGTGAGTTGCTGCCTTTTTTGCATTATTGAACAGAAATCATGGAAAATCAGCTTCAGATAGGAGATTAAGATAATCATGACTTTAGTGGGTACAAGAGACTCAAAGATATTTTGCAAACACACTTAAAATTGCAACAGCTCTAAAACTACAATGAATACCTGGCACAAAGAGTCATTTCTGTCAATATACATAGTGTTCCCCTTACTGTTGTTGATGGGATATTCAGAATAAAATTCTGAACCTTATTCATTATTAAGCCTAATGGTGGATTACTTTCAGTAACTCAGTTTTACAAAACAATTCTAACAAAACGCACACAGCAYAGCTCTTTATGGCAATATATTTCCTATTCATACTTATTTTGTAGTCCACCCATCTTAGCATATAAAAGGAAAAACAGTTTCACTACTGAGAACTGTCTTTCATAASAAATATTATAACTCAATACTTTTCCCCTAGGTAGGAAAATGAATCCTTCCTTGTTAAAAAAARATCTCTGTTTTCATTTCACTCTTTTCTCTTTACCAACCAAACTAGAGATGAGCAAACTTCAAACATATGTTCAGTATTTCAGTTAAATATCCACTAGTATGTTTGAAAAAGCCAAACTTCAAACAGGTCAAAAGACAGTTTTATCTCATGATACAACTTCAAAGGACATTTACCAGAAGACCCACTCATTTGGACAGAGAATCTTTTAGACTACAAATGACAGTTCAAGCACACATTCAAGTCCTAAATTCCAACGCCCAGTGTTAAATGCTTTACCATCCCTAGAGCCAATGTGCAAAGCTCCTCATTCTCTTCTTCTGTCTTCCAGTAAGTTCAACTGCTTGCCTATAGTTTCTTATCAGACTTAGCATCATTGTAAGAGTAATTCCTGTAACAGTTTGTCCAAAAAAATAGCATTATTCCWGCAGAGTGGAAAGGACTGGATGATTAAGCAGTGAAATTTCCTTCTTGCACATTTATTCCTCTGAAGCAAATGAGGGCAAACTCACAAAATGATCCAGTACATATTAATCTCCCATATAAGTTAAATTCTGAATGTAACCTTGAAATACATTCTAGCTACTTAAAATTGATCTTACTTCTCTAAATGTCACACAACTAAAAGAAAAATAAGGAAAACATAAGTTCAATAACTCCTGACTGTCCTAGGCCAAGACAACTCTTGTTCATTGTTCTAGAGATATTCACTGAAATGGAAGTCACCAGCCAGAGGTTCAAAGTCATCATGTGACTCAAGGCATTTTAAGGAGATGTGCAGGAACAGAAATGTCATAGCCAAGGCAGTTTGCTCCAATGCAACACAATGGATGAACAAAGAGTTCAGTATGGTGAAAACTCCTGCCCTCGGCAATTCTTCAAACACATTTGCTGCACAAATGTTAGCACTTCCTTGTTGTTTTTGAGAATGAGTCTTAAATCAGTCAAGATAGTCATATTAGAATCAAGTAAAAATTAGCACCTCCTAGTCCTGATGTGACCTCATCTGGATTCCTGTGCATAGTTCTGCCCACCCATTCTTCAGACAGAGAAGTTTAAGTTCCAATAGTTGCAAATGATACTCAGATAATCCAGGGAATTTAGAGCTTGTTCTACAAAAGGAAATTAAAAAGGGTTGCTTAGTCTAGCAAAACGATGACTATAGGGGAACATGATTCCTGTCATATGCTTGGGTTCGTTCCAAACTCTGTCAATTCTGCCCAGCTGGCCAGAATTGCTAACTGGCTAACAGGCAAGCTAAACAGATCAAAGTTCTGCTGGAGCCTGTCCAACAGTGGCCTACTGATGTGGATCTGTCTTGCCTACCTAGCAAAACTTTTAAGTTCCTTAAAACTCATAAAAACTTAATACCTGAACTTTCTCTCTCTCTGTCAAATTCAGCTAAAAAGCTGGCAGATTGAAAAGGATTAACTGACAGGTAGATAGACAGTATCAATAGTTTCTTAGGAAACCAGGCAAAAGGGACAGCTGTGAACACCTTATTAAAAATGTATAGTGACAGTAAACAGTACTTAAACAAGAAAACGATGGTGAGACAGAAAGGTAAGGGAAGAGCAAGAGATATTTGCGTGCATTGAATAAGCCATGAGAGACAACAGCTCTTTTAMTACTTTGATCAGCAGTAGCAGTATATTACATTTTGAGTTTCTCTATTTAACACATACAGACTGCAAGAATATAATTGCATAAAAGATACAATAAACAACATACTGTATTAYTACTTTAAATTACAATGGTCATAGTTTGAGGAATTGCACTGAGAGGGTTAAAATTAGCAATCTGGTTAGTAAGTCTAGGGGCAATCTAGTCTGCCTAATTTAGGCACCTTTATTTTAGCATTTAGGCACTTTTAAGGGGACTGTTTCATTAAGACTTCTCTCTAGAGAGAGAAATAGGTGCCTTCAAAGACCTACAGAAATTTACTTCTTAAAGATCTTAGGCTCTTATTTTAGGAGTGGTAGTTCAACAAGCATCTAAAAGTCAAATACCCAAGATTTTTGGACTGAACCTCCCCTTCCAGAGAAGTTTGTTTTCAATTWATTTGAATCAGTAGCTTATTGATTGCAAGAAAGCACTTACTTTCATTATTTTTATATTACTATGAACAGCAYTGTGTCTTGGTCCCCTACATTGTGTAGATCCCTCCCATGTACATTCAACATTTCAACATCCCAGTGGAACATTTCAATTTRTTTAAGCAGTTGGTTTGAAAGGTTGAAGGAATGATCAAACAGATTAACTTTCAGCTGCTGCCATTCGTGAGTTTCCACACAGAAAGGTTGTACTTTTTTCCCTTACATGTCATGAGGGAAYATGATTCTTTTTCAGTCACATTCATTTCCAAGGAACAAGTCAAAAGTTTGCACAGACTACCAAACTGGAATGACTTGTAGTCAAGAATTAAATTCTATTTGAAATACTCAGGCATTATGAGTTTACATATGGTTATAATCAGTAAGCCCATTGGTGCAACTTTCTCCTAGTGGCCAGGGCTTAATTAGCACTAGGTACTGATTGCAAAAGGTTGTCACAATCATCTGACACAGCAGCAAAGGCCAGACTTTCTGGCGGGAAAGAAAGCAATAAGAAACAGTAAAGGAGGTTTTTGTGAGGCATGGAGTGGGTCCTGCATTACCTGCAATAGGAGGACTGACAGATGGGGGGGCTTCTACATCATTTGTGTGCAGCGACATGGGTTCCAACTCCCCCCGCCCCCCCCGACACACACACACCCCACAGCAGAGAGGAGCTGAAGAAAGAAGAGCACAGGGAATCCTATGTGGCGAGCTGCAGAGTTGTCGTGCATCACATAAATCAGCAGGGTGGTGTGCATCATTCCAGGTAGCTAGGGGCCACTTGCCATCATATCGCTGCAGAGGGTCGCATCTCTACAGCCAAAAAGACTGTGATTTCCACATTTTTGGGAAATTGTAGTGGTGGTTGTCTTCTGGATTTCTACCAGAAAACCTGGAAGAGTAATGGTGAATGTAAGTACAAAGGCCTCACATTTCTGTCTGTTTGATAAATACATCCCCATGAAGAAATCCTACGGAAACACAATTGCAACTACAGCCTGACAAAGGTTTGGTTTTTTAAATCAGTGGAGGCTTTTCCACAAAATCCTATTTCCTAAAAAAATAATTAAAAAGGGGAAATAGACAGCCCYCAAACCATTCTTTTCTCTCTTCTCTTTAGTCCTTCCCTGCTATATTCAGCCTAACGGTATAGAGGTGAATCCAACTTTTTATTCTGCACTGTTTTGCAGTCTAGTTCTCACACTAAACCTTGCTAATTTAACAGATGCTTCCAACTCACTCCAGGCCAGTAACTGGACCTGTGCGGGAAGATCAGTGCATTGCCGTAAAGCCCACTGAACTGGACTGCATTTCAAGAGTGGGTCTACCCCAATCTTGAAAGGGTTGGGGCACCTTAACTCTGGCATGCTCTTTCAAGGGAATATAACGCATTTCAAGGAATATATTTAATCCTTACAATCCTAGCACTTGTATAAGACATTAAAGTGTGCACAATATGGCRTAGTCTTGCCAAATGGACTGGATGACCCAACATAATGAATACCTTCCATTTGTAACATCTATAACAATGCTTATAATTCAGGCACTTGTGACAATGATCTTTACATGTTGTATTTTGGATTAGCTGTCCAAGCGATCTCCTTCCCAAGTATTAGCAGACAGAATAATAATAGCTCATCATTGTAGATGGCAGCAAGCATAAACAGTAGAGACATTAATTATCACCCTCTTGGTTTACAGCACAGCAAACACTATTAAAATGAAGAAAAAAAAAACCCTAAGTACAGGATGACTCTTCATTATCAAAGCTTCATTTTTTACCAAAAGTGACCTACAAGTGAAAATAAAGATGAGATTATGCCAAACTTGGTTTCTTTATCTAAAAAAATATTTTTGATGTGCCAATAGATTACATTTGAAATTTGTAATACGTGCAGAACAAAAAGGATGATGATCTAAGATGTAGCAGTAGAAAGTGAGCATAGAAGGAAGGAAAGGACTCATTTACATTGTTTAACTGTTTTTCTGTCTATTAGCAGCTACCAAAAAATCCTCCAAGTAAGGACAAAAGCACAAATGGCATAAAACATCACTTACATCTCTTAAAACACTGAGAATAGCTGATTATCTTTTGATTCGCATACACAGTAGACTCTGCTTATCTCTTCTTTGCCTTAGTTAATTTTCTTACTTTCATTACATTAATAAATGTGATATTTATGTTATAAATATTTTGGGTCTTATTGCAGGGAAGGCTTTCATAACTGTAGTGATTTTTTCATATAAAATCGATTTATGGCAATTGAACTAGTGTTACAACCATGAAAAATACAAGGTGCTCTATCTGTATTATGCTTTCCAACTTTATTATTATTTCTGGATCTTCTGACAATGATTAGATGATTTTAGACAAGATTTTAGTATAGTTAATAAGAATATCCCCTTAGCTCTGAAGTCTCCCCCTGAAAGGCATGGATTAAGGAATCCTCTCTCAAAAGCAGATGTAATTAAAGATGAGGCTATAGAGATTCACTAGAAACATTTAATAGTGATGGGAACAAATTGAACTTAAATCATATAATGCGACTTTACTGTAGAGATTTCCCAATGCCAAGACTGCATCTTTAAAGACATCTGCAAGAATTCTGTTTTAACAGTTTCATCTATTTTCAATTTTCTATTTGTAACCCTGAAGTTGACTAAGGATGTTTGCTTTTAAAAAGATGCACAGAAGCCACTTGGGAAGAGCATGAAAAATCTTTTATCCCATAGAAGATTGGACAGTGATTCAATTGACCAGGCACAGTATAAACAAATTGCTGCTATACCACATCAGCTCTTCCAAAACTGAACTATGTGATTTATTGGATTGTATCTTTGTGATCTCATACTCTAGGTTTCCAAGCCTAATGATTCTTCCTTTGCCTATTGTTGCAAGCTTCTAATAGCCTCTATATATCTGACATTTGATATATACACAAACCAACTCAATTTAATTTTTTAATGCAGTGCTCTAGCTCCACTTTTCAACATATCTAACGTCAAAATTTGGATGAAAGATCTCAAAATTCTTTCTTGATTCCAGAATAAGAGTTCCGCTGCACAAAAATACATACACAACAAAATACATTAGGGGCTGGAGGAGTTCATGAAAGGTGTTCAGTTCGGATGTTATCCATCTGTTCGTTTATAACAGATACAGAAACTTCTGCATAAAGCTTGTTCTTCTAAACCCATAATTTGTCATTCTTAAGAAAGGCTGTAATTTAAAAAGATCTATTTAATGGCATAAGACAGCACTGCTGCTGAAAGAAGGGGTCATCACTCTCAACAGCTCATTCCCACCTCTGTGTCGCTGCCTCCCTTTTGCTGACACAGCTATTTTTGCAGCTACATGCTCAATTAGACCGGAGATACGGTCTAGCTGTGTATCAACTTGCAGCCCAGTCACTCCCCCACTCCAGCTCATTGTATAGGCACACAAACGTGACTATAAAGCGGAAAATGAGCATCTGTAGACTAGTGAAAACTTATTCTGGCTTAAAGAGTTCCCCAAATTACAGACTTTGCTAAAGGCCACATGCAGTGATGGCTACTTAGGCTAGTCAAGTCCTGAAAAGACCCTCAGAAACATCAAACAGACTTTACTTAGGTAAATAGATAGCATAATGGCATACTGAGCTCAACGTTACTAAATACAAGGTAATTCATGTGTGAGGAGAAATTTAATTTTTCAGGATTTTTATTCAGAGAAGATACCCGCCTACCACTATGGGCAGCTCAGATGAAGACCCTTCTTCAGTATGCAACTGTAGTTCAAAAACAAAACCTATTATTAAAATGCCTGAGAACAGGACAGAGAAAAACACCTGAAAATACTACAAGCCCATTGTATAAGCAGAAGTTCATGCTCCTGTTTAATACAGGTTGCAGAAGTGATTGCTCCCTCACAGATAGAATACTGTACAMAACACAGGGGGTGGGTATTAAAAGAAAGGCAGTAAGAGTCATTAAGAATGGAGAAAAAACTTATGAATAGAGATTGAAAAGATTGG
Source organism: Rhea americana (assembly GCF_003343005.1). Lineage (NCBI taxonomy): Eukaryota > Metazoa > Chordata > Aves > Rheiformes > Rheidae > Rhea > Rhea americana. Next base: position 4,646,876 of record NW_028186346.1, on the reverse strand, counting down.
GATCGTTCATTTTGTAAAGAAGATAGTTAAAAGTGAACATGATAATAGTATTTAAAGTAACAAATGGTACGGGGAGAGGTAGATAAAAAGCTTTGTTGAAACAGCTTTGTTCCCTCGCTCAACACAAGACTAACGAGACATTCAGTGAAATTGCAAGGTAGCAAATTAAAAACTGATAAAAATTAACGCTTTTTAACACAGTATGTAATTAGAGGACATGGTGGTGAGGCAGGGGGTTGGGAGGTTTGAGCACAGGGGGTAACTGGAGGTTGCGTCTCAGTGAAAGAACAAGCTACTTGCCACACAGCGTAGCGTAAAAAAGCGTGAATTTAGGCAGTTATTACGGAAAAAACGATTGCCACCAGTTGCTACGCTGTTAACGCGCTCTCTGTCCAGCCTTGTAGCCCTCCATCTGCTGCCTTGCTGAGGGGATTTGAATTAAATAAACAGCAGAACTGCCGTTTTTTTGACTGGGGCGGGAGTTGTCTATTCCAAGGACATCAGCCGCRTTCACGTTATGGGACTGAACGCACACAAACACCCATCCATGTGAAAGGGGATTTGCTGAAGAATGAGCGGCAAAGGGACTTTTGTGGCAGACAGAAAACATACATTACCTCAGTGAGCGTCTGTTCTGCTTCACTGCCGTGTCTGGAAATCGAGGCCAGTTTGAGGCATCTGGCCCAGGTATGGGGGCAGATGAGTCAGCTCTGCTTTTTCCCAACACTGGACAAGCAGCAAAGTCCAGAAATACATGAAGTCATCATTATGGATTATTTTGGGTACAAGAGGTAAGGTTGTGTTTGTCAGAGCTAACAGAATTAASAGAATTAAATTAAAACAAGCAAACAAACAAACAAAGAAAACCCTGTAAAATGCCTCCTGGAAAACAACGCAGCATTTCAGAGCAGACTGCTGACAGGTGACATTACTCCCCCGTCGCCTGCTAAGGACGAGCGAGCCGCAGAGCTACGCTGCGCACGGCGCRGGAGGGTTTGGCTCGGGTAATGCCCTGCTCCTGGTCCCCCCCAAGCCGGGCTGCCCACAAGGCGAGCGGAGGCCCAGCGCTCGCAGCCGCTCCGGGGAAACCCGCCGGCGCCGACGCACCACCGGGAACGAAACCGCTGGCGCGGGGATGGAAACAGGGTTTTTAATAACGCAATTTCTGTGCTGGTAGCAGCGGGCCGCGGCGCCAGGTCCCCCCCAGCGCTGCCCTCTGTGGGGCCCCCGCCGAGCCCCACAGTGGCGGGCGAAGGCAGGCGCCGGCCAGCCCCCAGGGCCGGGCGCGCTCGCTGCCTGCGCCATTGCGCCCGCCCCGCCGCCATTTCCCCTCCCCGCGGGCGGCGGCAGCTCCCGCTGCGGGAGCGGGCGGGCGTCCCTCCTCCTCCGCCGCCTCCTCCGCCGCCGCCGCCGCCGCCGCCTCCCCCTCGCCGCCCGTGGGCGCAGCCCGCTAACGGCTGCGTTGCCTCCCTCGCAGCCACGGCGCCCTGCGAGCGGGAGGGGCCTGGGCCTGGGGCGCCCTCGCCGTGCCGGGCGGCTGCCCCGCGTTGGGCCGTGCGGGCCCGAGGGCGCCTGGGCGCCCAGGGGCGGTGGYGGCGTGGTTGGCGGCGTGTCTCTCRGCTCCCCGGGGAGTCGGCGCTCGCGGTCGGTTTAACCGCTTCTGCTGCACACCCAGATCTCTGAGGCTGGTTGCYAAATGGGCCTGCCGGAGGTGTTAGGAAAATAATGATGCGGTGTGTGGTTTTCCAGTGCCGACTGTAACGTGCCAAACATTTCTGAGTAAAATTGTCAYGCTGCATTTATGTTACAAGGTGGGAAGAAAAAGGGTACGGCATARAAACAAGGGATGGGTTTCTTTCAGTTTCTTAGAGCTAATACATCCCCCTTGAASGAATAAAATCACAGCAACTGCTCAGTTTTTCTGAGACTTTTGCTTCTCTTTTGAAGGAAAGCAGAGGCCCCAAAGAAGCACTAGAAACTGTTGCTTTGTCACACTTCCGAATTCCTCTGTGGTCTCTCAGCTCTGCCCACTTCTTCTCTAAAACTGTTTTCCTCCGTTGGCTCTGTCAGGCCATCAGTTCTGCTCCTCCTTCAGTTCCCTCCATAAATCTGTCCTACAGCTACAGGGCTATTTCTTCCTCCTCTGTCTCACACAAAAACAGATGTTGGCAGTGGCTCCTTTCCTAACCTTTCCTAAGTTTTGCTTTATTTTGGAATCGTGCTGCTAACTGCCTTACATCTATTGTTATCTCTCTCTTTCTTAGGCTATTTTTTCCTCATCTTTACTCATCATTTTTATTCCTGCTGTATTACTCTATATCTGGTGGCTGGTTTTAGGAAGGAGCAGTTATGTCAGTCTAGTTATACTCAGAATTTTGCCTTCCCATGATATAATTTTGAGTATTTTCTAACTTGTCTCTCTCCCTCCCAGTTCTTGAGAAGGATACAGCAGTGCTCTGGTAATTTACATGTACGGTATGCAACAGGGACCAAGACTCATAAATCTGTAAGCGTCTTTGGATTTAATAGAGCTTAAGTACCTGAAAACAGTCAGGGATCGGGGTTTGGTTATTAGAACAGTCACAGTCGGATTATATTACTCTAGTCTGATAGCAATTTGTTGACACTCTGTCAGAAGGCAAGCAGAAAACAAAATAATTTAGCAAAGTCTTGCAATTTGTTATAGAACACAGCCACAGTCCATAGAAGGTTAAGACCTATTCCAAGAGCTCACCAAAACATTTTTGACTGGCAGGGTCTAGGAAATGAAACAGCAAAAATCTAAATTGACAAAGACATTCTTTTTCTTACAGAGATCTGGGGAGTTATGTACACCGAACAAACCTCTGCCTGAAGAAGGCTGGGAAGAATGTATTTATGATGACAAAGCTTTGCCAAGCTGGGTACCCACTTAGTGTTTGGGGAATAGTGTTTGTAAATCCTATTAAAATCATTTAAATCCTTTTATCGTTTGTCTTCAGTCTTAAAATCTGCTTTAATCTTAAAAAATATTTTGTTAAGATCATACTCATTTTCACAGTCATATTCACAGACTCCTCAACAGAAGAATTATACTCAGACTGCTAGTATGTTTCATAGTATGTAGGGTGGTAGGAGAACTGCAGAATTTCCACCTCAGAATTGCCAGATGTGAGGGGACATATCTAGACAAGTATGTCTTGACTTCATGGAAATATTGGCAGTAGCACTGAACTGAATAGTAGTGCCTATATATTTACTGAGTGAGGAGACAGAAAGGAGAGCAGAAGAATAATAAATCCAAATTACCTATTTGTAAATGTAGAGGTCCTCTCATTCATTTTGTAACCACTTTTGTTAAGTAATATTAGCTCCATAAAAGTCCTCAAAACTGATGTTTTTCTGGACTCACTCTTTTCTGAGGAAAGTTGAAGACCTTTCTGGCTCCTAACCTCAATATGTGTCTTGTCACTGTTTTGAAGGAGAGCTACAATGGTCCAGTAAAGTCAAGCAGAAAGTATTGGGCAAAAATGAGAACGATGTAATGAAATCCAGTGTTTCTCCACTTACCTAAAAAGAACACAGTTCAATAAATGAAAACAAGCTGCATGTTGTGCCAGCAGAAGCACAGGATTCAGACTTTACCAAGAGAATCAAAGTGGAGACAAATTTTAAACTGCYTAGCTTTTTAATGTCATCACATCTTACATTCAATAATCAAAATATGAGACTGACTTAATAAGATAGATAATGGCTGTATTTCAAGTTTAATGGTTCTCAGTAACAGCAATATAAGAACACAACTGAGATTGAAGGCTACTAGGTTATTTTTGAAAGCACTAATTAATATTAGGGCAGTGATTAGAAACAAAGATGCTCTTCTGAGGTAATGGGCATCCTAATGAAGTGTAATTCTTAACATTTTCAGACAAGACCAGGCAACCAGACACCAGAAGTTAAAACCAAAATCCTATGTAGGAGTCTACCTATAAAAAGGAGAAGCAAAGAGGAAATGTTTGAGGAAATGGGGAAAAAAAGTCCCCTGTGAAATTTTTACTGCATAATAAGGAACTAGCAGTCTGCTCTTTCGGACAGGATAAAAAGAAAGAAGTCCAAGAACAAAGCTGAAGTCAGAGCAAAGGAAGGAAAAGACCAGCTCTGGCAGTTAATGAGAGAGGAAGGAACTTTTCACAAGGAACAGTGACAGCCAGTGTCTAGAGGGTGTAGAAGTCTTCTAAATCTACCTCTTTTCTCCCAAGGAGAGCTGCAAGAATAGAGAAACAAGTCCATCCCATCAAAAAACTAATTGTACAAGCCTGGAGTTACAATTAAGCCAAAGGATGGAGGCTATGGGTGGTGGAATAACATGGTGAAGTTCCATGCATGTGGTTGCGAGTCCAACCTAGAGTCCAATTTTTGTGGAAAGCAAAGTCTGACCGTGGATTTTTTCTGGAGGAAAGTGAACCCAGAACAGTACTGTCACCCTAAGCCTCAAAAAGAAATCCTATGGAATGAAAGATTACTTTTGTGTGGCATTTTATTCTAAATAGAATTTGTGATCAACATTTAAACTATAAGTGAATATATAGAGTTTTTAGTCTCATTGAATTTTCTGTGAAAAATCAATATTTCAATGATCAATATTTTTGAAGAGACATTAAAATTGTCTTGGTGTGTCTAGCATTCTTGGTTTATTGAACTCAAACTGAGGTTTAAACTAAWTCATCAATATTTTGTGATCTGTCATTTACAGCTATTGAACATGTACAAGCATTCATCAGTGGAAAGATTAATGCTGAAGAGTACTGCTARAAGTTGGGTATTGCAGTGGGAATACATGTAACATAAATTCTGTTTACCCCAATGAATGTAAAATATTGCTGGGTTTTTAGCAGTACCCAGTGGGATGCAGAGAAGCATTTCTGCTGCTATGTTAAACTGGTTTTTGATCAATAAAAACTGTATGAGAATACAAGACCAAATGAGTAAAACTGTCCACATAATTAATGTATTCTCCCACAGTTTTGCATTGCTGTTATATATATCTGAAGATTCAGTGCTTCCACTGCATTGTTGTAGCCATCACACGTTTTTATCATCTGCTATTTTGTTCTACATTCTCCTTTGTCATGTTTTTTAGCATATCAGGGAAGGAGGAGAAGGGAAACAATGTTACAGTTTTGTCATAGCTGAAGTTGAGGAGGAAAAAAGAACCAGGTCCACCAGCTGGAAACAAGCTCTTGCAAGTGAGCCATTGTGGGAGCAATCCTACCTATCCTTGGTAGACCTTGAGCTAGCTACTAACAGCCTAGTATTCTTAAATATGTGTTTATTCTAGCTATCCAGCTCATTGAGATCCAAAGTACTTTAAATGCAAAATCCAAGTCTGCCAAAAAAACCCAAACAAACAAACAAACAAACAAAAAAACTATGCAAAATAACCTTTGCCAACCAAAAATTTTCACATGTTCTTCCATCCCACAGGGGTGAGGCATTCTTCACTGGCACTCTTCCATGATCACTCTTCTTATCTATGGGCTAATGAGTGTGCCCTCACTATTGCTTAGATATACACTTGGAGCATCTACTCCAGAAAATGATGCCTTCCAATGATATTTACTTTTTGGCTCCTGAACAACAGAATCCAGTGAAAATTTGTAGAGTAGCAGACTAGTGTCATGTCCAGAACAGCTGATTTCCATTGTCCATCTAACTAGGTGGAAACAGTCATGCCTGAATGAAGGTGAAATCCAATTCGATTGTTGGTTTGCGTGGATGTAATTACCACTCATCTTCAGCAGTTATCTGAAAACATTTAGTAAATCTCATTGCCTATAAATTAACCTAATTCTCAGGGCAAGTTGTACTGTTGATACTAATTGGCATCATATTGACTCACTGGAGAGCAATGACAGGTAATGACTTTGCATAGTGTGCAGTAGTTTTGTGGAAAGGTGTATCTTGAAGGAAATCGTCTACTAATAGCATAGATAAAATTGTTCTTGTTTTGATGTGCCTGTGACAACCAGTGTGTATTTTTAGCACCTACCATTCAGAGATAGTATCTCCTATGCTTTCCAGAAGGTGAGGACTGCAGCTTTTGATTATGAGTGGACGTAATATTGAGTAAGTACACACAAGCAGCAGCTGGCTGGGTAAAAATCCTAGTAGTGGAGTGTGCAATTGTAAGTAGAGTACACAGACTTAAAATAATAGAGGCAGCATCAGCTTTTCAAAACTTCACCACTGAAAATTCTTACAGTTTCAGAAACATCCTAGAAAAAATACTTGCATGCCTTATAATTCGTTCAGACCTGCTAGCTTGAATGCAGCTACTACTCTTACATGTTTGGAAGTGAAYGTATATCCTGCATTAAACAAGAAAATATTTGCTAACATCTGAAACAAAGACCACCAAAGAGCTGAAAACACAGTTGATTTGCTGTTGAAAATAGTTTGTCCATTCCTAGAACATGGTCTTCAAAGGTTAAACAGCTATATTTAAAGTAATTTGAAAAGGTCTGTGATTGCTGTGGAAGCCTTGGGCATGGCAAAAGCTAACATTTTGCCTTCTGTAGTTTTATAGAGTGAAAAGYAGATCTGAATTTAGCCCTTCATTGTCTATGTATTTATTTTTATAATTATGGTATCACAAAAATAGATACTGTGGGTGGAAAGAGCTGCTATTTTGAAAAGATTTCTATCTTTGGCAAATTGAAAGCAAGAGTGGGGAAACAGGGAAGTTTCTGTCAGAAGGAATTTCATACTGTGAGGATTCACTGAATGGATGACAAAAATACAACTTAAGAAGACAGGAAAYGCTTAAATAGTGTACATTAGACAATACATTACACAGTCCCTTTATGCAGCGTCTTACTAAAATGATCCCTGGTTCAGTTCTGCTTCTGAACCACCGTGTTCACTGAGCACGAATGGTGAGCCATTTTTTCTGTAGGGAAAAGAGACACTCATGGCATATGTAATTATGTATACAATGTGTGTACAAWTAGATAAACAATCACTGCTTCTTCAAACATACTCTTTATAGGTTTTTCTATTCTGCTGAATGTCACATGTAGTCCAGCAGCTGTTGTACAAGCTCTAAAGAGCAGAAGGCTTAGTATTACATGGTTTTGGACCAGATACTCAGTTATTCCAGTCTGAGTCCTCTGCAGGGTTGTAACTTTTCTCCCTGACCTTGATGGAGTGGGTGAAGGAAGCCACCTTCTCTTTTTTTCAAGACCCAACTTTGGCTTGTTGAAAGAAAGCAGATGTTTATCCTAGATATCCTGCAAATTCTAGTGTAACAGCTAAGTCAATTCCTGCACAGAAAAAAACTCAGAAAAGTTCACGCTGTCTAGTTTTAGGCATCTAAATGTGGTGCCTCCATTGAAAGCTTTGTCATCCATGAGCCCTGTCGGGAAAGTGGAGGGAGGCAACCCTCTAGAAGTGTCTTTTTTGCCCTACTGAGATATTAATTCCTTTCTGGAGATACCTCAATAGGAAACCTTAACAAATTACATTCTGATTTGCATATTTAAGTTAAGCAGCTAAAATGAGAGAGTATGATTTTTTCTGAAAGCTTTCAAAGACAAATTCCCTCTCTGGGGTTTCTGTTATTGAAGTCTTCAAACTATTGCTCGAAGACATCTTTAGTCATATCACAGGCTCTTTTAAGGGTTTATTGCAGACAAAGGATTTACACGTGCCTCCCCCACTGTCTTCTGTCACAGTCCACTYCAAGACTTCAAAACACATGAGGAAGCCCTAATATCCTAGGTCAGGGTGATGTGTGAACAGAAATGCTGTTAAGGAATGAGCAAGCCTTAGTATAGGATTTTCCAGGGCAAGGGATTTAGAGAAGTGGTATTAAAATGTATACTGTTCTGAAAATCTTCTATTTATTCCATGTTCTCTATGAACAGATCCTCAAAGGCTCTCAGCTTCAGTTTAGGTGCCTGCATTTCTACCAAAATCTAACTTAGAGTTAGAAGCCTGCTTGCCTTTGTGTATTTTGGCCTGTGAGTACTAAGCTCAGAGATACAAAAAGTTTCTGATCTATTTATCTAAAGGTCATGCTTAGAGGCATGAGGATAAATTTTAGTTACATTTCTTGTATTAACACTCAATACCTGCTGTTCAGTATTACTTGTGCCAATAACGGATATTAGAGAAAATACYTGCAATAGAGAAAATCTATAGAAAGAGATAGATCATAAAAGGCCAGATGAAATTAATTTGAAGTTCACCTTGTACTAATGGAGTGGTACAAGATGACAAGACTGAGGCTTAGGTCTATAAGACTCAAAGAGAAGTATGATAACATTTGTGAATCATACCACAAAGGTATGACAAGCTTTTCTTTTTGTATGAACCTGACTTGAAAGCCCARTTGACTTTTAATGAGAGCTGGACTGCAAGGTGCATATGGCACCTAGAAAAAAACATAACCTGGACTCTTAAAGTCTTGATAAAGTAGAAAAGCCTTAAAGAAAGCTACAAGTGCAAAACATTGCCAGATAATGGTTCAGTCTGGGAAGGAGATAGTGTTTTCAGGATATCACCATGGCTTGGTAGTACAAGCTACGTAGAAATGCTTGCTTTAATGCAGAATACCATAGAAAGGTGCTGGGAACTGATGCAGTTCTGATGCACTGTCTTCAGTGAAAACTGGACTGAGGCCTTGCTTCGGAGATAAGAGGATAGACTTTCTCACCCACAGTAAAAAAGGGCAGGCTGAGCTGTAGTCAAACTTGACTTACTCTTTTTGTAGTTTTTCACTTTGTAGATGCCCTTGTAGGCTTTTATCTAGTCTAGGAGTCCCATGAGACTGGAACATTCATGCCGATTTCATGGAATGGACTGAGTAGTTTCAAGAGACTGTCTGAGAAGCACTTTATGCCTCAGGCTAAAATCAGAAATACAAATCTACAGGAGAAGAGGGAGTTAGGTGAAGAAAAAGAAAAAGAGAATGATGGAAGAGACAAAAACATGGCAACAGCGACAAAAACACTTTAATCTCTGAAGGCATGGCCTGTTACATTTTATTCTCTGTAGAGAAGAAAGAATTAGAGTTCTACGTGGGCATTTTCAACTGAGAGGCATGGAAATAGTGGATTGGAAACAGATATTGATGGCTCTAAATAATCACTTTTCTAGTAAGGGAATAGAAAGTTCATCCTATAATGCACTCAGTAAACTGCTTACCTAAAGTCATCAACAGTACAAAAGCTTAAGTTTGTGAAGAACCTCATTATGTAGTTACTAGTTCAGAAAGAAATCTTCTATCCAATGGTTATACAGAAAAGCAAAAGCTCGATATTGTTTTTATYGTTCCACTTATTTCTGAAGGTCTTCATCCCAGCAACATCTGAGCATATAGATCCCAGCTGGTCCTTTAAAATATCCACAGAACATGCTATAGTTTGTTTTATTTATTCTTAAAGGATATTATAATTTTGGATCATAGCAAGTTGTTTCAGACTGGAACTTAACCTCTTCTACATGTTTTCTTCACTTTCCACTGGCTACATATGAAYTATATTAGCATTTGGAGAGTACAATGGAAGGAAAAGTAGTAAAATAAAAATGAATTGTGATTCTTTTTCTTTGATTATATCAAATGGCAAACATTGCAAAYTGGGGTAGACGAAGAACCCTCTTATTCCATTTTTTGGATGAGATTAACTGCTAAGTAATAYTAAAGCTTGTACAATGATCTAAAAAACTACTATCAGACAAAAAGGATAATAAACTGCTTTGGACAGAAATACAAACAATAGTGAATAATGAATATCTAGAGATCCGTGATTCTGACAAAGGTTTTTCTTTGGGCTGATGTGTTAAATGTCCATATACTTTCTCAAAATACTGCAATACTCATCACGATTTACTTACTTTATAAAATACCTCAGAGTAGCACAAAAGTAAAATTAGACCAGGTGCACAACAATCAGACATATAACATTTAAAAAATCAAGTAAGCCAAAAAGAGTGGGAGACAGTGGGAGCAGATGATTGACATATTTATTTTGAAAGCAGCCAGAAGGCCTCAACCTTCTTCAGTCACAACTATCTAAAATAAGTCATGATAGCCCTGGAATCAGCTAATCTGGGTTATAACACTGGCAGCAGGTTCTCAGCTGCTAGAGTAAGAGTAATTCTTTTMCTCTAACCAACTTCTGTCTCAGGACTGTCACCGTGGTTTGCTTTCTCTGTCCATGGTTAGATAAACTTGAGCCTTCCTAAAAACATGGGCTAAGCTTATATATGTGATGTCCAAATTAATACACAGAAAAATCCTCAGGTTTTACCGCTGTTGGCCCAAGCTCCATGGACACAAAAAAATAAGTCTGACATGAAGTGAGTTGCTATGAAGTCTAAGGAACATGGACATAATCATTTTGGTGGAGCTGAAAGACAAATATGACTCCTCTTGCTAGTATAGCAGAGTCTTTGGAAGAAGTAGATGGCAACTCTGAACTGAAATTGGATGTTCCTTCTTAATAATTTTCTCTAAGACGAAAATATCTGAATATTGGGATTCAAATTTAGGTTTTAATATAAATGCTAAAGAAATAAATGCTAAGATTGATTGAAGAATTTTAACTTACCAGTGGGAAGTAAATTTACAGAGGAATATTTAAAAAAAATTAAATGGCAAGGAAAATAAACCTCAACAAAATATTATCAAAGTATGGTCAAGGATGGAGAAAGGAAGGATTTTCCAGAATCTAATGTGCACATGTGCAACTAAATAAGACTCAACAAGATGGGAATTCTGCTGATGTAATTCTAACATTACCCTCAAAATTTCAGGGGCAAAGTAAATTTCCTGTCTGGCACCAGATGTAGGCACAAGGTACAGTTTGGTCAATCTGATACCTTCAGAATCTCAGGGTGGGGAATGCGTTTACTGGTAAACAATATAGAGTGAATGTGTTGGGTTGACTCTCGAAAGGAATGAAGGTACCTAGGAATGAGCACAAAAATAACTGCATAGGATGGGAGTGGAGAAAAGTGTTGGATAGGAAAATAAATTAAGAACAAACAGGCAGCTCTGGAAGTGACACAGGAAAAGCAACAATCAACGGTTTTATGTGAGCAGAGAAAAAAAGTTGGGGACTGTGACAGGTAGATGAAATGCAGGAATCAAGTGGCAAAGAAGATAGATAGCTTTCAAGGAAGTACCTTAACTGTGATACAGTGATTTTGCCTTGAGAATGGAAGATCAGGAGGGGGAAAAAGAGTAGGAGACTGGGAAGAAATGGGAAGAGGGGGACTTGCACAAAACAATRAGACACCTAGAGGTACGGAGAGACTAACAGGGCCAAAGTTAYTACTTTCCCTAAACTTAGAAGGCTGTTGATGGGGATTTTGGTTGTTGTTTTGTGCTGCCCAAGAGGAAAGTATAAAAATGCAAACCCATTTAATGATGTARATCTATCCTGAAATTGTGATAGCTTACTTTTGTTGATTAGCATTTTAATGAGTCATATGAAAATATAATGTGTGTCTGTAATCTGTGCACAAATGCTTGAGGAAATGAAAGACTGACTAACAACTATTGCCTAATTTCAGCATGGAGAAGTCATTGCCCAATTCAGAAGTCAAAAACATGCAAATAGATATGCCTTCATCCTACTAGATAAATGTTCAATTTGTTCTATTACCATTTCAAACATAAAGGAACACAGGCAATAGTATTTCTGATTTGGATCTYTAACCTTCATTCCAGTAATTTCTTTACTGGATAAAATGAAGCCTAGAGCAAAAGCAGTCTAAGTGAAAACAAGGATATTCACCTAATTCTGTGATTAGGTAAGAGTCTTCACATAATAAATCTGGCAATATTTTCCCTTAAATTAATATTTTCAGAACAAACAAAAGGTCTGTTTCACAAGTCTTCAATTCTTAATTTATTGAACATAGCCATTCTCAAATCCTGAGTTCCTTTAGAACAATAGATAGTGAAGCTGGGAAGATTTTTTCCATTTTTTTTCAATAAGAAAATGCCAATATATTGAAACCAGATATTTCTCATGTTTCCCATATTTCTCAGAGATGTCTGAATTCTGATCACAGAGCCAGGACCCCCAATTAAGCTTACCTCAGGACAACGTCCAAAAAAATAAAAACATCCTGATGAAAAAGAACTCTTGTAATAATCTTTTTTTTCCAGAATATTTGGTTTGCATTCTTTATTAGAGCAAAAATGAATTTTGAAATCAGTTTGCCATACAGGTGGCAAAGGCATTTTTAAAATGACTTTTCTTGCACAATGAATAGTGTGAARAGAATATAAAGTATCAAGTAAGGGTACAGATGGTTGGGTAAATAGAGAATTTAAGACAAGGAGTGGTGGAGCACGCTCCTCTAACATCAGGAGAGAGTCCTATTCAAGGACAAAGCAAAACAAAATGTGCAGTTTAGCTCAATGGTGTTAGGTGTAACATTTAATAGCTGGCAAGCTGCCTGTATTTGATGCACTTGTTCAAATAGGGAAAAGCTGKCTGGATGAATGGAGGGCATTTAAGGACACAAAGTCTAGCTCCTCACAGCATTTATTATCACAAGATCTTATCAACTGCAGAATGTGGGAAAAAGTTCTTCATATGTTGTTGCTTTATACAAACAATTCTAGGTGGAGGCTTTTATTATAATTAATGGCAACTAAAATTATAAAATAATTTAAACTCCTGTGTCAAGCTCAAGTACTAGCTTCAACATTTACTAGCATAAAAACCTCTGTCCTGCAAAAACTTTCACTCACATGATTTCTTTTCTGACACAGGTAATCTTACACTATCCAGGACTTTATTAAGAGAGCATTTTAGTGGCTAGCTTTGTGTGCACACTTTCTGAAGTCAAAGATGCAGAAGTGAAATACCTTTTTTTTTCTTACCTGGATATGATGTCATGGCTGATCAGAAACCCCCAGATCTGTATCCCCAGACTCTGCAGGATCCTGAAGCCCTCATGCGRTAAAGCCTGGCCTTCAACAGATTGGTGCCAGGAAAGCCCACCATTTTAGAGCAGAAGGATGGTAGATTCTTGATTTTGCTTAGTATGTTTTAGGGCTGATACTACCTTTCTTTCTCACTCAAGCCACTGGGGATTCTTTTCTTTAAAAAATGGAAGATGCTGTATTTCTCTGGAAATGGTTCCTCATACAAATTTATTTGTGTATGTTTGAAAAGGAGAGCTAGTTTTTAAAATGTATATATCATTCTGCTGAAAAGACTCTTTCTTTGTGAGTAACACATGTCATCACACATTTTAGGTAGGAATGGTATTATGGTTATTAAAAGATATCTCAAGAGAATAGGTCTAAATATATAACCAGGTTCCTAATGAAGGATGTTCTCCTTTTCAGAGCTGCAGAGCACTTGCTTCCATCTGGGCGAATTAGTCGTAGAGGGTACGCTRCCCGTCACCCAGGTATGAAAAACGTGTTCTTAGAAAGTGCATCCTCAAGTATCTGGTGCTGCCCTAAACAATGTCACAGGTCCCCCGTGAGTCAGCAGCGGCAGCTGGTTTTATTTTAGGGTGAGGAGCCAGCCCCTAAGGACCATGAGATGAGAACGCGAGGTGCAACCACAGCTGCGGCACATGCCAAGCTCCTCTCGCTGCATCACCAAATGTGTTCAAAGGACAAGAAAAATGTTGGTTTGCCCAGATAGCCCTGTTTTGTTTTGTTTTTTGTTGTTGTTGTTTTTTTCTTCCCCCCCCCAAGAGGAATGCCTGCTCTCTGCTACTTGATAGCAGAAGCTGGCAGCACTATGGCAACGGGGCTGCAGCAAGGGCGGAGGGGAAATGTCGCGTAGCAACTGCGAAGCTTTCCACAGGCAAGGGGGGGGGGGTTAAAGCACAGCAGTTAAATAAATAAATAAAGACATCAACCAATCCTCCCCCCCTGCCGCCTTCCGCAGTTTCTAAGATCGGGAGGGGATGGCATGATTAAAATACAGATCGCAAGAGCTGAAAGATTGAGAAGGAAAAACACAAAAAAGGCATGACAACAAGAAAAGGAGGAAACAGCTTAGGAAAAAGTAGAGACGTTTTACACTGATCACCCGAGATGTGAGCTGCTTGCTCGTTARTAGAAATTATGGCCATAAACCAGCAAAGACTGTTGCACATCAGATCCAAATACTGTTATGCAAAGCAGAGCGCCATCGTCTTAATCTGCCCCCCACTCTCCCTGGCCCTTGAGCCTTGGCATGGGGTCGAGAGCTGTGGTGGCCATCACAGCCGGGGCCCCACATGGCCACTGCGCGCTGCCRCCGCAGTTGATCCCCACCGTGGGGACCGGGGCTCCCGGCTCTCTGGGAAGGTGAGGGAGCTGCTCCTTCTCCCTRTTATTTATGTCCTTCCTCCCAGCTGAGAAGGACTCTACAGGCAAAAGAAGAATAATCTGAAAGGCATCCGATACACCAGATTTTTAAGTGATATTTTTCCAAAGATGTTTTTTCCAGTGCTCCAGGCCACCCTCACACTTCGTTAATAATGCAGTAAAATCCCAGCGACGTTACATTCAGCACTTCAGCGGGAACCCAGCCAGTCAGGCACCTCTTTTTCAGTTCTCCATCCTCAGCCCGCTCTAAGCACGGTCTCAAACAGACGTCTTTCACTGCAGGCTTGGAAAGTTGCCCAGTTTGAGCTATTTTGGACTAACAAAGGGACAATTTCATCCAAAGACACAGAACCCCCACAGCGCTGCTGCCCTCCCCCTTGTCCGTCCTAATGGGGGTTGGGTGTTTCTGCTGGCCGTGGCACGGGCAGGAAAACATGAAAGGAGAGCYCAAGTTGGGCTAACCTTCCCTTTCAAAGTCTACCCAGAGACCAGCAGGGAGCTAACATGGATCTCCAAGTGTGAGGAACTGCAGGCTCCTAGTGGAGCGCCCCATCCTGCAGCTGAGCTGCTGTGTCCYGCCCATGCTGAAGGGCTTGATTTTGTTTTTTAAGGCAGAGGGGTCAGGTTATTATTGGCAAAGACTGATCTGGCAAAATGAAAATAGACACTGGGAATGTGTCACTCTGCTCAAGTATCAATATAATCACCACCGTGGCTGGCCACCACTGGCCACTGCTGCTCGCCGTTCCCTTGCTGCCCACCTGCCCACGGGCTCCCTCCRCAGCCAGTGGCGGAGAAGGAGCCAGCTCTGGGCTGCAGCCTTGCCACCTCCCAGGCCTCAGGGCTCCTGGCTGAAGCAGTGTTTTTAGGGCTTATAACGTTACAGGGTTTTGTATTCACGTTTACCAGAGCCATTGTTTCCCCAATAGATAATGCTGACTAAATTGATACTTTACAAAGACACAAAGGAGTCAGCTTGTGACTGATACACAATACTGGTTAACAAGACACATACAATGGTGGTATTAGTGGGAGGAAAGAACAGCTCAACTTTTTGTCAGTCATAGGTTCATTAGAAAGTAAAGAGTTGTTAGTAGGCAGAAAGGCTCTTTAGATACATAAAAATGATACCAGTTCTAAAAAAAATTAATCTCGCTTTAATGCTAGTGCAACTAATTCAGACTGTCTTCCCTCAAGTGCCATTTTTAATAGAATTCTGAAATTGGTACATTAAGAGAACAGCCTCTATGAAAATTCCTTTTCTCTTTGTTGAAAATGCACTCAAAATGTCTTACTTACATACATTTTGGCCACAGATTGATCCTGTCAACCTGAAGCATTCCTGAGGAATGTGACACATTATTGTAATGCTAACACCCAATAAAGGCTTTTGGAAGTATATGAAAAAAAATGTGAAAAGTACATATTTTTTTTCTTTTTTTTCTGTTCTAACATTCAAGGAGGTATTATGGTCATGAGAATTGAGAAGGAGGTATTTAAAATGCCTTAAGTCCTCCAGTCACATAGATTAACATATGTAAAACAAACAAATAAAACAAAGGGGATACAAAAATAGTGAGTAAGCATTCGAGGTGCAGCCCAGATGTAACCTTACTTTAAATGAAAATGATTGTGGCTAGYTGTTGCAGCAAAGTCTGCAAATTTTCTTCCAAAAAAGTTCAATGATTCTTGGATTTTAAAAGTCTGAGAGATACAGTAGTGGAGCTAGTATGCCCTAATAGCTAGGTGTTCGTTTGATCTGTCTCCTTTTTTAGACAGCTTTGTGCTCACCTGATGAGCTGACGGGGCCTCTGGCGCAGACTGAGAGGTCTGCTCTTTTATTGCTCTACAGTGATTTCAGCTGACACGTTCTACAAACCTTATTGCCGTTGTGTTTGCCTTGAAGCAGAACGGCAAAATCTAACCAGTCTCACTMCCATGATCTTATATCTCAAATGACCTGAGATTTTAACAGCACTGCCCGTGGAATAAGGTGCTTTACTTGATACAGGATGTAAGAATACTGGTACACCTGTAAATAAGTAGATGCACTCACCTCTCTACACTCTCATTCACTTATACCGCTTGAAAAAAATCCCAAAGATGTAAAATTCAAGACATTAAAAATATCAATATTAGTAAGACATACAAGACATAAGACATACAAATATCATGAAACTCTTAGACACTATCATTTACTSAGTTGATGGCTGCCACTGATAACAAGGAGTTGTAAGGCAGTGGGTTAGTTTTATTTTGCTTTGGATGCCATTATTGCAATAAATAATGTATGTGTTCGTGAGGACAGGGAAATGAATTAATTTTTCATTAAATGACAGCTTGGGGGAAAAAGATTGTAGCAAGATCTAGTTTTAAAACAATTCTTATGGTTTGCTTTTTATATTCTACGTACCACTAAAGCACAAATGAAAACAAAAATATGGAAAAGTAGCACATTCTTTGCAACCAAAGACTGACATAAGAGATGGAAAAAGTAAGCTAAGATTGCATAGATTGTCTGTTTTCTGACCATTACTAAATTTTGAGTATTCCACCTTGAAATTTTAATGGTCTTTAACAGAAGTTTTTTGCACTCAAAAACCCCTGACCATTCAGTGCTTCTATATGCAGGGACACTGTATTATTATCATTATCATCCTTGGAAAAGCCTGTAAAGACAACTGTGTTGCCCTAGTACCATCTAGTGGAGAGATTGCATGGGAGAGATTTAAATAAATATGCCAGACTGCAGGTAGTTGGGTCCTACCCTGCCTGAGCATCCTGACTGCTCTCAGGTCTCCTCACCTACTTCCCTCTGTACCTTCTCTACTGCTGCCATCATATCCACTGCTGAGTGCTCACTCTGCCAGTGAATGCAAAATTTGGAGAAAGAGGAGATTACGTGAGGTGGAAGTCAAGCCCCAAAAGGGAGAGGCRGATGTCTAGGGAAAGAACATCCAAGCCAGATAAATAGTTTTCTTCAAATTGCGTGCGGACTTGTTCAAGGTTTGCCCTCTTCAATTCCTACAGAGATTAATAAACTGCAAATGATTAAAATGGCTTTTAATAATAAAGACCATCAAGCTTAAGAGTATTTTCAGGTTTTACTCCATTTTCTGAAGAAATTTACAGACAAACCACATGTCAATGGTACCACCTGTTTCTTGTTTGACAGCAACCATCTGGGTAAAGCACAGAAAGCCATTGCAGTCCGCAAGGCAGGACAGAGAACTGTAACTTAAATGTCCAATGTTAGCCACAATGTGAAGAATTGGATGCAGCCAAAGGGATGGATTTATAAAACGGAAAGCACGCCTATAGCTGTAAGCCTCACGTTATGAGAAATACTGATTTGAATTGTCTCCTATTGGTCTTGTGTCCTACTAAAACATGTCTCCTGTTCATCTTGTTTCTGTTCAGAGTGACCACTAGGCTACAGATAAAGTTTTTTTTTTTCAGAGGTTAAACCAATTTATAGGTGCAGCAAGCAAAGTGAAGGCAGCAGAAAGCTGACAGACACACCCTGGACAGCAGTGAAGTAAATAGTCTATGGTATACAATTTAAACTCAGCTGACTTCTGGCCACTGACTGGAATCCCCTGATCTTCTTCCTCAAAGTCCCCTCAGTCTCTCTGTCACTRCTTTCACCTCCTTACTTCCTTCTACTTGTCTCTCAGTTTCTTTAGTCCTCACTTTGTTCCCATTAATTAAAAAGAAAATTACTGGAACACCAAAAAGAGAAAGAGCACTAGGACAACTAAGGCTGTATCTCATTGTAGCAGGGGAATGCCCTGCATAACAAAGAAAAAAATTCAATAGAGAGATTAGGGCAGAAAGGCAAGAATAGGGAAAGCATTAGAAATTGAAGCGTATAATTTGCTTTTGGAAGGTGGCATACTGAGCCAGGGAGAACAAAAAAGCCATGATTTTCAGTGCTGCTTGACTGGCTGGCAGTCCTCCCGTCTTCAGACTGAGTGCTAATTTTTAAACTATGCAAAATATCTCCTGGGGCTACGGAGCTTATCTAGAAATGAGACCCAGGGGAGGAAGGGCAAGCTTTAATGATRGGCAATAAGCACAAGAGAAGAAGGGCCTCAAGGTAGCAGTCAAACAAGCAAACAGCCTTTTATTTGCACTTTATGAGACCTTTATAATAGAAATGGCCACATGGCACTGATCAGGAAAAGAATTATCAGCAACAAGATGAGGAGGGAATTACTATCAGACAACAAGGTAGTAGTGTTTACTRCAGTCTTAGGCTATAACTGAAACATATGTGAATAATGATTAGTATGATGGATCCAAGACATTTTGAAATCAAACTTACTTAATTATCAAGTGTTTTCATGATGAGATGGACTAGAAGGTTTTTCTTGTTTAATTCTCCCAATGGTTGGTCTGTCTCAGCCTCATTCCAAGGCTGTCCCTGGCATAGACAGATCCAGGAACTTTATGATGGACAGCTGTGGAATAAGAAAAACAGAGAGGAGATCATCATAAAGAAAGCAAACTTAAAATTTTAAAAACTATAATCCTTCTACTGGAGTACATTGTAGTTAAAAATAGAGAAATTAACTTAGAGATTCCCCCTGGTAACTTGAAGTAGTTCTGACGTGAGCTGTCATGCTGTGGATAAAAATTTCTTCCCCACTCACAAGCGCTGAGTCTAAGCATCCAAAAGGAAAGGGAGAAGGGAGGGGGAGAGGAAGAACAACAAAATACGTTTAGGAAAGGTTAAGTAAATTAAACACATTATGGAGAACTCCTGCCCTTCCACAGGATGTTGGGATAACCTTCACTTTCATTCTCCTTCAAGACTTGCAGCAGTTAACCAAACAGCTGTTAAGGCAAGTTGGCTGTTTCCTTTTTCCCCTCTTCCCCCTTTTCCCCCAACACATTCTGTTTATTGCCCAAGATAAGAAACAAAACTTGACAAAATCTGGTAACTACTACCTCCTCTCTTTTCAATATCTGACTTTGAGAGTCTGCCACCTGTCTCAGCTGAAGTGATCGCAGCTGTGATGATGGATGGGAAGGCCCTCTTTGAGGTCTTTTGGGTAGGCTACTGTTCTCCACAGCTTCAGCCCCARTAGTCTCTGCTCAGCTAATTACTTTTAAACTGTCTCCATTGACTCAGCTCACTTCACCCCACACACTCAAAACTGAACTGAGTTGTGCACTCTTTAGAGGAGAATGGCGTGTAGTGAGCGCCAGGCACAGCGTCAGCCATCAGAGACAATCTTATCAGAAGTCCCATTCTTCTCTCTCTTCTCCATCAGTATCAAGGGCAAGCATACATGCGTCAGCTGGCTCCAGGATGGAGGACCTTCAGGGACAAGCCCAATTCGAACATCCCCAGTACTCTCTCAGCAGTGCATGSAGATGCACAATACCTGGCATGATTATCCAGATCAAATTCTTGCTGCACATATATTGCACACTTAAATTTTGTGACTTTATATGAATAGCTTCAGCTAGGCTGATGCCTCTGCATGACCAAAGACCTACTTAGAGAAAAGCTCTAGACAGACTGGCATACCAGCTACTAAGAGCTTGAGACTAGAGGAAATGACAAGGCCATGGTTTCACTAAACAGTCCAGCTCTGAAATATCCTGAGCTTAGTCTGCAAGAGAAGGGGAGGAAGATATTCAAGTAACCACAGGCAGAAGAAGAGAGGTAGACACAGGCACAGACAGGAAGAGAGGTAAAGAGCAGGAAGAGCCCATCTGTCCTTACCATCTGGTGAGTCCCATGGCACTTCCTGCTGTGTCTTTGTAGGCTGCACTGCCAATGAAAGGGGAGCGTTATGCTATTTCCAGTGCCTTGCTGGAAAAAGGACATTTAAGATCAATAATGGAGTGTTGGCTTGGCTTGCTAAGTGACTGCTGGTGTATGCCGTGTTACTCACTGGCAAGATCTGGGAATGCTACCAAGGATCATTCACTGGGAATTGCCTTTATTGGCCTGGAACTGCCTGCAGTCTCCTGCATGAGAAGTTTGCCTTCCTGTCCTACTGTGAATGACTGCATGTGGTAGGTGGAAAATGTGATGTTCCTGCAGGAGCCTGAAATCCCAGGAAGCCCTGGTTAAAAGATTTCTTCCCAGTCTTGGTGTGTTCTCTGCCTCTGTGCCTGTGTCCTGAGAAGGAAGCACTTCYTTTCTTGTCCCAGAGGGCATACAAGAGTCTCCCTCTTCATACCAGTTTCTTTAGGATCCTGTTCTGCAATTGCCAGCCTTTGGCCAGAAAAGCATATGAGAGGTTTTCCATGCTTGAAAGGGCCATGCTTGAAAGGGCCATGCTTGAAAGTGAAAGATTGTATGTCATCTAATATCTGTCTCTTGCCTGACAGTGTATTCTTCTTAGCCTAGCCCATGTGGTTGGTATTCTCAGCTAATTATTCCTAAACATTCAAAGCACTCAGCTTCTGGACCATACTGGCTTCTGGGCTGATTGCTCCCTGTGTTATTTCATACTAAGTCAGTGGTAGAAATGTGGGCAAAGCTTTGCCCCTCCTAAAGCCCTCCTTGGACACCAAAATAGAGAGTAAGCTTCAGGCTGAACTGTGGACGGTTGTGCAGCATAGTAAGCTGCACTGTAACTGCAGTTCCGGTCARCAGGACAGCTCTGCTGAGCTACTGCTGACGACTGGCTCCTGGCTCTTACCAATGCCCTGGCTCAGTTCTGCAGCACAGTTCACTCCAGGACACTGCAAATGAGACTAGACCACGTCTGACTCCTTCTATCATAAACAGTCTTCCAGCTTATCCCAGTAAGTTTTACACCTTCAAATACACCCTAGACATCCCCAAATTCATGATGTAAAGTCACCACTTCGGTGACTGCAACACAGGTCTTACATGAGACATCTTGAACTAGCAAAAAACACATAAAAATAAGTGTATTCCATAGAACCACATGGGAACTGTGTGTGATGAGAAAAGGCTCAAGGGAAAGAATAATGCGGCATAGGTGTGGCTCGTCCTTGCCACTTGATCTCAGCACTTAAGATCACTCTGGCTCTCTTTTATTTAGTCATATAGCCTCATGGTGTAGATAGCCTTTTCCAGCCCTATCACATGTAGAGTTTTTATTATTCTTATATAATCTTATATAATATATCTAAAGCCTAGGAAATCATTATCAAATTCAGTTCTCTTCCATACGTACACTTCAAACTACGTGAAATGAAAAGTTCTGTATTTCTGAAGAATAATTTCATGTTGGTTTAGATCCATATCCTGCATCAATGAATATATTCTAACCAAAGATCACATGTGCAGAGGTGTGGTTATTCCTTCTTTCAATGTCTTTTATATTTGAGGAGATTGTAGGCTTTTTTTTTTAACAAGAAAAGGTATAACACGGTGTATGTACAGTTACGATCATTAGGAGCTACCAGAAATATCAGATTTGCTACACATTTCAAGAGATCTTCAAATGAAATAGTAGATTTGACATCATGGGCCAAACTATGTTCTCTGTATGCTTTAGCAGCCCCAATAAATTCCATGAAATTAATTCAGAGGAACAGAGTAATAAGGATTTGGCCACACACCTATTTATCTTAAGGAAGAGTTAAAAGAATTAATGATGCTTAGGGAAGATGTCAGATTCATTGCATGTAAAACCCATAGCCAATAGTAAATATCTACTCGGTTAAATGGATGCCATCTGTGTACTCTGGCATTTGGTAACATAAACAGCTTTTGATATATTTGGATTCAGAAACAAAATTAAAAACTGTAAAGCTTCCAGAAATCACAAAGAGAAAAAAGGGGTATGAATCCACACATTTCAGCAATTCATGTTTCACATTTGTAATTCAAACTTTGTCCTATGACATTATGACAGAAGAGTGACTACAGTTACAGCAGCCAGAAAATTTCTTTGTCATTGACAAAGATGAAAGAGAGAAACAAGAGGAAATAGCTGCAAGAGGCCCAGTGCTAGAAAATACGCTGATAGACAGCCATGAATGTGGATCCAACCTACTATGGATTTGTCTATGTCTGGGTCAYCTCTAGTATGAACGTACAGTAGCACTGTGACATAAAAAAACATTTCTTCCATCATACTTGTTTGTGTTTGAAGTAAGAACTTGTAAAAGGTTGATTCATCAATAAACAAAGAAAAGTTTGTCTGGTCTGTGCTATGGGAACATTAGTCAAACTTACATGCCAGCTTAAATCTATGTGCTTACCTTACCTGAGATGATAGGTTAAATTGACTTGCCTTAAGTCTTCTAAAATTCATTTTGCTAAACGAAAACATGGAAAAACTCCATTTTGAGGCAGAATTGTTTGGAAAAAAAAAGAACCAATTATATAGAGTAATCACTTTTGGAAGGAAGATTATATTGGAAGATGATACTATTTATAGCATTAGCTAATGCAAAATGGTATTCCAAATGCTGCTGAAGTGCAATYGGTTTTCAGAGGAAGACTTGTAACTATTTATACAAAACTACCAACAATATGCAATAGTTTTATTCTTGGCAGAGAGCCAAGGAAATGCCACCAGTATTTGAAACTGTAGGAGTAATATGCCTGTTGCCAATCTCAACTGTATTGAATCCAGGACCCTGAAGTTAATATAGCTACTACTGTGGGAAAAACCCAGGCTTTGAAATAACGAGAAGTCAGGAATTTGGATTTCCTTGTTCTCCAACAGATTGCTCTCCAAGAGCACTATACCTTTTCTAAAATGCACATAAGGGGACCAAAAAGTGGTAGTGCCTAAAACCTGCCTACATCTTGGTGCTGTCTGAAGCATTAGGCATTTCCTTGGAGGTGGTTTCAGRGGTGATGCATAGTGGTAAACCCAGCCATAATTGAATGAGAGCTACCAAGTGCAATCCTCAGCAAGTCTGATGACAGCAGGCACATGCCACATCAGCAGATGTTAATGGGGAAGGGGCACTGACTTCTCAGCTCTTCCCATCTCCCCAGCCTTCTGGGAATGTGGGTAACTGGCCATAAATTACCAATCAGTGTCTAAACAACASTGCCTTTTGAAACAATTTCATAGAGTTACTTAATACTTGACAATACCAATCTCCATAACATGTACCAGGTAATTCTTGTTTTTATTCTGAGTGGTAGAAGAAAAGAAAAAAAAACCTGCTGGGTATCAGCAACTGGGTATACCAGTTTAGGTAGTCATCTGATCATGCACAGCCAGCCCTTTTCAGCCCAGAGACCCAGTTTTGAAATGGTCTCCATGGCACTCTGTTTTCATTGGGTCGAATCACCAGGTCATCTCTTGGTAGCCAGGGTCCAGGAGAAGGTGTCACTTGTCATACGCTCCAGTCTCGGCCGTTTTCTGCTGTCTTGGGGAATGGCCCGGCAAGTAGTGCTGCTCTTGGTGAGAGGGGGATCCTGCACACCTTTCTGAGTGAGGCTAGCCTTTCTGAGCACCACCACTCTTACTGCAGTCAGAATGATTATTTTACATCTGTCCACTTTCTCTTGAAGCATGAGGTCARCAGACCCCCTTTCATTTCAGAGAAGTGAGGGTTGGCCCAACTGGGTGGGACTTCTAGCTGCCACCTAACTCCATTTACTGGCTCTTTTTAAAAAGTGTGAAAGGAAGCCAAAYGACATGGATACTATGATTTTTTTGGTTGTCCTTTTGCTGCCTCTGACTCTTGTTTCAGCAACGGGCTTTCAACTGCAGATTTAGGTATCCTCTTTAGATACTTTAGTTACTATGTTAGAATCTTTAAGTGAGGGAAAACATAATGTGCATTACATAACCAAACTATAAGAACAATTGGTTTTTGCACACAACCAGCAGATCTTTGCACTATCAGAGTCTAGACTGTTTTGCAAAGATTTACCATTTTAGGAAAAGCTAACTTAGATAAAACTCCACCATCGACTATTGTACATTTGGGGCTTTTTTTTGCTCTTACTCTTCATCATTCATACTAAGCAAGCAGTGACCAAGTGATGTTTATACAAAGTGTCTATTTTTAAGGTCCCCAAATGCACTGATAGGGAATGTGACTACCGAATTGGCAGTTAATAACTGGATGAATAATGTCTATGTGGTAACCGAAATTTCTGGCCCTGGCTCCAACCAGAGCAGTACCCTGACGCTCACCAGTATTCCTGATAAACAGGAATACCAAGTATCTTAAACCTTTTTTTTTCCAAGTTAGGAAAAAAGCTCACTTTTTCCTGCCCATTTCRAAGTTTGATGATTTGAACAGTTCTGCCGTTTCAAAACCAGCAATTGTATATTTTATTTCTCTTCTTGTACAACTTTAAAACTTAAAAAACCTTCTGAATGAGTGCACTCCTGACAGCTTCACCTAGTCAGGGTTGTCTAAGTGGGTAAGACACATGGACCAGACTCATCCCATGCAATGTCTAGTACCCACTTATTCCTTGTTTCCCTAATGTAGATTTGTCTCAGATAGGCCCTTAAATGTAGATGGGATGTATCTTTACTCATAGGTGCTTTTTAAATCTCAGATTAGTTGATTGCCTTCAAAGCACCRCAGAAAACATTAAAAAAAAAAAGTTAATTAGTCAGTATTTTCTGAGGAAATGAGAAATAACTAGCTGCACAGAGGAAATCAGGCCCTACTGTGATCGGTGTTCCACTGAATACTTAGCATCAAATGCTTTAACTTTCATTGCAGATGAACTGGCAGCCAGGCTGCTATCATACTGTACAATCGCTGAGGAAGCAACTGGCTTCAATTTCTGAGAACTTCGTGCAAATTGGAATGTCATGACTGATGCATCAAAAGAACCCACCACAGAAACCTGATGTTATCCTCCTGCTTTGCACTGAGCTAGGTTGGAAAGTCCTAAATGTGATGGACAATCTGTCCAATAGTTTGCRAGGATCAGGTATTTTAGCAAGCAAAATGTGCAAAGAGCTTTTATAAGCTATCCTGTGAAAATACTAACTGCTAAACTTTAAACTAGCTGCTAACTAGATCTCTTTAAACAGTCAATGTTGTATACTGGCACTGAATAAACCATGTAGTGATTTGTGAAATTTGAGCTGAAGTTGTGAAAATAATTAATGACATACTAGCTCTCCTATGCTTCCTATAAGATAATGAAACGTTAAAGGTAATCTTGGAGAAAAACAGTCCTTCAAAACTCTAAGTCTTGATCCTGCATGCTTTTCATTTTCAGTCCTTCTAAACTCCAAGCCTTGATCCTACATGCTTTCCATTGTTTCCATTGAATTTGCTGACAAGTCAGTTAGACACTGCAAAGACACAGGGACAGACATACAGATTTTCCTTTTGCCAGCTGAAAGGATTTGAACCAGACCCTGAAAACATGAAACTTTGTTGAGTAGTTAGCACTAATGTCTATTTTGGGAGCATGAGGAGAGTGTGGCTGTTCCTTTTCATGGTGTCTGGCTAACTTTCGTCAAAGAGGGACTCCATAAACAACTGCCATACATAAGATGAAGTATGTAGAATGCTATTCAAGCAGTTAATTTAGCTGTGAGGTAGTGCCCTAGACATTCAGGTGGTTGCTTTCTTTCCCTCTGTTTTCCAAAAAGGATCTTTGTCCAAATGCAATTTATAATGTGCCATACAACGTATTTTAGTACAATAGCTGATATTTGTTGTTCTTCATTTAAAAATTAAGGGGCTCCACCACAATCATCATAAATCCTGCATTGCCTTTGAGGTTTGGCARGCTTTTAAGGTCACCTCTCTTTGAATTTGAAAATGGCTGCTCACATTCAACTCTTCCTGCCAGGAGGACTCAATTCATTAACGTGCACTTATACGGATGGCTATTTTACTGTTTCTTTAACTGAACTTTTATGTTGGCTGCCTGCTGAGTACTGAGTGCTCCGAGCATTTCAGAAAGTAGGTGCATGCTGTGAAGGCAGCCCTCTCTGTAAATAATGTTCCAATTAATACGATAATTATACAGCACTGCAGTACTTTATTGGTGTTCTCTGTTACTGCAGTGTTGGTCATAGCACAACAGTTAAGACAGCATTAACATTTTCTTATAAGCCCTTGTCTTTAGAAGGTTAGACTTGGAAGTTTATTCCAYTCTGCAAATTTGACATAGGAAAGAAACAGAAAGGTATATATTTTACCATGTTTTTATGTAAAATTGTTTATAGATTATATGAGCAAAATTAAAAGGAGAAGAGARAATTTGTCTGAGAGTCTATTGATATGAAATGGTTTCTATTTTATGGCTTGTAAGAGTAAAACCAGAATGAAAATGTATCTTCAGTTACATTTTTAATGTTTACTATAACTCTCCAAAGGCATTTTAAACAGAAGTTTTACAGATCGTTAGTCTACTATATGAACAGGCCCTGGAATGACTGTGTAGTGGAATTTATAAGGTTCAGACACCATCTGTAAAGGCCTGGGTAGAATTTAGWTGTATAACACAAAAGACCCTGAACCCCCCTGCTGAGCTGCTACATAACCTTAGGGATGCCTGCTTTCTAAAGGCAAGTGCCTCTTGTTTTACTTTAGAAATCCCTGAATGCCTGGGCTGTGCTTCTGGGCACCACAAGTGTTGCTGTCTTGGTACCTACCTCATGTCTCAACCCAAAAGAGATGCAAAAAGTAATGGGTCTTTTGCCTTGTTTCTCTGGGGGCCTTGACCTGGGTAGGAAGCCTCCAAATGTGCCCTCCTACATCATAACACATTGAAGGTAGTATATATATATATATAAAACAATCCACAACTGTTTTCTTTTAAAATATGTGAGCAGATTATGTCTCTTTCTTATAGGGTGGCTTTTTCATAGAACAGATACTTTCTGAGGAAGGAGGACATCCAGGGTGATGCCAAGAAAAAAAAAAGAAAGAAAAAAAGAGAAAGAACAGACCTTACAGCCTACAGGTTAGAATGCTCACATGGAGAGGATGGATCTGGAACTCTGGACAAAACACAGAAACAATCTTTCATGAGATTTACCTGTAGTTAAGTTTCAATATATAATAAATTAAATTGTTACCAGAATCCTATAATGTATATTTCTGCTGTCTTCTACATTAAAACTGGTAATGTAAATAATATCAACATCGGTTTGCCATACCCCWGTTGCAATTTGTCCAGCTGTTTTGAATATTTCAATTATATAGGTTATGGAATACCTCTTTTCTGTATTTTTCAAATTCCAGAGCTGTGGAGATCTATTTCTCAGTTGAGCTCCCTCAGCTCTGTCATAATATTTAATAAGTCTCAATTTTACCTCTCTTGTGCACACATGTGGTTATGCCTCTTTCAGATAATCAGTTTTGAAATCCAGTTCCTTTGTGTCCTTATCAGCTCTCACAGAATTATTGCTAGTTATTTACCCTGGCTTTGTTTTTCCTGTATAGAATACAGAATAATCTCAGAGGCTTTTCTAATCTACTTGAAGTAAAATCCACTGGAGAAATACCTGTCCTCAACATGATTTACATGATAAATGTTCTTTAAGCTGAGCATTAGCAGCACCACATGAAGTTATGCAATTGTCGTCAAAGGATGGGGGGGGGAAAAGCATTACATATGCCTGCATTCACTTTTCGGAAACACTCCACATTCAGTTATTAAATCAAAGTTATGTYCTCTACCACATTCATTTGACTTCACTTTAGATGTCTGTGGTAGGTGGGAGTCTGTATCTGAGCTCTCCATCTGGTATCCCAGGGGGGCTAGACTAGTGGTCTATTCAGTAGTCAATAATGCATTGAGATTAAATGGAAACATTTACTTCAGGATGAGGTGACTAGCACACTGCCTGTATTTACCAGCTTTTCACCACTCATAAAGGTTATTTAAGTGTATTTAGGCGAAGCCACTCTTGACTTTAACATTTGTGTTGACTCTAGAGCAAGGGCAAACAGGAAAGTCAACTTTTGAAGATGTATACTTATCCATTTTTTTCATCTGCTTAATATGATGAAATTTTGAGGGGTAAAAGAAGGCTCTGCATTTATTGCAGACACAGCAAACCAGTGACTCAAAAAAGTCCAGGATCTAACAACTTCCTGAGCTGTATAGTGAACCAGGTCTAAAAGAATGAAAAATACCAAGCCAGTCCTTCCCTGTGCTGCAGAAAAGGTCTTTTCTATTAGCCACAGCAATAGAAAAAGTAATGACACTCAA
Source organism: Rhea americana (assembly GCF_003343005.1). Taxonomy (NCBI): domain Eukaryota; kingdom Metazoa; phylum Chordata; class Aves; order Rheiformes; family Rheidae; genus Rhea; species Rhea americana. Next base: position 4,618,428 of record NW_028186346.1, on the reverse strand, counting down.
GTTAGTTGTCTTTTAGTATCCAGATGCCCAGCTCAGAATATCTGTGGTACAATACATATGGGCTGTGTTATGCTTACCTGCCACTTCATACTGCTAGTTTAGTCTGTAAAAGGGGTTTTTATTATTTTCATGTTTCAGAGATTCTGGAACATGATCCTGACACAGCGAGAATAAGAGTACAAACTAAAGTGGAAATCATTTTCGTCGTCTGGGCTGAGCATCACTGCTAAGCATGACACAGCTTATCTGATTGCCAAGTATTTCACATAGACTTTTTTGTCCCTCGTCTTTCACAGGGCTGGTTCAGTCCACCACAGGGGCCTCAAGAAGCACTAAAATGTCCTTTTGCACTTAATAAAGCTGACCTGAGTGCAAAATAATGCTACATTTAAAATAACAAATTAGCATTTTTTTATTGAAAGACTTTATGAGGTGAGATATAAAGGTCTGGCAATGGATGGTGGGAACTGCTGGAATGGGACTAGCAGAAAATATAGGCTATTTACAAAACTTTGATAATGAGTTTAGTCTACTCATAACTGCAAAATACAAAGAAAGCTTTTCATTAGGCTTTCTGGTGGTGGGGAGATTCCCTCTGTTGTGCATCCAACATAGTATAAARGAAATAAAAGAGTGAAAAGTGAAAGAGAAGAAAGGTAGTTTTGGRGTGGAGAACCAGAGAAAGCGAGATGTAGCAGTAGATACAAATGGTTCAGTTATGTGTTTTTTCTCCAGGGGAAGCAGTCTTCTAACACATTGCCTCTTCTACCAACATTGCTCCTGGTGCAAAATAGCTACTGCTAGTAGAAATTGAAGCTCCTGGAAGAAGCCAGGATTTGTGTTTATTGGGGATGCAAGCAGGCACGCTTCAGTAATTGTGCACGCAGCTATAGGGAGCGGGCAGGGAGGTGCGCCTGGGGCCAGGCTGCATTTCCYGCCGACTGCAAAGATGAATGTTGTTGCTTGAGGTTTAGGTGAAAAAAAGGTTGTGACAGTGAGGAAAGGTAGGAGAAAGAAGGAGCAAGCCGGCTTCCAGCACCAACCTCCTCTCCCCTTTGAACCAGCAATAGCTCTGTCCTCATCACACCAAAAACCTGGCTAGCCTGCAGGCAGGGAACCAATGACTAACGAGGTATATCCTGGGCAGCAATGGCTCAAACACTATTCTGGGTGCTGGCCATCATGTCATGCAGTAATTTTACGGAGGGGCGTCACACATAGATGGCAATGCCTGTTATGGAGATGGATGCGGCTGGAAGTGTTGAGCAGAACGGCTATTTTAGTGCTGGTCCTGTTACACAAACGAACAGCTGGCTTCGCGCTCTGACAAGCACCGAGGAATTAGTAGCATAGTTCAAGAGCGAGAAAGCAGTACACAAGAGAAACGCTGCGTGGGTTATTGTGATGCCCTGATCAGGTTGTCAAGATCCTTGAATTTCTTTTCGTAGTGATAAAAGAAGCAATAAAAACAAAAGAAATAATAAGAGAAACAAGACTTTTTTGTCTATGTTAAAAATATAYGTATGTGTTTTAAACGTCTTATTATTAGGTTTTCTCCACCACTCTGCTTTGAGTTTGTCTGTGACAGAAGATTACTTTTTCATTTCAGTGTTACTGTATCATTCTGGAGATACTTAATATGAAATCTATAAACTCATAGGAAACTTCTCTAAGGAAAGTCCAGTTTTCTGATGATCTTTGTGAAGAAAGAATATTATATTAGGTTATTTGTTTGATTATTCTCCCTTGCTTTGTTTGCACAGCCTTTACTGTCAGCCAAAGACTTTCCCAAGAAATTAGGCATATACGAGATTGAAGACTAATTGCAATAAACTTATCTATAGCAACTATGAAATTCAATCTCATCAAATGACAGCATTATCCTGTGGTAATAGACAAGTTCTTTTTTGTTCAGAAAAGCTAATTTCTGTATGAAAAAGGTTGAGACTGACAACTGAAGTTTGATGGTTGATATGAGAAAGAAGACTTTCTTTCCAAGCTTTTATTGCAGCTCTGAAAGCTCAGAAGAACCATTTAAGTGCCTAACCAGTGGCCCAAAGCATAAGATGATTGCAAACCTCATAGTGTTTTCAGCAGCTCTGTTTCAGGCTGTTGAAAACCATTAGTAACGCACCACAATAACTGGTTAAAAGAAAAACATGCTATTCAAAAAAATCTCCATTAAACTGTCATCTTTATTTTTATACTTCTGTTATTGCTAATGTGGGAATGTGTATGTTAAGAGCATTTTTTTTCTCCATTAGCAAAACTGTGACTGTGGATAGTGACTGCATAAATGGATTTTTTCTTGATTTGAATTGTACACAAGTCTTGCACTGTGCACGGGACATGGAAATGACACATAGCAGTGCTGTTTTTGTTTGCAATTAAACATCACAGGGAAGTAAAGCAAGCTCAGCTGCAGCTCATACAAATACCAAAAGGATCGTTTACATCTGCTTCTTGCTCACAGGGTAATAACCTTCACCTAGGCCATGTAAACTGCCCGAGGTGTTAAAAGCAAACGAATGTCAAAACTGGAAGACTCTGAAGGGTATTGGCTGAAGATACACGTAACAAATGCTGCCATCATAAGGAAGCTCTTAAAATTTATACTGTGAATGAAACCAAAACAACACAAAAATGCTCAGTGGGCTGCCAAAGCTGCAGCTCCCCCATGGAGGTGGTTAAGTAGAGGTTGGCCAGAGAGGTGATGGATCTCTCATCCAGAGAGATTTCTCAAATTAGACTGGACTGCTACTGATATGACTTATTCCAGTTTTYCGTACAAAGCAATGGCACTGGCAGTGCCACAGTCTGTTGCTCTACACTTGCATCTAGCAGGGTTAATCTAAAGAAAGAGGTTGTTTAAAAGTATTGCATCCCATAGCACATGACAGCAGTAAATATTTCTGGTGCTGAGCCTTAGCCTCTTAGGTGTCTATCGGCAAGTCACCATATGAAGGTCAGAATAGCCTATAAACTGCATAATATACCCTCTGTATTTTAACTTGTGCCAAGTCCCTTGCTCGTGACTGCAGGGGGAAACAAATGAGTGCCCTTGGCAGCTATTTGGCTTCTGCTATGATACARTATTTAATCACATGCTAGGCGTATCATCTGATATAACAAGCTTTTCTCCTCCCCACTCTGTATATGGGTAACTTATATATTGCAGTTCTATTCTCAGGATTAACAGTCATCTCAGTGCTTATCTCACTTCAGGAAATCCCTGGCATAGCATTAACTCTACCTTTTCATTTTTTTCCTTGAGACTTTAGACTATGTTTTTAACAGATAAATTATTTGTATAATACAAGCCTCAAGTGAAATTGGTAGTATTTTTTTTTAATGCAGGCAAAAATTCTGCATCAGGGCAGTTTTCCAGTGCAACTACCCTAGTGAAAAGTTTTCAGTGCTTTCCATGTAGACTAGAGCCAGATAAACAAGGTTAGTGATTAAAAACAGCTGACAATATCTTTTTGATAAAAACTGCTTGTAGTTTGAAAATAATCTAGTTTAAGAAGACTGCTGAGAAGTWTTTTAAAACATGACACACACACAGCTCACACAGTAGAAGAAAGGAATTAAACTACAAAGTCAGTTGCCATTGAAGGATATGAAACTATTYAACAGTCTAATCAGTGACTGGAGGGCACTGATTAAAAATATTCACTTCTCAGTATTAAAGGATCATACACTCTTTATAAGAAAGCAAGTAACCAAAGGACATTTCCATTATAGTTAAATTTATTCAGTGCGCATATTCTTAACATTTTTTCAACTTTCACTGAAAGTTCCAGTCTTGGTTCCTTCTGAACTGAAAGTTTCTGAAGTTTAAGCAAAAATGTTAGCTTAGGTTGGAGGAAGACAGGAAAAAAACATTTTTTCCTGTCATTAAAAATATATATTTATACTTTGTTACATTTTCTAAACAACTATTTAGACAAAGTGATCACTGGAAAAAACTGAAACTTGGCTAGAATATAGCTAAGGGTGGCCTGTGGGCATTCTGGTGGTATGTTATCTTGTTATGATCCTTTTTAAAAAAAGCATGCATTTTTTTCAGTATGAAATACATTTTGCTTTGTATAGCATCTAGCCATGTGCTGAGCCTGAGGCTGCAGTGCATATGTGCGTGTAGCTAAATATATAGCTTATTTCTCCTTCAACAGTCACACATTCAGCAAGGTACTTTTGTAGTACCTTGCTGTACAAGGTACAAAAGGAGACATTTGTAGATGACAGCAGGTGGGACAGGACTAATTACAAGGATAAGAGTAAGTATTCACATTCAGATCAATAGAAGCACAAACATCTGCAGAGAGAGAGGGAATAAAACAAGCTATTCAGTCATGATTGTAATGTCTATGTTGACTGTTATTGAGGAGGTTTTTTCTTTCAGGTCCCAGTAATGAATGATGCTATCATGATAATTACTATTATTAGATTTGGGTAAGGTTTTTTGAGCTCTAGCTTCCTGACTGAGGGCTCTCAGTGTCCTGTCTTCTCTCTGAAGAGGCCATGATCCTTGTCTTAGCACTTCAGCTGTTCAACTTTTGAGGATAAACCACACCAAAACATCCTGAAGATAAGGATTGATATTCTCACAGTAAGTTGCTGTTGAATGGGAAGTCATTGTAGACAGCAAATGACAAGACCAAGGTGTCTGCAGTAGTCTGTTGCTGTGGAGTTGCTTTAGACTCTCTACTACTATCCTAAAAACGAACACACAAAGTTCAGCAATATTGCTCTTGGTTATGGTAAATGTGTGTATAGCTTCTGCATGGTGTTATAGAGGCATTATAGTCCTATGTAATACTTCTATTTCACAAAATATGAAATATAAAAAGAACACCCTGGGTGATGTTTTATAATCACATATTTGATTCAAAATATGTTTGCAAAGTCCACTTTGCCTGTCCTAACAAACTTCTGCTCACAGTAAATAGTGAGGCCAGCGTAAGTCTTCAGCAGCTTTTGTTTGTCTGACGGGTACGTGGCTGTGTAGTGAGCTGATAATCAAGGGCTTTACTTCAGAGTAGCCATAATTTTTCTGATCCTCTCAGAAAATGTATAAACCTTTCAGAGATAACTCATCTTTAAGCCTAAGCTTCTGATGGAGGGTTGTAGGTTTTTCCAAAGGGTGAAGACATTTCCACCTAGTGACAAGGCCTGAGAACACAGCAAATATCAGATCAAGTTTTAGATCAAAATCAGTTAATCTGAGTTTTTGTGTAACATGGCAGGCATGAAAAACCTAGAACTGTATTTAGTGTGCTTCAAAATTCAAATCTGCTACGGCTTGTGGAAGATGCTCAAAAACCTATTTGCTTCTGTCACAGGTGAAAAAGCTTAAATTGCAAAAGCTAGCAAGTAGCAGATACTAGGGTGTATGTCAGGGAGGGGGGAAAATTTCTAAACTTGAACTTCTGAATTCTCCAGGACCAGCCTGCTACTTGCTTATGCAATCAGAGAGTGCTCGTTATAAGTTTTTATAACAGCTGGACTAAACACAAGCAGACGTCCTGAATCCTTCAATTCATAAGGCAACATGAGGCAAATCCAGCAATTAGGAGTCTGATCATGCTTTGTGCTTCTGCATATGGACTCTAGAGTGGGAAAACTAGGGCGCTAGTTTTCCCTAGGTGCTAAAGAAAAGGATTCCCAAAAGGAAAAGGCRGTCTTGGAATGAAGAAGGGAGACCAGAAAGAAGAATGTGAAGATCCTATCTGGAGGAAAGATCTGGGAAGTGGGGAGAGACCCAGAATATCAGAGAGCTGCATGGACATGAATGCAAGAGGATGCCCACAGACTGTGGCCACTAATGCATAAGACTGGTAGAGGTAAGCAGCAGCACAGCAGGAACCCACCCAACTTTCTGCCCAACATTCATGGGCCAGTAGTGACCTCCCTGGTGGGAAAGGACRTTGAGATCACGTGAACATAGTGCTGGGGGTAAAGGAGCGAGTGAGTGAGATAACAAAGTAGGGAAAAACCTCTCTTCTCAGTGGTTGCAACTTCRCAGGGATTTTTCTCCTGTCTGGGTATTGGTCCAGCCTCCCAAGATATTCAGAAGAAGAAAGATGCAAAGTACAACACCCAGTTGTAGGATGAATTTTTTTGCAATCTTCTAAAGGTTGCAGCCCTTAGTGCTTTGGRATAACTGTGGTGAGGTAGTTACACAGCTGCTGGATGAGGTCTGATGGTTGTTAAGCAGGGAGGAAGCCAGTTTGCCAGTGGTGCCCAGGCCAGCAGGCCTTTTCTTGTTAATTGACATTAGACTATCACAGCCAGTGAAGCRGTTTTGGCTTCCTCCATTAATGTTCAGGCTCCTGTGTCCTCACACATAAWGTGGAATGCCAAGCCAACAGAAATTCTCCCTCAGTCCCTCACCACCTGAATTTCCTATTCACTTCTCACGGGCTCAAGTATCAAAATGGCGTTTTTTTAAAAGAGATGAGCAGTTCTTCATAACTCAATTTTCTCCTAATACACATCACAAACATTGCATGCAAAAAAATATTCTGTACCAAAAAAAAAAAAAAAAAAAAAAAAGAAAGAAATGTACCTTTCTACAGGCATTCAGGACAAGGCTGAGGTAGAATGTAAATAATATGGTTTTCTGTGTAGGCATGCTTTACCTGAAAATGAAGTTTTTCACTTTGTAATAGTTATGACTAGCAGTCTCTCTTTTTTTTCATTTTTCATGCTTACATAAGGGATCCATTGTTCAATGAAGGAAAAACGAAATTCTATATGTTAGGCAAGAGTGACATCTACTGTTGACAAACAGCAGATATATAGCTGATATACAGCTAGCTGTGTCCCAGTTTATAAAGAYGGATGTGCTGGTAAACTCCACACATTTCTGCTCTGAGATCTTTGGCTTACACTGTTAATTAAAAGGAATGAGATTCCATATTTTTATCAAATTAGTAAGTTATCCAAACTTTYAGATGAATAGAAGTGAAATACATAACTCTTAGTACCAAAGCTAAAGTATAGAGGAATGAAGCAGTACCACTAGCAACTAAAAAAAAAATAAAAAAAAAAAATAAAAAATCAATGAATAAATAAGGTAGAAACCCTCCAGAACTGAGATACAGAATTAGCCCACCCAATCCTTATTCATTTTAAGGAGGAGTCTACATGGGATAAGAATCTGGCTTGTGAATTCAAAGTCAACCAAATGCATAATTTGAGTCGTGAAGCATTTTAATACTGTAAGCAAGTTACTACTTAACCTGTGAATTCAAATCTCAAAGGTGACTGTAAATCTTCCCCACCAGGCCTTTTGTGTGATCCTTGACTGTTCCACGATAAARTATCACAGTTCAGACCTGAAAAAAAGCATTCTGAGTAAACAGAAGCTTGACAATTTCTGTTTATCAGAAATTAAGTTTAAAAGTTCATGCCACAGGTAAACTCAAATGAGTAATTTCATGACACAAATTTCTGTTTAAATTCAGGCTGCTTTCTGTAGGCAGCTACCACGGATAGCCAAGCAGGCACATAGCCATACTTCCATGTCCACATCCCAAACATAAAAAAAGGAATATAAAGGACTGGGCTATACTGTGGACTAATAAAATAGAGAACAGAAAAAATAAGGTATTTCAGCTAACAACTTCAAGACTCCTGGAAAACAGAGACTGGATAGCTGAATCTGTTGGCAAACGTGACTACTTTAGTTAGTTAGTAAAACTAGTCTAGTTGTGGGAAGGGATTGACCAAGCAGTAGGATACTTGGCTACTTTTTGCTTTTGAAATGCTGCATTTTTGGTCTTACCCTAGATTTTTGCATCTTGTAAAAATCATAGGATCCTCAGATCCTAGGATCACTCAGCTTGAAGGGGACCTCAGGAGGTCTCTAGTCCAACCTGCTGCTCAGAACAGGGAAAAAGTTTCTCTTTTCTTACTGTGCCCTGCAAGGTTGACGTGGACATTTTCAATTTTCAGCTGCAAAAAGGCAGCCACGGAGTGACAAGCTAGTGGAGAGCAGAGACTTYTGTGAACCTTAGCCTCATGCCCGTGGGCAAGGCAAGCACACGATGGGAAGAAGATGCTCGGACCAGCAGCGGGCTCACCCACTGTGCTGCAAAACAAAAATGTTTGACAAGAGGTGACCATCACACCTAAGTCTGTTTCAATATTTGCTCTTCTGCTGCTCAGGCTCAATGTATGAGCAGCTAGGGTCTGTGCTAGACAAATATGTCAGATGCAAGAATTTTTTCCTGTCTTCTAGCCAAGGTGTATATAGGCAAAGCCAATCCCAGCTTTTAGCTTTTATCAGACCTTAAATGTAGCTTTTTGCTTGGTTTTGCCYTAGTTGCCTGCGAGTTCCATATTTCAGTTCCCTGCCCCTCTGCTGGCCACCCGCTCTGTCCCTGTGCGCRCACACACACTGCGCTTGTTTTGCCTAAACAGGACCTCTGCAACTAAGCAAAGCAGCAGGGTTCATCCCTAACTACAAAGAACTGGATGTCTGAGTAACACATACCACAAACCCAATAAAGGGGAAGAGTATGAGGAAATAAATTGCAAGAACTCAGCTGAGTTGCAGATAGAGATCTGTCAGTAACACACAGCCTTGGAAGAACACACGTCGTGAAAAATGAGAGAAATCTTCAGCAGTGTGCAGTACAAACAAAGAGAAAAAAAGTTTTCCCCACACTACACCAGAGACAGATTTAAAAAATGTCAAATTCTTCAAGGCTGAAATGAAGATAGGAAATAAAACTAAGAGGCACGGACTTGCAGTTAAGATAGGAACAGTCAGCCCAAAAGTGTGATATATGCCATAAGCCAACTCTGAAATATAAATGATTGGCACAAGATGCCTAATTTGTCATAGCACTACCACCCTA
>NW_028186346.1:4531022-4609521 GCF_003343005.1 Rhea americana | reverse complement strand
AAAAAAAAAAAAAAAAAAAAAAAAAGAAAGTGCTACAAATAAAATGCACTGAAGATTTCGTATTCTGTTGTACAAGATTCCACTGTTTTTTGGGGGCATCTCAGATTTTTTTTTTTTTCCTCACTCCAATGAACAATTACAAAACATGTGAGAAAACAACTGAGGAACAAGCATACCTCTTTGGAATATGCAAGTCTGACTTACAAGGCTGTCGTGCACAGGAAGGGTGGGTATTCATCCAGCACGCATCCATCTACTCTCCTAGCTCCTGCAAGCACGCCGTTACTCCCCGATGGCAAACGCAGTGCACCACCAAAAAAAAAAAAAACGGAGATATCGGAGATATTAGCATCTCATTTTAGTAATCTGAGTTTTTCACTGAGCACAGAAAGGAATTGCTCAGTGCAGGAAAGAGAAATGAACGGCCAGAAGAATGAGTGGCTTTTTAGCAGCAAAATTATTAAGCACGGGTCTGTAGCAGAATTCTTGCAGGACAGCTGCATTCTAGGAGTCAAAGGAAAATGAATTTTTTTCCCAAAGGAAAACTATGGGTGTGATTAAAAAATATGTGCATGTGTTGCATTTTTAAACCAAGGCCTTGGTGGCCCAATCAAGGAATGTTTCAGTGGCAGCCCCTTAAATTGTCTCCATTACAAATACAAAAACTCTGTTGGAAAAAGAGACAGAGGAAAGCAACATGGGAGGAGAGATGCATGCAGCCAGTGAGGTCGGACAAAGAGATTTATCGAAGGAATCAAGGGCAATTAGTGTGCAGCCCCTCTTGATGCTGAATTGCCCACAGTGCTTTTCAAAATCTCATCTCAGTCAATATGAAGCCTGGCAAAGACATGTAGCTAGCACCTTTGCAGTTTGTATGGGACCAAAAAAATCATGGCAGAGTCAAAGCAATTTTGAGGCTAATATTCTTTGCACAGGAGTAAAATAGTTCAGTACAGTATGTAGGGAAATTACACAATGGAATTCAAATACAGAATATGGAATTCAAGAATAMATGTAAAAGAACATCTAAATTTGAATAAAGAATCAAGATAACTAAATTATTTAAGAAAGTATCTTTTCAAGGAGAAGAAACAACTAGATTTCGCTAAGAGGAAATGGTGGGATCACATTTTTGGGGGATAGAGGAAGGAATGTACGACGACTGGATTACCTTAAACTAGTTTATAGTGACACATTTTGGAAGCACRATGAAGACAACACAGTATAGCATAGCCTGGCCTGAAAAACAAGATAGACACTCTGACAAGGCCTGGGCTGTGGAGTCCTTCCTTGCTGATGTTGCATGGCAGAGGCTGCATTGCTACATGGCTTCACTACACTGGATGCTAAAAGTGGGCAGAACGATTCATTCCTAACTGTTACCGATGCAGAAGCAGAATGAGCTTTTGTGGTCCRTTGACTCCATTCATTGCAATCTCTCTTCTCTCTGCTTTTCTCATCCTCYATGATGGTTTCCTAGCACAGGAGCTATATTTATATCCCCTTCTTTCTATCACAGTAGCTGAGAAYGGGAAAGAGGATTTTTGAAGAGAAAGGGAGTGTGAGCTTCTCCTCTCCTTTCTGTCCTTCCTCTGGTAGGTCAAAGAGTGCCCACAGTCTTCACTTAATGCTCAAGTCAAAGTAAGAGGAAATACCTGTAAGTTCCACTCATCAAGGGTCAGAGAGCCCAAAAAGCAGAACAGGTTCCCCGGTTGCTACAGGAGTATATTAGGGCTCCAGAGAGTCACGTATGCAGAATGCACCTGCTGCCTTGGCCACTCAGCAGTGTCTTACAGATTGCTCTGGTAGAGCTAATTTGTGCATCCACTTTGGGGATGCCTGGGATTTCTGGGAGTCTAGTASCACGGGCAGAGCTATGGCTTCAACCAGATTGCCCTGGGCCCTGGGTTTCTGCATCTCTGCCAAAGGCTGGACATCTTCATTTATGCCCCAACAAAGATTGGAGGAAAAAGAATATACTAGAGAGCCCTTAATGTATGATAGCACTATCCTAACCTACTGAGCTAATCAGAAATATGAAAGGTAGCTTGATCAGAATGTTTAAATACTTCCACAGGAAGAACACAGCCATTGCTGACTGGGCTTTTTCTTACAACGGAGATGTGCATAAAGGGGATGAAAGTCTGGAAGCACAAGTTAGACAGAATCAAATTAAAATTTAGGCACCTGATTTCAACTGTGGGTATGATTCACATTCGGAACAAAATATCAAAAGGAGCAGAGGGATTCTCTATCTCTTCAAATCAAGAATGTCTTTCTATTAAGAGAGTGCCAAAAGTTATTGGGAATTCTGAGCAAAATTCTATGGCCTTTGGAATCAGAATGGGCTTTCTAAAGGTCCTCCTGGCCTTTAAAACCAGAGAATCTCTCCTCTAAAGTTATATGAGAGTATCATCACATATGATAACTGAAACTGCACCAATATTTATGTAGAAGATGCTTGATGTTGATTAACAACTCAAAAAGTTGAAAAATCTTCCATATTATTAAGAGAATTTGTTTTAGTAGCTACTCACCTTCACTGAGAAATATTTGTGCCTCACTTCAAGCCCAGACTGGCATATCTTCATCTATGTTTATGCCAGGAGTATCTTCCCATGGATATAATTATGACGATCACCAAGTCCTCTTTACATCTGCTCTTAAATGAAATAATCAGGGTGAATCTCTAAAGACTTGTACATTTCTCAAGACATATCACAACACATCTCCCAGAAGATGCTCTTTCCTGAAGCTCTTTTCCAACCCCTCACAATTTTTCAAAATTTCTTTTCGAAATAGTAACCTGAGATGAAGTAGTCAAGTAATGATCCATTTTAATATCATTTGAGTCATAGTGCTAAAGTAATACCCATGTTTATTTGAATATACCTTATCAAAACAGATAAAATATTAAGCAGTGAATAAAAAAGAAAGAGATCAACCAAATATCAAGCAATTAAATTGATATAGACTAACTTAATCCTTTATATATTGACAGGAATTTATAAATAAAATGCACAAAGTTCTTCATATATATGTGTTGGGATACACTGGGACTCCTGAAAACATACACCTTCATGCCCTGGTCTCTCTAGGACTCCCCATCCACCCAGCAAAACAAATTGCAAAATGTACAGTCTCCATGATGTATACTATGCAGTAGCTAGCTGCATGGAAAAAATAATTTCAACTCCTTCTGTGTACTATGCCAACACTTTTTTGGGGATGTGCTGACCACTGTTAGCTTATTTCTGAATTTGTTTATTTTTGAAATCTAACTGAATGGTCACATTCAAGCTTGATGTGGCCAAACATATAGAATCATAGAGTCATAGAATCATAGAATCAGTAAGGTTGGAAGGGACCTCTGGAGATCATCTAGTCCAACCTCCCTGCTCAGCAGGGTCACCTAGAGCATGTCAGACAGGGCTGCATCCAGGCAGGCCTTGAAGATCTCCAGAGAAGGAGACTCCACAACCTCTCTGGGCAACCTGTGCCAGTGTTCCGTCACTCTCACAGGGAAGAAATTCCCCCCTCACGGTCAGGCGGAACTTCCTGTGCTTCAATTTCTGCCCATTGCCTCTTGTCCTGTCACATGGGGCAACTGAAAGGAGTTTGTCCCTGTCCCCCTGACACCCTCCCTTCAGGTACTTGTACACATTGATCAGATCCCCCCTCAGTCTTCTCTTCCCCAGGCTGAAGAAGCCCAGCTCTCACAGCCATTCCTCACAGGGCAGGTGCTCCAGCCCTCTGATCATCTTTGTAGCCCTATGCTGGACTCTCTCCAGTAGCTCCATGTCTCTCTTGTCCTGGGGAGCCCAGAGATGGATGCAGTACTCAAGATGAGGCCTCCCCAGGGCTGAGTAGAGGGGCAGGATCACCTCCCTCGACCTGCTGGCAACACTCTTCCCAATGCACCCCAGGAGACCATTGGTCTTCTTGGCCACGAGGGCACATTGCTGGCTCATGGTGGAAGAGTTAAGGAGAACAAATTATGCGTGACCGGTAAGCTCAAATTCATTCACGTGAAGATGGCAAATATTGAAAGCGTCATATGGAGATAAAACAACAGGACAGTTATGCAATCACTTTAAAAGTTATATTTGCTAAATAATTTGAGCCTGATTCATCATCACGTTATGCAGGATAGAACTGCTTGTATTTCCAGGTTCACATCTCTTATAAGGATAAGAAAGTAAACAGTAGCTTCGAATGAGCAATACTTCTAGATGTGAAATTACGTTCAGTGTTGGAAAACATTCAAGTTCTTTTCAGCTTCATCTAAACATTTTCTTCTCAGGATAACTTCCCTACCTGTTCACCTAAGTTTGCAAATATTTAATTTAAAATCAAATCTGGAATGCTTATGCTTTTGAAAGTGTTTTCTTCTTCACAGGGAAAGAGAAGCATGAAAATAGAGAAATAATCAAGGCTTTGAAACAACCTGACAGTAAACAGCACAATTAGCTCATGAATCAAAAACCTAGGGAAGGAGGAGAGAGAAAAAAAATCATAAACCCTGGCTCTGCATGAAGTATCCACGAAGGCGCATGTGCTTCTCCACCTTCCAAAGCAGAGGGGACTTCTGCCAGTCCTTTCTGGAAGAGCTGCCTTTGACCACAGTAAAGGTTGATCTTTCTTCTGGTTTATTACCTGGATGTTTGGGGGCCTTAAAATGCCTCAGGTCACATGGAAGGGTGGGTATTTTTGCAAACATTATGCAGACAGGATAAGTGTTTTGACATCCTTCCTAGGATTTTTCATTCCTCTGATTCTCAGCACCAGTCATGAYCCTCAGGACCAGGCACAGGAGGATTGTCTGGTGGAGCCATGCAATGCTTTTCTCTAGCAAAGGCCTCCTCCAGCTAGGGTGGCCTCAGCACCTGTAAGGGAGCGTGGGGCAGAGCTTCCATTTCACAGTCTCTCTGGAGCTCGTGTTTAGGACAGCAACCGCTGGGTCAGAGTCCACAGACCCAAGACGGGTGATGCTGCCCATACAGAGGGGCGCCTGCTTATCCCCAAGCACTCAACCCTGTGCCTCTGCCAAGAACCTCCCTGAGGGAGAGGCAGCTGGTCCTCCAAAGGGAGCTCCCAACCATGGAGCAGAGGGCAGAGATTTGGGTCTGCTCCCAGCTTCTGGCACCTGCCAAGCTCTTATCAGAGCAACCGCTGCCAATTAAAACCCTTCTGGCCCTCCCTCTTTCCCCAGTCTCCCACCTCTCCTATCCYATGCATGAGGACCAAGGGAGCAAGTATTTCTCAGTGTAGACRCTGCTTCTCTATGCACCTTTATTCCTGCTCTGCCTCCCTCACCATGGGCTGGAAACGCCCCAAACAAACCACTGCAGCCAAACCAAACAGGTTGCAGGCAGTCCCAGCTGATCTGGCCAGCAACACAGGGCAAGTCCCCACATCCCATGCCAGTGGCGGAGTCCAGACAGGGGAAGGGCAGCCACTGGCACGGCCCCGCTGGGGGGGATTTGACACAGAGCCCTTGTGGAGGGTCAGAGCCACTCTCGCCCCGTGGCACGGCACCGGCGCTGCCTTCACCCAGCGAAGCCCTGGGGATGGAGGGAGAGAGCTCCAGCAGTTTGTCTGCTAACTTCCCTGATGCTCTCACTGCACAAACCTGTCATATGTAAAAGCAAACTCGCTGCCAGCCAGAGTGGGATATTTTAGGCTCCAGCTATGAAGAGGACAGGAGAGATCACAAAGGATTTACAGGTAAAATGCACATTTTGTTTTAAAGGTCTCAATCTGGAGGCAGGGTGAAGTAGAGAGAGAGGAGCAAAGGGTTAAAGGATGCTGAAAGCATAGAACAAATTAAACTTATCTGGGATGCATCCAGTACTCAAACCCACATACTGTTTCTGCATGGAGATACCTCATTGAATGACAAAGGGTGAGGGGAGGAGGGCTCACATCTTCAGCTTTAAATATATCATTTGCATTTCTTAAGTCTGAGCCAGTGCAAGAGTCAAACACTGTAAGCCAAGTCCTATCTAATTTACTCAGCAACATATCTGTGTGAAATATAGTCCAATTACAGGCATTAGGTTACTTTGCCATGGGTGCAGCCATTCGGCTTTTATTTCCAGCAGGCTCTAATTAAATTATCACAATGCAGGAGCAGACAAGTTTCCCCTATACGTGACTGCAATTAAAGACAAGCAATCCCAGCATTTTTTAAAGTGACTCCAATCAATTGGTTACAGTAAAGCATACCATGTAATAGAGCAGTGACTCTACCATTAAGACTGAAAAAGGGTTTCTATTTCAATAACCTAGTTCCCTTTTATTATGAGTTCTGCTCTTGGATAATTTATTTAAAGTTCATTATATGTCTACAACATACATCATTTGCCCTCCGCTTGGGCTGCGTAAGTCCCATTACAGCCAATTACTTAGTGTGATAAAATCTGCCTCAGTACAAACTGTTGCTTAATTAGATCTAAGTTTTGTTTAAATTATATTTGTAATTCAGACAACAAAATATTAAGGCCAACAGCAAAGACTTGCTGTCGCCTCTCTGTGGCCACTATGGCAACCTGTTACATTGCACGTGGGGCAGAACTTCAGACCTGAGACACCCAAATCCATGTGCTTTTCCTGCGACACTAGTCTCCACTTTGGATTTTTTTGGGCAACTCCAGGTGTGCAGTAGCCTGGCCTGGAAGGTGGTCTCATGTTCCCAGAAGTTCACACATACCGTGGGACACCATGCCAATAGCAAAGGGAACAGCTCTCAAAGGCTGTGACAGCCAGTAGCGATGGCAGTGGCTGAGTGCCACTGCCGTGCTCTTCAGCGATCGGAGGGGTTTGCTCTGCAGTCCCTACAAGTTTGCTGTGGCAGCACACTGGGAGGCAGGAAAAAGGTCTGGTAACCAAATAAGGGTCCTGCAGAACCGCCAAGAACAGTGCCCTACCACATGAAGTGGTATCCAGATGTGCCCTTTAATGGCTGTGCACTGTAAACACTGCGGTGTGTGCAGTGCTGGGAGTTTCCGGGGGCAGACAGCACGTTGTGACCTCTACTGCCAGATGGGGCCTTTGCTAGGTAGCTGGTTAAACATTAGCCAAACCAGTGGCTCTGGGTTTGTTTGAGGAGGATGCTGTAATTGCATGACTTCCAATCTGCTTTCCTCTGCAGATCACCCTCTCTTTCCCCTAGTCAAACTGTGTCCCTCTGCTGCTGTGAAATACCAGGCACCAGACAGCACGGACATTTCCCAGGCTGTCTTGTCTTCCTCACGTTGCTAGGTGGGATAGGGATGCTAGCTTGGAAAATGCTGCACGCTTGCAGCCAAGACACAGCTTTATACAAACCATCTCCTCTGTTCTCAACCATGAAAAGGGATTTGAACCTGTTCAGCTTTTGAAAACAAATGGCAGTATTTAGTATATGTCTCCTCAAGCTCCAGCAGCAGAATTTGTTTTAGGCATGTTCCAGCCAAACGTTCTACACAAATTTGCAACCTGGCTCTGTGAGATTTCACAAGTGAATGAAGGAAGAAGCAACATGAAAAAAAAAAAAAAAAAAAAAGGTGGTCGCCGTATAAAAAAAAAAAAAAAAAAAAAAAAAAAGGAAGATCAGCATCATATAAGAAATGGAAGAGGTGATTCAGTATGGGGCAATTTAAGAGATCCAGAGATCCAGGCCATAGTAATCTGTGGTAGGGCATTGTCTCATAAGAGGTAGCATCCCTCACAAAATAATTACACTGGAAGTTTATTCTCCTTTTTTCCATCAAAGAGGCTGCTCCACTTGAAAAGAAAGAAGGCATTCACACAAGTGCATTTACTGGATGCAACATTAGCAGTTATTTACTAGCAGTTTCAGTGCCCCTGTATTTTCTACTGGACAGTATTCAACTCTTCATTTTTCCTTAATTTCATGAATACTGCTCAAGTTGCATGTTGCATCTCAAGAATGGCTGCTTTGCAAAGTTGGATAAATTTATTCTGGCATTTCAAAAAGAATCTCCTATCTAAGCAAAACTATTCAAAAATTTTACAGGGATAGAAATTTACATAGCAGCTAATGGCAAGTCTAAACATAACTTATTTCTTTCAACATTATTCTTGTTAACAAATTAAAAGAATTAAATATCCCTATATCAGTTGTTTTCAAGAAGGAGAGAAAAAATGTTAATCAACTCCAGTACCATAAAGAATATGAAATCATTTCAACATCTGCACTGTTTTCCAGTTAATTAGCAGAAGATGTGAATAGTTTTACAAACCAGTAACATTCCGAACATTTCTCTTTACACTTTTGGTGAATAGCAGAACACAACTAGTCTATCCTTCTGCTCCACTTTGTCCTTGATAAGAGCGGAAGATGAACTTTGTATACTGGGCAGCACACTTCACACACTGTGGTGTTGGAAATTCATTACATTTCAGCTGGAGAGTGCTTGAGTAGACTCTTTCAAGAAAAAAAATATTTTAAAATATATCTATCTATGTAGAGATATGAATAAAAGGCTACTAGATCACCAAAATAACAAGGCTTCTTCTTATCCAACAAAGGCACTTTAATAGTGACTCTGATGGGAAGTTGAAAGGAAAGATCTGGCTACTAGAAGGTTTTTCTGTCAATAAAAATCCTTTATAGGGCAATGTGGCTTAACCCATTTGCTTTTATCTGTCAGTGAACACTAAATGTTTGTCTCTTCCTTAAGCGTTAAGGAAAAAAGCATGAACACAAGTGAAGAAGACTTAACCAAGCCTGCCACCTGGCAAAACGCTGAGGGTGATTTCCCCAACTGCACTGATGTGGAAGCCATCCTGAAGACTTTGTATCTCCCCATTATGTACAGCATCATCTTCCTGGTGGGCTTCCCAGGAAACGTCATTGCGATTTGTGTTTACAGTTTCAAAATGAGGCCTTGGAAGAGCAGCACCATCATCATGCTGAACCTGGCCCTCACAGACCTGCTCTACTTAAGCAGCCTTCCCTTCCTGATACACTACTATGCCAGCGGGGAGCACTGGATCTTTGGCGAATTCATGTGCAAGTTCATCCGCTTTGGTTTCCATTTTAACTTGTACAGCAGTATCCTCTTCCTCACCTGTTTCAGCATCTTCCGGTACTTGGTGATTGTCCACCCTATGAAATTCTTTCATGTCCAGAAGAGACGGTGGACTGTAGTGGCTTGCTCTGCAGTTTGGGTGATCTCACTGGCAGCTGTCAGTCCTGTCAACTTCTTGATCTCCTCAAAAGTGGAGCAAAGCAGATTTTTATGCCTTGACCTCACCAGCTCTGAAAATGTTGGCACCATCAGGTGGTATAACTGGCTTCTGACTGGACTGGCCTTTCTCTTGCCCTTGCTGACGGTGACGCTGTGCTACGCACTCATTATTTATACCTTGGCTAAGGGGCCCCACACGCAGGCTTGTTACAAACAAAAGGCTCGCAGACTTGCCATCATCCTCTTGGTGGTCTTCTATGCGTGCTTCCTCCCGTTCCATGTCTTTCGGGCAGCTCGGATTGACCTACGATTGTGTCCAGTCAATTGTCACATGGAGAAGCCAGTCCACTCTGCCTATATCATCTCTAGGCCACTGGCTGCACTCAACACCTGTGGTAACCTATTACTTTATGTCGTAATTGGAGGTAACTTCCAGCAAGCCATCCTCTCTCTTTCAAGATGTAAGTGGAGCAGATACATTCAGCAGGCTGGGAGCAACAGTGATGTGAACAAGTCGGGAATCACACTGAAGTTATGAAAGAATCCCTTCAAGAAAATTACATCAGCAACAAACAGATATGGGACTGCTTTGGTATTGTAACCTCCTACCCAGGCAGGTGTAGTGATGTGGTAGCAAGAATTCCATCTGGCTTCTCCCTCTCTTTGCAATACAGCATTTGTCAAAATGCTAAGTCTCAGGAGCAGGTTTATATATACCCCTTTCAACAAACAAACAACAAAAGAAAAGGACATTAAAATATTGTAAGCCATCTGGAAGGTAGAATTTAAAATTATCCAATCAGCCTGTTTCCAAAGATACTTGGGAAATGTAGGAATCTTCTTGCTTCAGGCCTTGTAGTTGATTAGTGAAACTCAGAGGGCCGAGTTTTGCCACAAGAACAACTTCCATTAATTTCACTGTTGTCACTAATGCAGTGCCTTGTTTATTGTAGCTAGAGTTAAACACAGCAGGTTGTCATGGCTACTGAAACCACTGAATTACATACTGAGAAAGCACCTAGGTAAATGAGGTGTTTTCAGATTAGATGGACCTGACGAACTTCAGCATAAGGCACTTAATGACGAAATCTCAGAGCAGGTGTTGGGAAGGATGAGAGAGGACTGCCAGAGGAGGACAAACGTGGTGAATAGCCCTAAAAAAGGGATGGATGAGGAATTAAAAAACAAGCAGATTAATGTCCATTTCAGAAAAATAGTAGAACAAATTATCATACAGTCTGTAGAAAATGAGTACAGGTGAGTAACAGAATGTATGGATTTATCAGATATGTACAATCCTAAATCAATCTGATTTCCTACTACAATAAACTACCAGGCCTTGTATGTGAAGAAAAAGAAGAAAATGTCATATAACTGACTCCAGAAAGAGTTTTCTGAGATTCTGTCTGGGATAATATTCTTGTGTATGTGCTAAGGAGACAGTCTACTGCTTTATTTGGTTAGAGAGCAGTGCTCAAAGGGGAGATATTAGTGACTTACCGTCAAAGTAGAGGGAGCCACTGAGTGGGGTTTTGATCAGTCTGTCCTGGGTTCAGGGCTATCTAGTGTTTTCATTAAAAAATTGGATGATGAAATAAAATGTGATTATTATATTTGCAGATGACAGGAAGCTGAGATGACAAAATTCGGTTGACAAATTGGAGCTATGGTTTGAAAAAGAACATGATGCTATTTGACAGTGACAGATACAAAGTACTGTATTAAGGTAGAAATAATGAACTGTACAAACACAGAAGGAGAAAAAGAACACTTGGGTAGCAGTTCTGCAGGGAAAGATCTGGGGTTATAGTGACTCACAGGTTGGACAGGAGCCTGTCATTTCGGTGAGCAGGCAGTGTCTGCTGCAGCAAAAAAGGCAAATGCCATGCTGGGATGTAGAAATAAGAATATAATGTACAAGATGTGTGAAGGAGTCCTTATACCCTTCTCAGCATTGTTAATTTCTCAGCAGGAGAACTGTGCCCATCTTTGGAGGCTGTCCTTCAAGGGAGACATGGATGAGAGGACAGGGAAAAGAGCCCTCAGAGAAATCACCAAAGAGGAAGGCAACTGGGGACGTTAATCCAGACATGGGGAGACATAACAATTACCTCCATATATGTAAGAGGGAGGGAATATACTGGCTTCATGCCTGCTGGCAGTGCGTGCAGTCCCTGGGAACATTCCTGGCACTGGCCTCACCCCGCCATCCTGCAATGGTGTTCGAGCAGCCTCAGGCAATGCTCCTAGCCAGTGCCAGCCAGGCAAACCCCTGGGGCATGCCCCATGTCAGGACTGCTCCCCATAGGCAGTCACCATCTAGGCAATGCTACCTGAGTACTGTGTGTAAGTAGGTCAAGCAACAACACTATAATATTTTAAGATGCCTTGTGAATATTTGAAATACTTTATTTGATAAATCTTCAAATGCAGCAACATCTTTCAAAAGCAGTATTACAGGCATTTTGACTTGCTTTCTATTCTCAATTGTCGTTTTCTGTATTTGAAAATGTTGTCAAAGCCTGAACTTTGCAGGTTGCCACTAGATGGTGATGGCTCATGGTACCTGGCAATAGGAAAGCTACCTGGTTTCACATATGCATGTGTGATTCAACTCCACAAGTTATACAACTACCTAAGATGATTCACATGAGATAAATCTTTTCTGACATGGATTCATACTACCCAGTGTGGACAAATAGTACAAACACACTGCACATAAGTAAAAGCATAAAATGTGTCTACTACTTACTCATATAGATCTGAAGCCTCAGCATAGATTAAAAAACATTCCTTTCTCAGAGCAAAGACAGCCACAGCATTTTTAAATCTTGTCCTCAGTTCTTCCTTCTCAGTTCCAAGCAGAGCTTATCACACATGAACAGAAGCTCTTAAATACTACAAATACAATATAAAATGGAACAGCTAAAGGTAAAAAGTGTGAAATGGAAGTGTTCAAGGCCTTCTGTCTCCGCCTGCAACAAGAGTAATAGTCTCATGATTTTGGTGACCTGGAGAGGGACTTCCTTTTCTCCTCCTCTCCTTCCTGAGCAGAACTGTTGTTTGGTTGTCCTTCTCCATCTCACCTACCCTTCCACTACCTGTCTTCAATTAGCTTGAGCTAACCCAGCTGATTCTAAAGTGCCAAAATAGATTAGGAAATGGTCTCGGGAACTGTGGTTTGTTGGTGGGGCAATAATCTTCACCAGAAGGTCAGTCACTTCTTCCACTAGCATGGCTGAACGTGGAAAAGGACAAAAGTTCCAACCTTCATGTGTCCATTTTCAAGGAAATCAGGGGCTGCTCAGGTGCTTTGCGTGACTAAGAGCTCACTATCTCATGTGACTCATGCTTTTTATCTGCTGGGAAGGGTGAAATCTCCATAGTTTTCCTTTTTCAGCAGTTTTAAGTTTACTGCTGAAACAAGGGTAAGTGCTTCAACTGCAGTAAACAGGAGACATTTCCCAAGCTCTGTGACAACATAGGTACATAAATAACTACTCTGTTGCAGGCTAATTCACTGCATAGCTATGCTCCAGTGACCAAGCTTCTGCTAAGTCTAGTATGTTTGTTTACAAGACATTCATGCTAACTCAAGTACATACCAACAAGCTGCTCTCTGCATAGGTCCACAGAGAAGCCAAAACAACAACTTTGCAAGAACTCAGAGGACTCTCCTAGTAACCAACCTCACAGACAGAAAAAACACTGACTTAATATAAACCATGTTCTGAATCTAAAAAATTGCAAAATCTGTCCTAATCCTCGAGCCTCGAGCTGTTTTTCACGTAGTTCTAGTGCTTTGTTTCTAGAGAGTGTACAGCATATAGTACCAAAATAATGTGGTAAGCAGCTAGAAAAGAGATACAGTAAAACAGTCTGAGAATGGGCCACTGTGGCAAGTTTTGTATGTTGTGAGCTAAGACTACATTTCTAGCCCGATATAATGCTACTCACAGTCAGGGTGTTGCTATTATCTGTACAGTTTAACTGTACAGTAGCAATCTGCTATATGAAATGGATGGTAGTGCCAGCTCACCCTTGAGTAATTTAGGCTTCAGAAAGATGTTACCATTTGGGGGATAAGGCTAAAGTAGCAGAATAAACTTTGAAAGGCTGCTTCCATCTGTCAGTATTTTGTACTCTGAAAATGCAGGTTGAGTGAACCGAAACTTAAAAATAACAAACGACAAATGAACACATTGCCGTTTAGCTCCCACCAGCCAGAAATGTTCATTTGCCTTTCCCTGCCAGCAGAAAAGTGATATAAAAGAAAATACTTTGTATATTCTCTTACAGCTCCCCTATGTTCTCTGAAAGCAGAGTCATTCAGTGGTGTCAACAGATGTAACTTTAAAGGCCACACAATTAAGTCCAGGAGGGGGAAAAGAAGTTTGCCCTGAAGAAGGCATATTTCAAGGCTTATTTTCTGAGTAGTAACTGGAAAAGAGTGGTCCTTCTAAGTGAAGTGTTTTCCTTATTTGATCCCTTAGACTACCAGGCTCTGCAGTGGAGAACACAGTGAATCAGACAACTTCTAGATCAGATGAGAAGATACATTCCTGCTTTTAGTCAGAGTTGTACTCCAGGACTCAGGAGGAGAAAAAGTAAAGTTGATAAACACTGAGCTGAGAGCCTTTCAAAAATAAAAATTAAATACACTGAGTTTTTTTGAAACACATAGAAGGAACATGAGTTTTCTAGGCTGCTGCAGCAAATGTAATGCAGAGTATGTTTGCTTCATCATGTCTAGAATCTTAAAAGGCGTTTGAACCAAAAGGTATTTTGTCTTCTAAGATCTCTCCTTAGTTTCTTTGCTCCCAACAATGGCTGATGTTTCTGATATCTAAAACAGAGTTGATTACATGAAAGCTGTAGTATCAGTGATGCTATCCAGTCTTATGAGGAAAACAAAAGTTCTGAGCTTCCTTTTATTTAAAAAAGGAAAGATATGCTTTTCAATATTTATAATTCTTCTGTAATCAAATGATTTTACTGATTTCCTTTTATTTTGTAAAAGAGGGAAAGAATCTAAGGTGAAGAAGAAAGAAACACATCTTCGGGAGCAGACAGGCAATGCAGCACTGAATCCTAATAAAACAAGGTAGAAGGTACAATTTTGTAAGTGGATCCATGACAGGGTATTTTGGTATTACCACAGGAGTACCCTGTGGTATTCTCCCTGCCTTGCCCGGCATTTCAAGGACTTTGACGGTGCCAACCACCATACAAAATGATGACCTGGACCTGCAGCTAACATGGCTCAGAAACACCTTCTCTGGGGTGCTCCAAAAGGTGTCCAAGGTAGAGAGATCCTCCCACTCTGCTCTTGTTACAGTTCTGCTCATAGACATCTCTGAAATGTCAGTCATATTTATGGAAATAAATGTTACGCAGCTTAGCAGCGTTACTGTTAGTCGTGACTAGGTGCACAGAGAATAGCACATACACTTTCCATAGTACAGTTATATTGGTAAGTTCAAGGCTGGAGGAAAAAGGAGGTGGTTTGGCACTGAGTAAGGTGGCATTTTGAGGGTATCTATTTCAAGCCGCAAATGATCCCTATGGGGTGATTTTCCACTGAGTGACCCAGGCTGGCACAATCATTTATGGTCATAGCAATAATGAAGAGGACCTAGCAGAGAGAGACATACAAATTTACTGTGCACCAAATTAAAGCAATAAATCTCTCTGAAAATTTCCTCTTCCTTTCACTTCATGATGCTTTTTTATCACTGGGAAGTTATTTTAACAGACAAGATGACAGCACCTGCCTACAGGAGTTTTCTCACATTTACCTTTCCGTTAGTAAGCTGCTTGGAGATACTTATATATTTCACCCCTATTTTACGGGTGATGAAACTGAGGCACAGTGGAGTTAAGTGACTTGCCTCTGGTCACGAAGCAAATCAGCAACCAAGCAGGAAAGAGATGGGTTCCCAGCCCAGAGCTTTTGGAAAGTGCATTATAAAGGCTTAGGGTGAGCTTTTCAAGGGAGTTTTGATTGCTCAGTTGTGGCATTTCTGCAATAAAAGTTGAGTTAGAGCGGCGTCTGCGCTACTCAGGCCACAGGTCAATCTCAGCATCATAGCCTGCCTCTGTGAAAGGAGCTGCCTTTGTTCCTTCTGTTTCCTTCAAAGAAGGTTTCTGGGGAGGGAAGCAGTCCCTTCTCACCAAAAGTATTTGGCTACCTCTGCGTGTGATCTCAACCCAGAGTCAGTGACTAGCTGCATGCATTCATCCCATTGCTATGTTTATATCTATTTTTATATATTTGTTAATTTGTAGGTTGATATGAAATATTAGCAGCACTAGAGGGAGACATTTCCCACCAAAATGTGTACTTCACACCACAGTTCAGGATGTCTTCTTCCTCACTGGGTCCAAGGGTTGGCAACAGGCTGCCCAGCTGGGGAGCTGCCGTAGCCTAAAGACCGCTCCTCACCACGTATGGATGCTGATGCAGAGCGAGCACACGGCTGCAGCTAATACAGCTCCGAGCTGAGCCTCGCTGGGGCAGTCCCTTCCCTAGCACACCCCGATTCAGATCCAGCTGCCAGTCTGCTATACTGCAACTTCAAGTGTGGTTATCTGCACTTTTCGTGTCTTAGCAGAAAAGCAAGTAGAGTTTATGTGAAGATTCTCAGATGTCTTCTAAATTTCCGTTCTGAGTACCCTGCAACGTGATGAACTTTAATACAGCTGTATCTATTCAGCTTAGCTAAATATTTGGCCCCCAAATATCAGTGAAAATTTAAGTCTGCCCCTACAGTCTCTAATGTACTGGAAAAAAAAAATCCTATCTTCAGACATACCCCACATACCTTTTCCCCAGCATGCAAACCTGAATTTCACAGTGGAAGTGGGAGGACAGGGATGGGGCACTGTGGTTCTTTAGCAGCAGCAGGAAGACCAGTTACTGCAGTAATTCCAGGGGGTACATTAGGGGTTTTACTCTCCTACAGTCCATCAGCTCAGCTCAGCTGGTGCTATAATTCAAATTCCCACTAGAGGGTAGACAAAACATTGCTAGTAAAAGGATTACCTTAGAAAAGTGTGTGTGTATGGGGGAAATAGTGTCTGAATTGAAGTAAGAGACCTGGACTGGAGAAGCAGCTGAGTGTAGAAAAAGGAGTAAAATGACATTTATACCATCCACAAGAGCAAGAGGGGAGTATTGTTTCATTTTTTTCTAAAGAAACAGAATCTATGGTTTTTACTTTTAAATCAAATGCAGCTGCAGTGGTTATATGGTTATAAACATGTATATCTTCATAAATCAAATATAGCTGATCTCAACCCTGCTGATATTAGCTTGCAAACAGTGATGGGAGCCACATAAATACATCAAAGAGTTAGCCAGGATAAATACAAGGATTTAAGAGTTTATCCAGTTCGGGGAAATAGTGAATTTACCTATATACTTCTGACTGCCTGGCCTGAACATCTAACAGTGAATTTCTCTCTTATTTTTATTATTATTATTTTTGACCACTATACTACTGCAGAAAATAATAGTTTGTTTTCTCCTCACACAATTCTCCACTGTTGAAATGCAGGGAGGTTTCTCTGAACCTTGCTGCTGAAGTGGACAGTCTGGCTGTAGATTTGGATGCATTTTCACCCTCTCCCCATAGGAGCAGAAACTTCTCTAGTGAGCCTGCCTGTCTCAGGGAGCACCCAGCATTGGAGACATGGGCACTGCACAAAAATCCTTCTTACCACTCATCCGGCTTCTCGGAAGCAGGGTTTTCACACTGATTCAGCATGCCTGAGGCTAGGGAAGCCAACGCAGTTCAGGGTTTATTTTCTAATTTAGTTCCACATCTACAAAGACGACATAAAACCCAGAAGCACCTCCTACGCAAGCAAAATGACGTTTCTGAGCACTAAATGAGCATTTGATTTGATCTTTTAAATATAATTTATTTATGCCAACAGAAGTAGGAAGAAAAAAAATGAAAAAAAAACCACGTACACCTTGGTTTACCTGCAAATGCCCCACGTTTGAGTAATAAGGCCCGCTAATCCATTGCAGTAGGCACTTAGTCCTGCCTCCCTCTCAGCAGCAGAACAAGAGCTGTCRGTGAGAGGCAGCAAGAAAATGACTCATCCCCTGAAGCTCCTTCCAATCCAGACAACTCCCACAGCTCGGATAATTCCTTCCCACTGCCCTACAGCAGAGGCTGAATTAACTCTGTTCTGAAAGGAAGGCGCAGCAACGTGTCCTACGGCAAGAGCTGCACTCTCTCGTCTTCCTCGTCGATAGACACGGCTTACTGAAAGGCAAGGTCCCTCTCCAGTCGGGATGGGGCACACCTGTCCACGCTGGCTTGTGGGTGACAGTGACACCCTTTCCAGCGAAATGTGTTGATGAACGTGGGAGAAACATGACGGTAGTCCTCAGGGTTGTCAGGTCTGCCTGGAGGCTGTGGCCYCGGTGGGCCAAATGGAGGGCCCGTCAGGCAGCAGCATGCACTTTCACCGTGTCAAGGCACATGAACGCATTGCGAAGCTGTTTTCATAGCACAATCTGAAGGAAGCAAGAAGCATCAATCCTTAAATACAGCCATGTCAAACAAGGTTAAATTATGTATTCTCTAACTTGCACTGTAAGATGTGAATGAGACCTATGCTGGACTCTGGCATTAGCTAAGGAGATGTATCTGTAATTTGTCACAGGGCTGTATTTGTCATTTACTAGACTATTTCAGGAGGTGAAATTTCTCTRCCTGGTGCTTATCAATGCTTCTACCACCTGTCCTTCCTGTAACAACTGGAAAAACTATTTCAAGTGATGTAAATTTTACACAAAAATCTCCCATCTTCATCATTCTGAAGAAAAGGTTGTATTTTACAGAATAAAAGGTTATCATTATCAAAAGTCTGTAACAGCAGGTGAAAACCTCTATTGCAGATGTTCAAGTGGGTGAATTCAGTAAGGATCAGACGGATCTCAGCAGCTGTGCTCTTTCACTGTGCAGTTGCCTCAGGGGAGMATTTAAAAGTAAATTTTGTATAAAATTTCTTTGTCTTGAATTAACTAAAAATATTATCACATCAGGTGATAATCTTTAGTCTATGACTTCCTTTCTTAATTGCTTTTGAGCCCTCCTAGATAAAATCAAGGTTGTTCCGTCTGTTTAGCAAAGCTTAAACCATGCACCTGGCTTCAGCTGTAAGGTAAGTCTGACTTGTTGCTGTCTTTCTGGGGCCGTTGAAATACATGACCTTGTCCACACCAGTTCCCACTCTAAACCTGCCTGGGCCCAGGTGGATGGTGGAGGCTTTCCTACTAGCAGCTCTGATTTGTGAGCTGGAGATACGAGAGAGTGAAATGCCATGCTAGACAGGCATTTCTGAACCAGGTCTTCAAAGAATGATGTAAACAACATCACTGCTGAACCTCTCTTTCCTATTGCTTGCACAGCCCTGAGGAGTGGTGGGAAGGAGCTCTAACTCTCTGACGGACAATTTATTGTCCTCTACTCTGATGCACAGGGGCAACACGATGCTTCACTTTCACTTGCAAAGAGATCAGTGACTTACACTTGCTGTGCAAGACACTTCTGCTTAATCCAGCTCCTGCATRTTAGTGCTGAGGATTATTGGCGTACACCAGCCGTTGAGGGAATTAGGAAAGATTGTCCTAACCAAGATAGGAGAGGTCCTATTCCAGTTTATTTAGGCAGAATTCAGACACGCTGACTTCAGCTAATTGAAAAATTTCTGACAGAACGCTTCCCCTTGGAAAATGCTAAAACAATGGGTACAAAATGCTCCATATGAATATGTTGACCCAGTCAAAAATGATGCTAGCAACCAAGTAGGCAGCCATCCAGGCTAGTTACCCAGCCAGCCTGGCAGGCTCGGCAAAGAGCYGGTGAYGGCTGTCAGCCACAGAAGCTGCTTRGTCCGGCATCGCCTGGCTYCTTTCCTGGGATGGAATGAGTTTTCTCCTGAAGTGGTCTGGGAAGGGCACACAAGGAGACACAAAACCAGACATTTTGCCTCTTCTCACAGCTTTTTGCACAAAAGCCTGTGCTGCAGGGATCTGTGGCTGAGCTGCCACTCCATACACAAATAATACCGAGGGAAGCTTCTAGCAGAGAAGTACAAGGCCTAGTTCTGGGATGTTTAGTAGGACACAATTTTCCATCCAAATCCAGATTATGCAGTGAGATTGTCCTTATTATATTCACTAGTGATTTGGGCAATGGAGTAGAAAGTATAGCCTTTAAGCATGCAGATGACAAGTGAGAGGACTGCTGGCATGCTCGAGGACAGCATTAATTTTAAAGCGACTTACAGAAAGTGGAGAAATGGTCTGAAGAAACAGGTTGACATCCAGTGAGGACAAATGCAAAAAAAAATAGTTTGGAGGAAAACAAATATGGAATATCTGCTTAGGCTGCATTACTGTAGTAAAGAACTGAAGGGCTATGCAGATCACAAGCTGAACATATGATGCCAAATGCATTATAATGAAAAACAGCAGAATGGGACTTACAAATAAGAGTACAGACTGTCAGGCAAGCCAAGCAATCCTTCTCCTTTGGTAATACCTCTGCTGGAGTAGTAGGTCTGGTCTGACACTGCACTTCTAGAAGGACATGGTCCTGCTGGACAGGGAACAGAAGAGATAGTAGAAAAAGGAGAACTCTGAGAAACGTCTGAAGGAACTGAGTTGTTCAGTCTAGGACAAGAAGCACCAGAGGAAAGATGGTAGATGGTATATCTTCATATATGAGACATAGCCAGGAAGCAGGATGCCCCTGGCTGGGATTAGGCAGGGAGGATGTCAGGCTTTAGGCAACATTTCCAGTGGGCACAGAGAATATTTGGGCAGGCAGAAGGTTTTAGAAGAGCTTGGAAAAGCACCTGCCAAAGGTGTCAAAAGTACAACCCTGTCAGGGGCAGCACAGGGATTATGTGCCCTCAGGAATTTTCTTCTACCACAGCTCCTGCAATGCCCGTAGGCAGGACCTGTCTGAATCAGGACACAGGAGCTCA
Organism: Rhea americana; assembly: GCF_003343005.1. NCBI lineage: Eukaryota > Metazoa > Chordata > Aves > Rheiformes > Rheidae > Rhea > Rhea americana. Next base: position 4,589,311 of record NW_028186346.1, on the reverse strand, counting down.
TGGAAGGGAGGCATCTGGCTGCACACATCAAGGTAATTTGACAGAGAGGGAAAGTGCACTTTCCCTCAATTCATTACACCGACTGTGCCACAAAAGCCAATAAACTAGAGGGCTGGATTCTCTACTGCTGTGAACTAACTTGGCTCCAAAGCTAGTGGCAATACACCAGTTCGCACCTCCTTAGAATATGATGTATAAAATCTGATGCAAAAGCCTGGTGAGCAATTCCCTCTTCATGTTCTGGCAGGCCATCAATCACTGCAATATGCAGCTGGAGAACTACATGTTGGGAAAATAAAGGGCCGGCTAAAATACCCAGCCTGATCCCAAATAGCCTGAACATGCAAGGCATTGTATTTTATATATCCTTGTTCAATATATTGTATCATTCATTTTATTGCCACCTGTCAAACCTTTTGATAAACAAAAAGCCAGGGTGAAGCACACACAGTCCCTTCTAATTGTCTTTTATTTTCTCACTTTTCTTGAAAAATGTAATCTTCTGTCACACAGTGATGTGCTTTCTTCTCTGTCTCCCTGCTATTACAAACTTTAATAGATACTGTCATATAGGATTTATAATAGGCAGTGCCCACTTTGAGAGCAATGACAAAAACACACTGCATCATTATTCTGTACTACCGAGTTTACATAGCATTTGCTTGTCAAGTTAGCCAGGTTAACAGCTTCCTGCTTCAGCAGAGAGCAAGATGCACACCCTCATCTCTCTGTTTGCTAGATATTTCACTTCAAAGGAAAATCATTTGACATTACTGCTCCAGCAGGAGCCAGTTCCATCTCAGAGCAGCAGCAAAACATTACTTTCTGAATTACGTGACTGATTCAGTAGCACTCTACACTTTTTTGCATTTGGCCTATTTATAGCCAGTGCAGCCAGTCCACTCTTCTGCTTTCAGAATGACAGAATGAAAGCTGCATTTGCTGGAATGCTGGTATTTTAGTAGAAACTCAGCACTCTGATGGAGAAAGGATGGTACATCAGCTTATAGCAGAGACCTTCCTCCAGTATACTCAAGCGTGGCAGATAAGCCTGATGCTGTGCTAGCTCAAGTCCTGATTTCTCCTGACAGAAAGATCTGACTTCAGTCTGGGAGTAGCCCTGAAATTCTTAGTGAAAGCTAGCATGAAAAAGCAAAGCCAGAGATAACCACCACAGAGAAGTGCACCTCTCTTTCATTTATCTGATTTAGATGAGCATGAAATAGCCAGGAGAAAACAGCTAGACTAAGAAAAAAAATGCATGAATTTTACAGGCTCAGCTTGCATGAATTATCTCCTTGAAGGCTATTTCAGTAATCCACTCCTCCATCCAGTCTGAATAGATGGAGAACCATTTAATTGCCTGAGGATAATAATGTTTAGCATTTAAGCATCATTTGAAGTGCTCAAGATTCTTTCTAATGGAGGGAAGAGTCTTGCTGCCTAGCTTCTATGGAGGCAGAGCAGCCCAGGTGAGCAGGGCAGCAGAGACCTTTGCCTTTAGAAACACTGTGTGATAGGAGACAAGATGCGGTGCCCACAGCCTCTGCAGACCAGTAGGAGCACTGCGAGGKCTGAGGATGGAAAGTGGCCCAAGCACTTGTCATTGGCATGGTCATCTTCAGCACAGCAAGAGGCTCAGAAAAGGCAGGCATCAGCAAAACTGGGTTGCCCTTGTCTAAGTGGTGCTCATCCCTTTACAGTGACGGTCTGAGAAGCCATCGCATTCAGAAATTCCCCAAAGAGCATCAAAAGGATCCTCTAAAACCTTCTGTAGAGATATCCTTGAGGACAGAGTTGTCTATGCCAGGCCAACAAGAGATCTGGTAAAGAAAGGGGGACTAGTCCCACCGTGGCACAATGCAAAATAAAGTTCTTGTTTGAGATGCTTCTAGCCCCTCTACAGGCATGGGATGGGAAAGGTTCATACACAAGGTCCCCGTTTACATAGTCCTCTCCAAGAAAGAAAGGGCAGTTGCTCTGAAAAATARAAGATCTTTGACTCAACAGTCATGTGACAATTTGCAAGGTTTTGAATTTTGCTCTTTTTTTTTTGTTGYGATTAAGAAACCCTCTAATTTTGCTTTGAGAATTACTTTTACTTATTGTTTTACAATATTAAAACCATACCTGATAATTGCCTTACCTTATCAGAAACAAATCTTAGTAAATTTAGACAACGAATTTATTACTTCCTAACTTTAGTGATCATATGAAGAAAAGAATTAAAAGAAGTGATCTGGAGAAGGAAGTTACGCTTTTAAGATATTAAAAAGCATTAAGATAAATTACCTGGCTGAGCTCCCTTTGCTGTCCTTGTGCTCATCTTGGCATTGGTCCTGGTGGGAAAGGCTCATTTCCAAAACCCAGAAGGATTTTTACAAGGCAGAAGCATTCTTCCCAGGTAGAGGAGGTCTGGCTTGGGACCAGGGCAGGTACCCATGTGGGAAGGAGCAAGTAGAGGGGCTGTGGTAGAAGAGCTGCAGAGATCAGCACAGCAATGTAGTGATTCACAGTGATTTCTTTCACCGAGAGTGGTATGTTGACTGAGAGCTCGTGTAAGCTGAAGGAACGGTACCTGTCTAACATAAAGGCTTGTTTTGGCAGAAGATGTGAAATTCAAGTGCAGAGGCCTGTGATGACAGAAGTCACTTTCTGACAATAAAACTTTATGGAGCAGCGTAAGGCTTTCCTCCACCTACCGCAGCTCCCTGCAAACACAGCACAACAGCAGCACAACAGAATATTTCTCCGGTGACTAAAAACTCCCTTGAACGCTCAAGGCCACATTAGCAGCTCCCTTTGCAGAATCCCGTAAGGACACGTTACTAGAAGTCAGGGAGGAACCAGCTCACAAGAGTTTAGAGACTGTTTCCTCTTTGGATTGAAAAACAAAGCAGCAAAGCTTTCTTTGTTTTCAGACCCACTAAGCTGGGCCATTTTCAGGAAATGCCCCATTACCTAAAACAATTACAACCATTGTCACATCTCTGATGAGTTTAGTTTGGCTTTTAGYGTCTATTGGGAAAACGTTAACAGGCACAAACGTTGTGTGTAAGGCCACTTCATAGCTGGGTGCTCCTGCAGCATTTTTTATTCACCAGTTTATGGTGAATAAAGTAGCATGACTGTCCATGTCCTCAGCTTTAAGCTTTAAGCTGCATTTAAGCTAGCTTTAAGCAGGCAAATTCTCCCACTGTCCTCCTCTCCTGCTCCTCATGGGGCAGCTCACCTTCTGAAAGCTGAGTGCTTATCGAAGGGCTTCAGCAGATTTTGTCTTCAGCACCCTGTAGTGTCTGAGCACCAGTTCAGTTCAAGGACTAATATTAGCCATAAGATAGCACCTCAGATCCATATAGGCTATTTTTGGAACTGTATCGAACTACTACTGCTCAGCAGATGTGACAGCACTGCTTATATCCCAGATTTTAAATCCAATTTTCCAAAAGTAAAATATTCCTTTGCTGAAGTTTTCATTAACAATCTCTATTATCTACGTAATTGGATGGCAGCATTTAACAGTGATTAATTTAGAGTTACCGTGCATTCAGAAATTAAAAAAATGCTGTCCTTACCAGTCTGTCTCAGTGGAAAAATAAGCAGGGAGCAGCGGAGTTGATTTCGCTGTGTGATGAAGACACACAGTATCATTATCAATAGAATAGAGCATCTCTTGAAGGTGGCCTGATAACAACAGTAATTAGGTATTCAATCACACACAAGCACTAAGACCAGCCAAACAAATGTATGTCTGCTAAGGGAAATAGCCCATGGAAAGATTATACGTTTGCTGAACCAAAAGTAAAGCATATAATGAAAGCTCTTCGCACTCCGGAGTCTAGCGCGTTCCCACACAAACTGTTTTCCTACGGACTTATTAATCAGAGCTACCCATGCGATTTCTGCTGCATCGCACTGGGCACTGATGTGTCCCAAGGTGTGACCCAAAGCCCGGGGGGCTGAGAGGCTCCTTTCAGTTATGCCTGCAGATTTTGCATCAGGCTTTATGAAACGAGAGCAGCCCCGCGCTGGGGGAGCAGCTTGCGGACCCTCACACCTAAAGCGCTAATTAAAGTCAGGTTCAGCACTGATGCTGCGATACCACCACAAGCTCTGCTGCAACCCCTTCTGCCCCACATCCTGCAACAGCCCATATGGAGGGAAGGGGCTATCATTTGCGACTGATCACCTGCAATTTAGCAAAATGGAGCAAAATAAAAGCGTTGTGCTTTGTCCCTCACTTTTGTATGTTAGACTGTAGATTGTCAGAGGCAGATGGTGTACCCCTGGCACGTGAACTGGCCTGCCAGTTTAGTTTCCAGAGCACTCTGCTCAGCCCCCCGTAAGAGAAGGCACGGCACAGCACGGAAACGTGTTCCCGTTTGTACCACATGCTCTGTGGTAGCTGATCCACMCTGGAGTAGTAAGTTGTTAAGAGGAATTAATTAATTAAATCTCCTGCTACCAAATCATTCCTGTTTCATTTCTATACAGTCACCAAAGGTGATATTTATACACACGTGAACTCTGCAGGATTTTATACTGGTGGTTTCAAGAGAGGTGCACTTAGCCTTTTGTCCATGCGGTTCTCATCAGTGGTCATAAGGGTAGGGAAAATGATAGCACTTCCCGCAGAGCAAGCCAATCAGTCCAGGAGACCGTTGAATCGAGAGATGAGTGACACATTCCAGGGGAGCGCTGCTGGAGGCTAGCTTCAGCTTAGGGTGGCCAGCACCCTGCGATGAATATCTCCTGCGATGGAGAGAGACCCGTACCCATGGTGCAGCCTCACAGTCACCGCAAGTGCGTCCACCTCTGCTGTCCTCCTCTTGCCTCTGGTGGGGCCTTGTCACTGCTTCCTGTAAGCCCTGGTGCCCACGCAGCCGCAGGAGGAGCCTCGGCCACGTGCCAAAGTGCCAGAGAGGCAACCTGGGAATAAGAAAACAGGTTAGTTTCCAGCCAGCTCAGCTCGTTTATCCAATGCATCCCAGAACTGCACAAGCACTAGGGCTGTTGAAAATGTGGTTTACGTTGAGGGGAGGGAGGTGGTGATACCAGCTCTTCTGAGAGCAGCCTGCAATTAGAGCCACACAAACCAGCTGTGAAACTAGTGGCTAATTTGATTTCTCTCCACTGCTTGCAGAGGGCACTAGGGAGAAGATAACCTGGGTAAGTGTAACCTTAGAGCACAAAAAGGCCCATGTTTGTGGTAAGGATCAAGCTGCTCTACCTATGGTACACTTGGAAGGTCCATGGAAATGAGGTGAGGAATTACTGGTWAGGGAAAAGGTGGTCCCACAGATCCAAGAGTTTAAAGTCACCCTGGATAATCAGCCTTGATCCACAGAGATCCTACACGATGCCAGGCAAGCAATTTAGAGTGGATATTCATGAGTGGTCCTTGTTAGTCTATTCATATTTTTCTGCCTGCCTGACAGAGCCCCTGGGCCAGGCACGTAGCTGCAGCTGATGCTAATGTTTCCAAAGGCCCATGTGCAAGAAGGAGGCCCCGCAGCCCCAGTGAAGGGGACAACGAGGCCTGGGGGAGGTAGGAGCAGGGAGTGTCTATCGCTGACAATGAGTCAGGAGATCTGCATAGGCTAAGGAGCAAAAAGAAGTCTACATGAATTATTCGTTATATTAATTGTTCTGTTAGTCTTACTTTCTTGGACTCAGTCTGAAAATGGAGTTTTTAGTTTCCTTTTCCTACCCAGAAGTAGGCACTCAGAGATGAGTCCAGCCCCCAGTCTAACCCCAATGCCCCAAATTCATGGCAGGTCCGGGGCACAGTACCAGGAAGGCCCATTTCTGCTTCACATGCTGCCACCTGCAAGGTAGGATAAATACCAGCTGCTGCTGCACGCGTTTTATGTTGCTCAGGGATGTAATGGATTAAATAGTGGACACATTAAATGATCTCTAACTGTAATTAGCTCCCTCTGTGCTTATAACACTACAGTCTCATACAAATGATTTCTAATGATACACRCAGTGACTAGGAATGGGGTAATAGCCATTTAAACAGTTGCTGATCCCTCAGCTGGTACCTGACAGTGTATTTTATAGCTATGGAGAAACTTCAGACATTGACCTAGAGAAAGCCTGGTCAGATGAGAAGAACAGAGTTGGTGCTCTTCTCCTAATGGTAACAGATAGATAATGTTTCAGCTGTGAGATGCAACGGCTGCTCTTTCCCTGCAGCATAATTAGCAAAACCAATAGCATTCTCTCAACTCATGCCTATGATATAGGCACTCAATGACAGTCAAGACAATCTTCCTAAAAAATATTCTTATCTATGTAGTTCTCTGTAAGTAGATTTACATACCTAATGTTCAGAAATGAAAGCTTATTTTTTTAATACGTGATAGTAAGCTTCATCAGTGAATAAAACTTATAAAACATACCAAGGCTGCAACCTGCCAGCCACCCAGGGCAGCATGGACCAGCTCGCAAGCTCAGGGACTTAAGCTTGCAGTTTCAGAATTAGAGATATTACAACTCTTTCTTTTTAATGATTTATTTTCATCTTGTTCCTCAAGCTAACGTGAAGACGAGATTTTTATTCAAGCAACTTTATTTTTATTTGGTTCAAGAAGCATGAAAATTGCAGCTCCCATGAATCATAAAGCCTGAAAGCAAAGGCTGCAAAGAAAATAAGTTTGCAACTTTAGCTACCCCAGTAATAATTAGCCAACACTAATTTTGTATATTGTATTCACTGAAAATAGGCAGTAAGTATGCCACAGTTGCTGAAAACCATGCCATGCCAAAGGAAACCTTTGTTTTTTTCCACGAGCAGAAACTTAGACTTCATTAGAAATTTGTTTTTGATGACGAAACAGCATGTCACAATCTTTTCCGCGTGACCTTGAAAATGGCAACATGCCTTAGTCTGCTGACTAGGTTTCGCTTTCCACGGAATGGAAAATAAATTTGTTATTTTTTTATAAGCACACACACACACATTTAAATGTGATCTGCTGCTATTTGAATACTAGAGCTCAACCTGCAACATGCAGAACTGCTGCCAGCAGAGTGCAATCTGCCCACTGAAGGCAAGACAGCATGAATGACAGAGGGCAAAAGAGATCTCTTCCACCAGCCCAAGTCTAAGAGCTGCCATCTAAGCTAGTAACAGAATTTACTGCCACGTGGAAGCTCAGTCTGCTAGGAAGTGAATGTATGTGATTGCAAAGCCACACTAAAACCTGCTTCACTTGTAAGGACGACATAAATACATTTCGTTTGTAGCGCTCTATGCTCAAAGCAATGAAAGGGAGAAGTAGGATTACAAGTTTCCAGGTAAGCAATATTTCTCCATTTTCAGTTTGGAGGGTTCAAGATTGCGGTAAAGAACTGATCGGCAATATAAGGAAACTAAACTGGGGATGAATCAAATACTCTGGAAAATTTTGTCTGGTTTTGCTTGAAATATAACAGTGAGGACATAAATGTGGGTAACAGTGGTATCACCAAGAAGGAGAAAATAGAGAAAATGTGCATATTCCTAGCTTTTGTCTGAACATAAATCTGGATTTGTTTAAAAAAAGCCTCATGGCCTTTGACTAATACATATTTGACTGAAAGGCGGTCTGCACTGGAGCTAAAATTCATGTATTAGTGTTAGTGTTTAACTAAATTATGGGGATACTGTTCAAATTCCTCTCTCAAATGCTCCCTAGTAATTAAGTGATACCTACCTTTCTGATCACATCATTCCTGTTGTGTTCCAGATTTACCTAATGGCTTTGTGAGAGAAAATCTGTCATGTTCTATTGATCATTGGTATAATATAGAAATTGCCATAGCAGTTGCATGCTAAAGTGTGGTATTTGAATCACATCAAAACCTAGTTCTGAACACATTGCTTCTACAGCTACCGTGCTGGCTGCTTTGTCTTTCTTTTTCTTTTTCTTTTAATGCAATGGCTTCATCCTAGATGTTCAGTGTGTCGCTGAGTGTAGTTTAAAATACTGTGTTTCTAGGCCAAGAGATAGGAATTTGGGCTTGATACTACCCTGTCTTGCACTTTGTGAAGTCATTTAAAATATTTTCTYGGATAGACTAGATTAGGATCTGGAGGAGTGCTGCTGATCCGATATGCTGAAGACCTGGAGTGGCTCTCATCTTGCCTCACTTGAGCCACATAAAGGCAAGACATCCAGATCTGAGCTACTCACCTTGGGCTGTCTTTGTGGTCAATGGAGAGAAATAGGTATGTCAAAAAAGTAAATCATTTATCTTAGAAACCTCTCTTATGGTAAGATGTATCATCCCTTGGAGGAACCTACATCTCTCCCTTGGCTAAAAAGGAGGAGTTGAGGATGATTGGCTCTAATTTAAATTTTTCAATAGCTGAAGTTAGGTGAGAGGAATTTCATCCTTGAAATCCTTAACACTCTTCCAGGTTAAAGCACTACCAAGAAAGGTTATGTTTTTCATTCACTGTGGAGAGATCCAAACTGGCCATGGCAGGTGAGAAGCCATTTCAGAGACAGGTCTATCTAGCACCAGTYCTTAAGAAACGTGAAGCAAGTTCAATATCTTTACTCAGTATCTGTGCTTTCCACCACTCCTCTGTGCTTTGAGAAACAGAACCTTTAATCGTTTGCATCAGTTTTATGCCACTGTCAAGCTATTTGGTTTTAAATACATTTATGCCAGTTTCAGACTCTGCTGACTTTAAGATATTAAGATCATACTCAGGGAATAAATCAGAATTGTCAGGTTATTGGAGCATCAGGTCCTGTGACCTGCATCTGAACCCATCATCTTTTGGTTTTCACAAAACTAGAACAACATCTCTRGTTTCATGAATGCAAACCACTAACTAGTTCAGGTAAATGAAGTTAAARTATGGGTGCAGGTTTAATTTCTGAAAGGCTAAGACTACTTTGCAAAGTTTTGCAAAATCGAAGCCAAAACACTCTCTAGCTCCCTAAACCTACTTCCTACTCCTGCAGGTTTGCAAATAAGCAGTAATTATCTTCTTCAATATAGGARTTTAAAAAAAGGCAGGTTAAAATTAAACATTATCAAAATTAAACATAAAGGGGAGGGAAGTGTGAAATTAAACATTTGAGTGGGAGGTATCTAGGTCAGAGCCAGGCRTGTTAGCAAACCTCTCTCCCTTCCCTACTATGCTTTGTCAAGCAAGGCAAATATGACATTTACTTCAGTGAAAAAAGGTTTAGCTGAATGCATTTTCCTGACAAATCAATTAAAACTAAGTATCTGATTTTCCTAAAGCTTTAAGAAGATTTCTGCAAACATGGCATCTGAACACAAAACCAACTTTACTACTCGGCCAGGCCATGCAGACCCTTATACAAGTTGCAAGGATGAGGATTTCTTACAGGTGAAATCCTATCTCTCCGTCCTTTACAGCCTCATCTTTCTGGTGTGCTTCCCAGGAAACGTTGTGACAATTTGTATATACTTTTTCAAGATGAGGCCCTGGAAAAGCAGCACCATCATTATGTTAAACCTGGCTGTCACAGACCTATTATATATAGCCACACTTCCTTTCTTTATACATTACTCTGCTAATGGAAATAACTGGATTTTTGGAGACTTCATGTGCAAGTTTATTCACTTTGGTTTCTACTTCAACATGTACAGTGGTATTATCTTCCTTAGCTGCTTCAGCCTCTTCCGCTTTTTTGTAATCGTTTACCCAATTAGATGCTTTTTCATTCAAAAACGGAGATGGGTAGTGGTGACTTGCATAGTAGTTTGGATAATTTCCCTAGCAGCCATCAGCCCCTTGGGCATCTTGATCGCCACGAAAGATACACAGAACAGAACGATCTGCCTGGACCTAGCTACTGCTGAGGACCTTGATACCAGTCGATGGTATAACTGGCTCCTGACAACGTTTGCCTTCTTYTTGCCCTTGCTGACAGTGACGCTGTGCTACGTCCTCATCATTTATGCCTTGGCTAGGGGGCCCCACATGCAGGCTTGCTACAGGCAAAAGGCCCGCAGACTTGCCGTCGTCCTCTTGGTGGTCTTTTATGTGTGCTTCCTCCCTTTCCACATCTTTCGGGGGATTCACATCGAGCTCCGACTGAGACCAGTTAGCTGCCACTTGAAGAACCTGATSCTTTTTATGTTTGTTTTAGCTAAACCCTTAGCAGCGTTAAATACGTTTGGTAACTTGCTGCTTTATGTGGTGACAGGAGACAACTTCCAGCAGGCTATTCTTTCGCTCCTCAAGCTCCAGACAAACCAGAATCTGAAACAGAGGAACTCTATGCCATAAGAAAGCCATGGAAGAATGGGGCCAAACTCACCCATGACCAACTACACACAACCTCCCTGCCATCAGCACAGCTCAGGTTAACCCTAGCTATACCAGCAGAGAGCTTATTTGTTCTGTGTTTCGGACTTATAAATCAATCATCAAAWAATAAAATCTTAAAACTTAAATATTTGAAAAATAAAAGGGATAGCTTCTCAGAAATGTCTCTGCATTTGTTGCCTGAATTCTTGATATCTTCTGGAGAATGGCCTGCAGTTCTGGAAAAAAAAATGCTTATTAGTGGCAGATACATATTCAGGATGGGAAAAATTTCATTTGATTTTAGTAACTTGGAAGTTAAGTGTCTAGTCTAAGGTAGATTCCTGCCTTTGGCTTTTTTTCTTAATCAATGAAGAGGAGTAAGAYCCTCCAGAGGGCAATTCATCCTACCTGTCTTAGACATGTAGGTGAGGTTCATCTTACCTCACTGGAGATGTTGTAAGRGTAAGTGTCTATATATAAGCTAATCACCTTGGCCTCCCCTGATGACTTCCCTTTATAATGGAGAGAAATTAGCAGTTTTAGAGCGTGATTCACCTAATTATTCTTGATGACTGCATTTGGATGAGATGAATCATGACCTAGAAGTGCTTATTTCTCTCCATTGACCATAAAAGGTAAGTAGATCAGACACAGACCTAATGTAGATGCTTACTCAGCTGACGCCCAGTTTCAGTACAGGATGGGATGGATCACTCTTTAGAGGTGGCTAAAGCGGGAGCTGACATAACAAGACCAATATTTAGATCCTTCAATGTTCTCCTGAAGATTAATGGTGCAGTAACATACCACCACCCTTACAAGGAATTTCCTTTCTCCTAACTGTGTTTCTGAATTAATTCTAGTTTGGAGATAAGAAGTGGATGGATGCATAAATGGGCTAGATCCATACACAATACAATTTCATGTTTCTCCTCTTTACTCAGTGGCACTCTGCTTGACTGTACCAGCTGAGGAACAAATTTAGGTAATAATACATTTAAAAGGCAATGTCAGTGTTTCACAAGAGGAAAATTTGAGTCTAATGCTTGCAGACACCATCTAGAGATGTCCTAGAACAGCTGAGATATCCCAGACAACAGCAGTACAAACTATTATCAACATGATATTTGAATGAGCCCAACAGGATGACCACAGAGCAGACTCTCTGACAGAGTTTTATAAGACCCTTCTTTATTGCCTCACCTTTTTTGCTCTCCACTCCAAAATGTCCACTAATCAATGGCAACATATGTTGCCTCAAGGCCTTAATGCTGCCCTTCTCCTTATTGAGTCCCTTTTTGCATGGCCTTGTCTTCAGGTGACCACCTGACCATTTGGCCTTCCCATTAAGAACATGCATGGGTGATTGGCAAGTAGGCTACCAATTTTCTGTGCCATGAGGTAACCAGTTACGGCCTCTATTGGGGCCAGCCACCTCAGCAGCTAAGGGAGGACAGCAGGCAACAGCAAACAAGAGGCATATTAGGGAAACGAGAGGATGTAAGAAACCATTCCTGACATAGGAAGGGCAAGATTGGGAAAGGATGAACAGCCTTCATGTGGGATAGGGTGGAAGATGGTCTGAGAAAGAAAAGTTCTAGCAGAAAGTAGAGGAAGAAGTCATCTCTTGTAGGCATAGCCCATTTGATTTTAATTCACCCCTAGGTATTAGTCAAGACATTTTTTAAAACTTTTGCACAGTGCAGCATGGTCTCCCCTGTGGCTACTACCCATCYTCAAATTGCAGATGAGCATCGTAGGTGAAGAAGGAATCCCATGTACTGCAGGGATGCAGAGATGTTGCATGTGACAAACGTTCCAAAATTCAATGAAAATGTCTCCTTCCCCACATGCTTCATTGGATTTGCCAGACTCTAGGAGCCACACCACTTCCTTCAACACCCTTACAGTTCTGCTTACAGCTGCTTGCTCCTGATACACCAAAGGCAGCTGATCCACCATGACCAAGCAACACTGAATATGGCGTATTACCTGTTTTTTTTCAGTTTAGGATATACTATCCAGAAACCACTTGGTTCTCTGAGCACAAGCAGGATGATAAGTTCTCTTTTAAGCCTCTAGTGCATACGGACATGAGCATTTACTAACTCCAATTGCATGCTACCTAAAATATCTAATGGAGGCTGGTTCTTTAGGAGTTCAGGACAGAAAAGGAACTGACTCTATTTTTGCAGYAGCGATAAGGAAAATGTTCTTACTGTCAACTTTAAGTGAAGCTCTGCTTTAGTCCCYTTGCAGCTGCACTTGATATTTTCTGGATAAATTATTCAGCACGCTCATTTGTTCATACATCCGGGCTATGTGCTCTTTTTAAATGCAAGATGCCTGGAACATCTTTAGTACTAACATCACTGCCTGGAACGATTTGAGCAGATGTAATTCCTAACTGGCAAGGGGATGAACCAGATCTAGATTTCTACGAATTGTGGAGAATGAGCACATAAGCTACTTTATGCTAAATGATATACWTACAATTTCAGTAAAAGTCATAAGAATGAGAATGCAAGATCTGTACAAGAATCCCACCCTGTGATGACCAGCGCTGGCCTCGGACTACATTGTTTCATTTGCAATAACCTACCCCTCTTTGCTTGCCTTCTGGGCATACAATACTTGCACACTTCTCTTGGTCCTTTCTTGACTCCGCTGCTCCTGTTGCATGTCTGCCGCATTGATGGCTACAGAGCAGTAACTCTTCACAGGCTTGTGCCTCACCTGCTTCTCATGCCCTGATGTCAGCCAACCAAAGACAGCAATCAGTTGTCTACTTGTTAGCATCCATTCAACTCTTCACTGCAATTCGCCACCAGCCTAAGCTGGAGAAAAAAGGGGAAGACTATGAAAATGTTGTTTTGTAAACAATGATACCATCTGACATGGCAGTCAGATTCAACAGCAGAACGTGAKTCTTGTATCTTAAAATTTATATCACCACAGATAGGGGAGAACAGTTTAGTCATATTTATATCTCATCATGTTTTGGTTTGACATCAGTACGGGTTTTGTTTTCTTTTTAGGTTTAATTTTAAATATTCTCATAAGTTTGTCAGAATTTTACAGTGTAAAGGCTTGACTTTTTTTCCTGGCTACCTACAATATGCTTGTTTTAAGGGGAAAGGAGAAAGAAACTTAACATGTTCAGGAAATAAAAGATAGATTTGTATCTCCATCACCACTGGACATCACGACAGGGCATTGATTTTTAAATAGTTATCATATTATGATCATTTACTGTTTACTGTTGTAATGTTTTCACAAGACTAAAGCATTATTACATCTACATACAAAAAAATATAAAGTCAAAATGTATATATTACTATTCTAAATAAAGGCTCAGATCCACACCTTCTAACCTAGGCACCTACTTGTGCAAATGCACTGGAGGAAATGGTCTAAGAGAAGACAAGAGTGACATTTCTCAGCAAATTTAGAATTTCTCTGGTGTCTGATTCCCACTGATAATTAAAAAAAATGACAGTTCCTAAAATAATACCTTCTGTAAGGCAATCAACAATAATTATTCTTGAAAAGGAAAGGATGAATCTCAGGAACATCACTGTTGATACCAGGTTGCTCATTTCGTTCTGCTTTAATCTTCAGAACATGATGTGATCTTTGCGGCAGTCTGAGAGCAAKGGCTCTGCTCCTCTGGGCATTTCTGACCGTTTTTTTTTTTAAGATAATGGATCCACCTTGGRAGTGTAGGAGGTAACTAGTTAACCCTTTGGGCAGCTCCATCAGCTTCACCCCCAGCGAAAGGCATGACTGCTACTTTAAGGACGCTATTTGCAGAGAGCAGAAGGAATATAACTGGTGGGAGAAAACTATAGATATGACAAAATACCAGAGAGCAGACCACAGTTCTCCACCTGTCTATTACCAATAGCAAGGAAAARTAGTGAGAAATCTTTTTACACAAAAATAGCACAGTTCAAGGAGAAACCTGGCTGGTGCCAGAAGCATGACAGTGGCAGATTGTCAAGCCTGTCCCACGCTGCTGCTTGTTAGTGACGTGGGGCTCAGGGACTTCACGACTGAGCCAGTGAAGAAGGGGGCAAGGCTAGTCCTGTCAGGTGTACAACACATGTACCTCATTTGGTCCTGTCTCTAAGGAGCTAGAAATATCTCTGTTCTTAGGAATGCTTAAAGAGCCCAGCAGAAAGTCTACGCTTGTCAGTTTAAGTAGCCTCAACTGACTCCAGATCCATATGGATTCAGGGGCTGGAGTGCGTGAGGGAGAGTGAAATGGGGAGGTGAGGAAACCTGCCTCAGGTTTGACACATAGATTCACGGCTTCCACCTTCTCTGAATGAATATGACCCCCTTTCCTTTTTAACCTTTTTTTTTTTTTTTTTTTTTTTTTTATCTTCTCTGAGAGTTCATGCAAACCCACAAAGGAGCAGGAGGTATCGGTCTCTGTGCCCAGGCAGCTGTGGGAAGGGAAGACACCACACACAAGGATGTCTGATTTTGTATAGCATCCCACAAAATCAACGCAGCTTGTCACATTTGGTTTAAAAGTATAACCACACCAGGTCAGACATAAAAAATGCTCTTTGGTCTTGGGGAGGGAGGAAAAGCCTCTGCCAATTCATCAGTGATTTCCATTATCAAGGAGTAAACCTGAGCCTCAATTAAACATGTCATCATTATTTAATTACTGCATTTATAAACTATGAATGTCAGTAATATCTCTCTCTGTAAATGTACAAATCCTATACAAATAGCTCTCTAGCATATCCCCACAGATCCATCAGCAGATTTCCACTTCATAAAACCACCTACCCAAACATCAACCTCAGTGACTGTTCATAGGTTTGCATATGCAAACCCTGAGGAGCAGTGACGAGGATGACTAAACCTGTGAGCAAGCACGGTCACTAGGCTTAGAGCCTAAAACTGGGGTTCAAGTGTTAGCCACAAATTACATCGAAATTTTGAACCTTGTATCTAGAGCCTTCCTGAGCTCCTGTGGCACCTTGGGCCTGCATCACTAAAATAAATTATGATTTCGTACAGTAGAAGGAAAAGAGGATATTAGAGATTTCTGAATTTTACTTAAACCTATGAACGGAGGGACCGTGGGAAATCACACCCATCAGCGGCTTTTGCTGTCGCTGCGGCAGACCGCAGYCGCCACAGAGGGTGCAGTTCCTGCATGCTGAACAGAGCAGCTCGCTTAACCTGCTCTTCGGGTCGCTTGGGTAATTCCTCGCCAGGCACAGGGAAACACACGCGTTTTCAGCACCGTGTTTCTCCCCCRCTACCCAAAAAGCGGGGCTGAATTGAGCGCATGAGCAGCGGTGGGCTGACTCTTCCCAAAACCAGTAGAGCTGRTACAAATGCCGAGAACCCCTGTAAGAGTCACCAGAGCAAAACAGAAAATAATTGCAGCAACATGCAAACTCTTCTGAAGCAGTTTTCAGAAGTTTGTGATGACCTGCTGGACTGAATAAGCATGATTACATTTCAGATCTGATTTTCTGCTAAATATTGAATTAGCAAGGTTTTTTTGTTGTTTCCAAGGCCCGTCTCTAAGTGTACTGGTTTGTTTATATTTAGGTTAAGTAGCACCTGGCTACTTAGCTTCTTTTCTGTGCCATGGAAACAAGTTGTATTTGCCTATGGGATAAATGATAATGTTCCGTTCTAAAATGGATTTGGGTGTGTATTCAACTGTGGGGTATTTGCTTGTRTAAATTTTGATGTAAATTTTGGTATTAAGAGCTGATATTTCAAAATGATTTTGTGCTTCACTTCTGTGCTGCAAAATTAAGTGTCTCCCCCTGTCCAGGCAGTGTAGATTTAGTCACATATTTAAACAGAATACAGGGAGCATATTTATCTGATCTGTTTAAAATGTATAGCTTAAGTTGAGCTGTTTTATCCTGTGAAGGTGACTATTTTGCCTCATGTAATACAAAAAACTGTTTTTTTCTCCCCTGAAAAAAAAAACGCTCTCAGTCATTACTTTTTATTTTATTTTAWTTTTCTTTTATCTTGGGAGAAATTTGGGGTAAAATTTCTTCAACTAACTTCATGTAATTTAAAATCCTACCTGAGAACTAGCTGCCTAGGAGGGGGTTATAGTCAGCAGAGAGAAATGGGAGCTTGGAGGGTCCAGTTAATTCTCTCTAAGGTGCCCAAACTGTGCCTCAGAAGTGCCTGTGTAGGGAGTCAAGGGGGTCCACATTTCTAATATCCAGGCTTTGATAAGATGAGACTGGTCCGCTGCGTGTCAGCATCAGGCTCATCCTTTTCTTTCCTGTCCTGAAAAGTCTGGCAAAAATCAGGCATAGGTTTTTGATGATATGATGATTTTTAAAGTGTGTCTACAGGRCACTTCAGCGAATTTTTACCATGTCCTTTGGCTAATCATTATYTTCAGGTAACCTAGCTGAGAGAGTCTGTTTTACATTCATTTGCCCTGCTGAATGAGAGGTTTCTGGGGAAGAGAACAGTTAYGTAGAAAGGCAGAGCTACATTCTGATGAAGTACAAAATGTATAAAAATATATAAGCACAAGAAAGACCCAGCTCAGATACAGGGAGAGTGGGAGTGCCCCAGGGTCTCCGCCGCCGTCCCGAGTGTCCCCTCTGGGGGCTGGCCCTCCGTGGGSCAAGGCACCTTGTGCTAACCAGGTGCTGATGGGACCGTGCTGCGGGGGGATGCCTAGGGAAGGGGGCTGATTTTTATGCAGATCTGTGCTGGGGTTTGGGCCTGGGCGCTGAAGAGGGGCGAGAGGGGGACTGGGGGGAATGGAAGGATCCCTGCATAGCACTAGGAAGGAAGAGCTAGCGAGGCACAGCAAAAAGCAAAGAGTGGGAGATTATTTGAGTTTACAGGATTCAGAAAAGGTACAAAAAGTGACAAGCAAAAAATAAATACATAAATAAATAGATAGAAATAAATACAATAAATGGACAGGGAGCCATCATGAAGGAAAAAGGCAGAGACTACAGTGTGTAAACTAGAGGCAGGCACACACACACACACACACACACACAGTGTTTCTAAGAGCCTGAGAAGGTGTTTAGAGGGGTTGCTCATGCCTAAGTCCTACTTGTGCATGTTTGAAGTGTTAAACTCCTTGAGTCTGCTGAAGACCAGAGCTTTCCTGAATGACCCTTAGCAGAGCTTGTCAGAAAAGGACTTTTCATCATGCGCTTTTAATTTGCCATAGCTCTAAGATAGGACACACTGTGACCAAGATCCTAAATGGAGTAGAAAAAATATTAAGGAAGTTCAGAAATCCAACTTACAGGAGATTCCTTCCTGTAATGTGATCAAACTATTATTTTTTTTTCATGAAATTTCTGAAGCACACAACTTTCAGCAGCAAAATTGAGGGACTACCAAGTGCATGAGAAATGTAGGTAACATGGAGATTAAAATGAGTAGCAGCCTGCAGGGTGACAGCTGCTGGAGAGATATCTTCACCACCTGTGGACCTACTCTTGAACCRACAAGCATTCATGCTCGTTCCTAACACTCCCTAATCTGGGAGCTACACGTGTAGTTAAGAACTGACACAGCTGAAAATTTCTCTCAGTTGCACCCAAGTAACACCCACATCAAAGGATACAATATAAAAATACATTACATTTGCACAAAGATAATTCTACATAATGGCTTAGGCAAACATTGTAATAAGTGTATGTGGAGGAGAGCTGTTAAGGGATGTGACTTATTTCTCATGTCTTAAAGCCTTTACCATGTCTTGTTGATCCAGCTGTTTTCACACGGCCTATTCAACTTTACCTTTGTCCTTTAAAATTTACAAAGACATACCTACCAATCACAGCAACAAATCAGTAGGAGAATAGAGAGCCCATTACCTACCCGAAGGATCCATTGCCCTAACTCTTCCTAATCTAAGTTTATACAGACACCCAGAAGAGCTCATAAATAAAGGTCACTGATAAAACTCCTCATCTCACTCACACTTTTTTTCCCTGAGAGAATTATGCTTTTTCTCCAAGCGGGGGGTTCCTGGGAGATCACAAGGCAAAGAGACACCTCAGTGAGTCCTGTCCCACAAATCATGGAGGTCATGCAACCATGCATTGAAACCCACCTGGTGAGACTAGGACCTAGCTTCTGCCTCCAAGTCCAATGCATCTGTCCCCTCAAAATTCATGTCTCAGTCCCCTGCAGGAGAAAGGCAGCTCCTTTTGAAGGCTGGCGGGGGAAAGGCCTGTGCAATAAGACAAGTTGCTCSTGGGTGCGTCTACCCATGCACTTCRAGCTGCTCTGCTGGCACAGTCTTATTCTTCCCCTCATCCCAGCTGCTACAGCCCTTATCTTTGAGCTAGCACTGGGTATCCTGGCACCTTGGGAGCCAAGCTAGCTGAAACCAATTGCATTTTTTCCTCCACATTGTGCTATCATTTTGGGCCGAGCCAGAACCCTGGGTGGCCAAAGAGTGCCAGTGCTGCCAGGAGGAGGACAGGGAGGTGCAGGTGTGAAAYGCAACCCAGGTGGCCTAGGCCTCCCTCGCCATAACCTTCTGCAGAGCCTCTCCTTCTGCTTGGGGCATCAGGTCCCCTCGAGAGACCTCCCAAACTGCTCCATGGGGCACATGGGCAGCAAGGACACATGCAGGAGAAGTCTGCATCGCTCTCTAGCTACCAACAGCTTTGACCAGTGGCCTAAGCTGGTCTTYTCAGTCCGTCTTCTGGTGAGGGGAAGGAGGTTTCCTCTGCAGGCAGCTGGCACTGGACATTTGTTAAGTCTCYTCTCCAGCCTTGCTGTCTGTAAGAGAGACTGGACACCTGTAGGTCACACACCTGCATGCAGATAGCACTGTAGAAACTTCACAAGACTAAATCACTCCCTGAACACACTGAAAAGCCTAGATCTTCCACTCATGCCTAAGTCATCATTTAGTTTTGYGAAATCAAGGGCACTTCTGCCTGAATTTCTCTTGACAGTCCATGCGGAAAGACAGAGTCTGCAGTGTTACGCTGTCATTGCCAGCTGCTGTGACACTGACCAGCCAGGTGCCCATCACGCTCACCATCTGTGCCCTCTCCCCAAAAGGCACACAGCAGGGGACTCTTCGTTTTCCACTGACCCTCTTATTTTCAGGTTTATCTTCACTATTCCCTTGCATTCCTGTGTGATCCCTTTTAACTCCAAGCTGAAGATCTACTTATTTTTCACCTTTAATTTCTGAGACAGTGCTCATTTGTCATAGAGTATGTGTCTATATAAATATGACCTCGTGGCTGTCATCCTCACCTGTCTGGGACTGTGTTTTCTGACACAGACAAATGACACCAGAAGTGGCTAGTGCARCACCACTACAGGCTCTCATCTCTATGGGTTATCACTGCGATAGCGTGTCTGAGTGTAACTGCTTACTAAGATGCAAGGTCAGTGGGAAAAGGACTGGAACAGTGATGAAAACCAAACTAGGGCAAGTTCCTGCTAGTATAAACTTCTTTGCTCATGCAAACTCCTTCCCTTTAAACAACTTGGYCAGTACTTGTTCTGTTCACATGCTTTTCAATTAAAAGCACTTCCATTATCAGAAGATGGGTTTTTCAGATACATGGAACATACTGTGCCAAAAGCACCCTTCGGAGCCAGAGAATTTATTTACATTATCCTYGGCAGAGAAATGTTTTGTTAAATCTGGCTGCAGCTGTCATATGATAATGAATGTACATATCTTCTATCCGTGACTATTATTTGAATAAGCACCTGTGTCTGCCCCCAAAATTGCACATCAATTACATAGATTTGTCACTGAGAGATAAATGAATCCTATCTTCAGAATTCATGATTCATGTGCTACCCTGGAAAACCAAATGCTAAGTTTAATTAGCTCCTGGACTAATTGCTTAATTCAAAAAATAAAAATTCCTCCAAAGCTTTCCTAGCCCAGCATTTGTAAGACTGCTGCTTGGCTGAATGGTGCTGAATGACAACCAACAGAAGACAGCATCAACTGCAGACCTAGTGACCAGGCAGGTTCCTTCTTGCCCAACATCAAAGTGCCCCTGTCCAGGCCAGGTTACAGGAACAAGTGGTGGAGAAAGGTATTGATTGTTTGGGGGCTTTTTAGTGCCTTCTTGCTGAAGTAAGTCCACCTACTCATACAAAATGCTTCTGCCTGCAGTTGCTTGTGTTCAGAAAACACATGAAAGCCTTCTTTTATCCATTGAAAGCCAAAGGGCTTGTTATTGTATCTTCGGCCCTGTCTGGCACTGACTGAACCTGAAGTTTTCATAGAAGAGATGGAAGCAAGTGAGCAGCTGATATTGGGTTCCCTGGTATGGAACTGAACACTCAGATAAGCATGACCGAGCAGAAGGATACTGCCCAAACAGGAAAATCTGCTGGCTAAACAGAGGCCAAAGATACACTGGAAGAAATACATGCAAGACACCTCATGTTTAAACCTATTCTTAGTTTCACTGTCAGTGAGATGTTTATTTAAGTAAGTAAGTGATGTCYGGGATTGGGATTAGGTAAGTATCTCCATGTATAGAATCATAGAATCAGTAAGGTTGGAAGGGACCTCTGGAGATCATCTAGTCCAACCTCCCTGCTCAAGAAGGGTCACCTAGAGCATGTTAGACAGGGCTGCATCCAGACAGGCCTTGAATACCTCCAGAGAAGGAGACTCCACAACCTCTCTGGGCAACCTGGTCCAGTGCTCCGTCACTCTCACAGGGAAGAAATTCCCCCTCACGSTCAGGCAGAACTTCCTTTGCTTCAATTTCTGCCCATTGCCTCTTGTCCTGTGACATGACAGCTGAAAAGAGTTTGTCCCCATCCACTTGACACCCTCCCTTCAGGTACTTGTACACATTGAYAAGATCCCCCCTCAGTCTGCTCTTCCCCAGGCTGAAGAAGCCCAGCTCTCACAGCCGTTCCTCATAGGGCAGGTGCTGCAGCCCTCTGGTCATCTTTGTAGCCCTACGCTGGACTCTCTCCAGTAGCTCCATGTCTCTCTTGTCCTGGGGAGCCCAGAGATGGATGCAGTACTCAAGATGAGGCCTCCCCAGGGCTGAGGAGAGGGGCAGGATCACCTCCCTCCACCTGCTGGCAACAGTCTTCCTAATGCACCTCAGGAGACCATTGGTCTTCTTGGCCACAAGGGCACACTACTGGCTCATGGTCAACTTGTCATCCACAAGCACTCCCAGGTCCTTCTCTGCAGAGCTGCTCTCCAGAAGGTCAGCCCCCAGCTTGTACTGGTGCCTAGGGTTATTTCTCCCTAGGTGCAGGACTCTGCACTTGTGCTTATTGGACTTYATGAGGTTCCTCTCTGCCCAATTCTTCAGCCTGTCCAGGTCTCTCTGAATGGCAGCACAGCCCTCTGGTGTGTCAGCCACTCCTCTCAGCTTGRKATCATCCGCAAACCTGCTGAGGAGGCACTCTGTCCGCTCATCCAGGTCGTTGATGACAAAGTTGAACAGGATGGGACCCAGTACTGGGCCCTGGGGGATGTCACTAGCCACAGGCCTCCGACTAGACTCCACACTGCTGATGACGACCCTCTGAGCTCTGCCTTTCAGCCAGTTCTCAATCCACTTCACTGTCCACTCGTCTAACCCACACTTCTTGAGCTTATCTAGGAGGATGTTATGGGAGACAGTGTCAAAAGCCTTGCTGAAGTCAAGGTACACAACGTCCACTGCTCTCCCCTCATCTACCCAGCCACTCATTCCATCACAGAAGGCTCTCTGGTTGGTTAAGCAGGATTTCCCCTTGGTGAATCCATGCTGGCTACTCCTCATCACCTTCTTTTCCTCCTTATGTCTGGAGATGACATCCAGCAGGAGCTGTTCCATCAGCTCTCCAGGGATGGAGGTGAGGCTGACCAGCCTATAGTTGCCTGGGTCCTCCTTCTTGCCCTTCTTGAAGACTGGAGTGACACTGGCTTTCTTCCAGTCCTCAGGCACCTCTCCAGTTCTCCAGGGCCTTTCAAAGATGATGGAGAGCGGCCTGGCAACAGCATCTGCCAGCTCCCTCAGTACCCATGGGTGCATCCCATCAGGGCCCATGGATTTATGGATGTCTAGCCTGCCCAGAAGGTCTCTAATCCTATCCTCCTCAACCAAAGGAAAGTCTTCCCTTCTCCAGACTTTCTCCCTTGTCTTCAGGCTCCGGGATTCTTGAGGGCTGCCCTTAGCARTGAAGACTGAAGCAAAGATAGAAGATACTTACATAGGTAAGAGTTTTAATATCGAGCTTTTACAGCTAGTAATATTTTTCAGATCAATAATTCAGGTAAATTATATTAAATAATGACTAAACAGTAAAGGTAGGACATTTATTGAATGCGCTTTCAGAACAACTCTAACAAAATCTATTGAAAGAGTTGTCAGGGCTCAGTGAACCTGAACACTTAAGCAGTTTTGAAGAAAAAGGAGACTAAAATCAAGTCTGCATGCTCAAACCAGAAGTGATTATCTGAGTATACAAAAAGATATAATATTTATCTGTTATTTTAATTGACTGTAACTTTAATTGGTATTTCAGTGCTCTACAAACTCACAAAATACCATCTCGTACCATTGCAGGCACTTCTTGAGGTGTCAGGCATCTCAGGTGACAACCACAGCTTTTCTTCCTTTTGCCCTGAAGTTTCTGACTGAAACAAGAGCCGTGGCTCTCCCTGGGACTAGAGGACACACACACACACGCACACACACACACACAAAACCCTTCTCAAAACTCACCTGATGCCAGGAGATGGAGCTGAGAAGAAACCTATCAACCTCAGGCTCTTGTGATCCGCCTTGCGCCTCTGGGGATTCCCTGTGCTCTGCTCCATGGAAAGGCGCTGGCCAATGCACATGCCAATGCATGTGTACGACCCTAACAGTGAGACACTACACCAGTGGCCTATAGAAAAGCAGGAAATATCATCTACAAGTGTTGTGAAACAAGCTGACCCTAAGGTACAATGACCATCTGTGCAATGTCTAAGGTACACTGCCATTTATATGCCTAATCCAAACTAGCTCTTTTCAGGGCTTACACAAACATCACCCACAGAGCTGGACAAAGCCTCAGAGCAAGACGTAAGTCTGACAGTTCTCAGCAGCTTTCTTCTTGCAGTCTGTAGCACACATTAAAAAACAAGGAGAGTCAGTGAACCTACGTATACACAACAAAACTCTTGTCTCACTCCTTGCTTGTTTTACCAAGAGGATGTTTGGTCAAGTAATAAGCATTCCTCTAAGGAGTGCAGCTCTGGTCTGAGCTGCATCCCATCCACTCAGACAGTACTGAGGTCTACAAAGTTCAGTTTGCACACGCAACCTCCAGGTAGGCATTTGTTTGCTGTGAGTTGCCTAGCTGTCCAACCTGCACATTGACATCAATACCTAATTCAAAATAAAAAATAATCAGTTATAGATCCCTTTTAAAAACAACCAGGACAGTGAAGCAATGCATAGAAAAAGGCACAGCTCTTTCTAGGTTCCCTATGCCACACTGTGCTCAGGGAGCCCTCAGCCCCTGAAATGCAAGAGTTGTAGAGATTTTGTCCTACAGGGATGTGCAGCTGCAGGTTGGACTCCGCATTTTGTGAATAATCTTCACTTCTCAGCAATTTGGCCTGCGGAATTTATTTAGCTGGCACCTAACTCAGAGCCAGGGGATCTCAACTCAAGGTGCCGTCCTTGCCTGAAAAATGGGAAATATCCTCAAGAAATTACTGAAACAATTAAGAAGCAAACAATGAATTATCACTTGCTTCAGTGCTTCTGACAGTGTGGGGGCTTCATGCCAGCTTCTCATGGTCATTCCCACCCCCTCCCTGTGCTCTTCCTTGTTGTTTCTTTCACTAGCACTCTGAACATATCTTTAGCACAAATACTGAAGGATTGTAGCATAACAACATGAGCAGGAACAACACTATTTTTTCAGCCAATAATTCAGTTTCTTGGATTGTCAGGATAAACTACGTGGCCTTGTAGAGTATTCACCCACTTGGGAATTGGATTACAGCCTCATAAAATAGCACAGCACTCCTATTATCACTTAAATAAAGCTGCCATCATTCTGGAACAAATAGGTGGAAGTAGTCAGTCACTGAGTATCTAGAGTTGAAGAGAAGAATAATAAACTGATATACAGGTCTTAAGAAATACTTCACAAGGAGGCAGATTTAATGCCCTGAAAGCTAGGGTTTTACACACTCAAAAACACACACTCATCTTTTTTATCACTGTCTTATCAAAAGCACTGAGTGCTCTGCAAAGACAGGATCCAGGTGCAATGCTTTCTGAATAGCTGATGATTACAATGCATTCACAATATTATCCTCTGTCATAAGAGGATGCCTGAGAAGTTGCTCAGCATTTATAAGCTAGAAGAGGAGCTGCTTCTGTTGCAGCTGCTTGTGATTGTATCTGGCTCAATACAAAATCCTGGCTGATTAAAAAAACCTGATCTCCTTACATGTTTATGTAGCTTGCCATTTAAAATGACCTAGTGAAAACCAAATTCTTCTACAGTGTCAGCTGGACCCTGTTCTGACTCCACTGCTGATCCACCGTGGGGCACTGAACAAGTCAGTTTAACTTCTTGGCATATGTATAAAATGGAGCAGACTCATCTTTTTTTTAAAAAAAGTTGTGCAAGTAACTATGACAATGATCTGTAAGAATGGCATCCTGTCACTATTTGCTCTCCTTTGGATGAGGAGGAAGGAATCATTCATCCCTTGGTTACTTACATTTGTGAAATAAGGATGGACAATCCCCCTAAAACATCTTTTAGCTAAAAGATTAACTCCTTTTTTTCTTTTTTCTTTTTTTCTTTTTTTTTAATGGAAATGCTCACTCAGTTGTTCCACAAGGATTATCAGATAAGGCTTGTTTCAGGACCATATCATTGTGGAAAAATATTATCATTTAAGGCCTGGCATCAGTGTTTGTGAGATTGTATCCCTAGAACATAGGAGCTTGGGAAGAGGCAGTCTCCATGGTCACCAACCATAAAACCGCTGGAGCACACATGGCTGTAGGTGAGTGCCAGAAGAGGTGCTGTGTTGGTTGGACCATGCGTGGACACCAGAAGGGAAAACTACTGCTCCTGCCAGGGAGGCAGTCCCCACGTTCCCCAATGCTTACCTTGTGCCAGCAGGTGACAGACCCTCTGTGAGCCACTCTCTCTTGCAAAATTGTAGAAAACAAACTAACTCCAGGAGGGAAAACACACACAAACACACATACACACACATGCAAAAGAACCTGTAATTTTCTGCTATTGGAGTCAATTGCAGCAGCTCAGACAGGCAGCAGAATAAGAGCAGGAATTGCCCACGCAGGTAGGGAGTACAGGGAGAACAGCAGCGATACAAAGGGGAGCTGGGAAAGGGAACAAGCATCCCCCCCATCAGCATCGRAAAGCAACGAGGAGTGGTGGGATTGGCCCATCTGCCTGCAAAGTGGCATCTGCAGGAACTCTGCCAGCCCCCAGAGTGGTGGGGACAGGGATTTTGTTTAAGCGCAAAAAGGTGCTGTAACCCCTGCAAACTGCAATGTTGGGATCAGTATGAGGCAATGRCACTCACTCAGGTACCCACACTTTAAGTATTTTTTTAGATACAGGTTTCAAAATACAGTTACAGAGCAAGTACACTGAGAAATCACTGAAGTTCAGCCTATTAAAGAAGAGGTTATATGGGGTTAGTTTCATTTCAGGTGTACCTTCCTGAGGAAATTGCTGATAACAGAAAATTCCAGAGGCAGGAAATAGCTGAGATTCAAAATGAGGTGCATGAATGCCGTCAATTCCTCAGTACTTAAAGTGTTTAAATCAAGGCTGGATGGCTTTCTGAAACTCGAGCAGAAGTTACAGCTTGATGCAGCAACCACTTGATGCAATTGTATGGACTKTAAGTCCCTTCTTGCCTTCGAAATCATGGGAAGACACAACCAAGAGCAAGAGGTGGATCTCTGGCATTAGGCCGATGCTTCTCCTGCAGTGCATTAGGCTCCCACACTGCCGTATGCTGTATTTGTGCCAGCATTCACCCAGTTCTGCTCTGCAGCCRGGTGCAGGCTGCATTTTTGCAGGCAGTATTTTGCAGGTGTAAAAACACTTCTTTAACCCGATAAAACCATGGAGCTGTCTAGACTCCATAGAATATGCTGGACTGCCACTGCTGTGTATAACATAAGCACGGCCCCACACTTTTCCCCAGCCTGGCAGTCTGGGATGTGAAGGGGGTCGGCTGGCYCAAACCTCCGCGCTGGGCTGCCTCCCAGCGAGCACAGGAGGGGAGAGCCTGTTGGTGTTAGCAGGGCCATGCTGTGGGCACCAAGGCCCTGCAAGGGAGCAGCCAGGGAAGGAGAGAGCCTGGGCCGATGCCTTCGGTACCACAACGCTCACGTAAAGCTGCTCAGTTCTTATGTTTGGGGCTTGGGTTGATTCTCTTGCTTCTTACTGACTTTGCAGACTTTAGGTCTTTTTGGCTCTCACCTATGAAAGAAATGGCGTTGTGATGTTYGAACTGCTGGAGTTCGCCCCTCGGAGCACCCATCTCTATGCTTCCTCCTGTCTTTTGGGTGCATGGATGSAGCAGCTGGAGCAGACCTGGCCCAGCTGGAGGCTATCCCCTTCCCACTCTATGTCCCCAGAAGAGACTCTCTTGTGGTGCTGTTTATACCCTGCTGTGAGCACATGACAGGCACTGAGGGGCCTTGCTAGGTCTGGGCACATATGCAGTGTGTGCCTGGGACCTTGTGTGTGTGTGTGTGTGTGTGTGTGTGTTTGTGCATGAGAAGCAGGGGCAAGGGAGTAGAAGAAAGCACATATGAAAAAGCCAAGTGCTGCCTAGGCACAAGGGGCAGGAGAGGAAAACTTCACTGCAGAGCCCTTCTCCCTAAACACCCTTGTGAGCATCCTGCACTGTGATAGGAAGTATCTCTCTCCTGGCTTATGCAAACACCTTATGAACTCCAGCCAGGGTAACTKTCCTTCAATGCATCACAGACTTCTCCAGTTGGCATACATAAGGTTTGTTTAAACGTTAAAGAAATATTTTACATGTTTGAGCAAGTAAATAAGGTTGGCAGGACTCAAGGCCACAATGGCTACCTGTTACAAGTAAGTGACCTTATGGTCCAAGTTACTACCTAGAAGCCCCCAGTTGTCAAAGAGGAAACAGTGAACAAAATGAAGTCCTCCAGCTTTAGGGGACAACTGTTAGGTTCCTGATGGGGACACCCGCTCAGCACTGGGCCACCTCCTCCTTGCAGCAGCCCTTGGGGGTAGCCATCGGCACCTCCAGCTGGGCTTTGTGGCAGGGCAGTCTTGACCCTCCCAACCTTGATAGCCCATAATGCACAAGTAGATTGGCTTTTTTTCCCCCAGACCTCTAGACCCGTTTCTCTGTACTTATCCTCACCATTTTTTAAGACTCAAAGTGTTGATCTTACCCTTGCAGCATTTAATAGGGACATAACAAACTCAATAGCAGCTCAACGCCCTTTCTAATCAGTGGATCGCCTGCCTGACCAACGAGGCTGTGGCAGCATCGCGGGGTGTTATGACATCCAGTGGTCACATGGTRAATCACCACTTATTTCCAAGTTCCCTTTTCCCAATTAAAAGCCTCCCCCATAGGATTGGAGACTGTGTCCTCCTTTGTACTGGAAGGATGTGGAGTTTGTGGTCAGCTTCCAGTAGAAACGCTGCACTCGAAAGAAGTAGGTTTTAGCTAATGCTCAAAACCTGTTTGTTTGCAAACCTATTTAACCAGCAAGGCAATAACTCATTGAGGGGAACAGCTCTCTGCTAATCGTACCTTGGGATGGAGAAGCAATCCAAGGACAACATCAGAAGCAGATGATGTGCTCTCGGAGTATATGGACTTCACCATTTTCCCTCTTTTCTCTCTCTGACTCCAGAATAAGTGCATAAAAACTGAGTATTAACCTGCAAAGCAGTCTGCTCAGCAGCTCCTGGGGGTAAGGTCAGAAGGACCCCAGGCCCAGGAGCAACTGGAGTGACTGAAGTGAGTGGCCTCATCGATTCACATGGTTAATTCTAGGGAGAGTGTCTGTGCTTTATTAAGCATAAATAAAAGAAGCACAATTAAAGAAGAAACTTAGGAGAAATGATATAGCTGATCAAGATATAATTAATTTTCCAAAAGGACAGCTAGTGATATAAGCAGAATTATTACTCACTCTTTTCTTTTTTCTCAAATGCACTGTTCTTTTAGAGCCTTTGGGGTGGCGGCTTCTTTCTTGAGTGCTGAGTTTGCTTCACTCCCACTCATGTCAGCACATTGACTCACAGATGGTTTTAAGTCTTTTAGCCAAAATTGCACCTTTTTTTCCTCACAAGTGCTCTTGCTAGGGAGCCTCCCTGAAAACTGCAGCAAGAACTAGATTACTCAGGTTTACAACAAATTGGGGAAGATGGAGTAAGAGCAGCAAGGCAGCTGCCCCCAACTGAATGTCTCAKTAAGCACCTGCCTGCCAAGGACACCTGAATTTCTCAATATCTTGACAATACTGTGGACCTCAAAAGCCTCTTTCTGGAACTAAATAATAATTAAGCAGTCATCAGCCGTGGACTATGGTCTTTGATTTTTATGTGTAGACAGATACTGAAGAATAATGTAATTTCACACAAAAAAATGGAAAGATAAAGCTTTCATTTAAACAGAAGTCCCTGACTCTGGCACAAAACTGGTATTCCTCTATGCTACAGGGCCAGTATTATAAAGTTATCACTTCTGTATATCTGTCATTTTTATATGGCATACCCAAGATACTCTGTTTTTTAAAACTCACTGGCTGTCCGTGTGATTAACCCTCCACCTCCAAGCTGTGCCAACCCTTAGCACCATGGATTGAGATCAGAGGAGAAATGGGCAAGAAAACTCTGCCTCCCATGCACACTGAGAATGCAATGATACGGAGAGGTGCCAAAACTTGGGCTGAGAGGTTGGGTGGCTACTGGGGGATGTAACCCAGCTTTGGAGCTAGTACACCTCACACTTGTGCTGGAAGGAAACATATGGTGCCCTGAGCTTGTGTGTGTAGACTAGGGAAAGAAGAGGGCTGCTGGAAAGATGTCCAGAGGGTTGGTCCAGTCTGCAGAAGAGGAAACAGGAGGCAGCTCTCTCCTGTTAGGATCTACTTTGCTTATCTGTTTTTAARAAGAGGTGCCTAATGCAACAGGCCTGCCTTCTTTAAAAGACAGCAGGCAGTATAGATAGTTGAGCAGTTACAACTTTGCCAAGAAGAGAGAAGGGTTAACTTGGATTCACCTTGGTTTTAAAAATGCCGGTGTCCTGAACACCTKGGCCTGAGCATCCTGGATTGGGTGGCTCCAGGGCACTCCAGGACCAAGAAAGGGCAAGTGTTGGACATCAGGTCCTCAATAAATTAGAGCTGGTCATGGGAGAAGGGACCACCAGGTACGGCAACTAGGCTAAATGCCAGCTCCTTTTTGAATCTGCTCTTTTTATTCTGATTTCCCTTTGTGCTGCTCTGCCAGACTGCAAGCTGCAGGGGAGGCTTTGCAAGCAGCTCAGATGTCTGTTCCTCAGCAGCAGCCACAGCATTTGATGAGTCAGAGGATAAGGAGAATGACCAGAGGTGGTAACAGCTTCAGCTGTCCAATTTTAATCTGCAATTTCAAGGTTGTCAGAACCCCTAATCCCAATTTAGGAAGACTAGATCTCACTTGTAATAAGAAAAGGTAAAAAACAKCTTCCTAAGCTCTCACCTGACTGTGAGTGCTTTTAGCCCATTGCATGGCAGAGTCAGATGTTAACAGTGATTTATGCTAGCTTCTTGGATATTGCATTGAAGCAGACCAGGATCAATGACTGGAGGGCTATAGCACAAAGCTGAGGGCTTTAGGAATCTCTCCCCTGTCTGATGTTGTTACTTCTTCCTCCTGTCAGGCTATATGCTTACTTTCTCTGTTTCAGCACAACAGCCAATGTGCTCATTTAAACGCAGTGTACACTGACAGAAGAGGAGCCTTTGTACAATTAGGCACAGCTCAGAGGAGGTTTAAGTGCTCTACTGCCTCTTTGCCATTAGTGGCTGCTTCCCAGCTGAGACGTGGGATCTGGCGGTCTGTTAATTTGGATGCAATAATTAGAGGCTGAGAGTTCTGCTGGGCCGAATCCCAGCCACAACATGCAAAGTGTTTCTGTCATTTATGCTAAAAAAAAAAAAAAAAAAAAAAAAAAAAAAATTTTGAAAATGCCAGATTGAATTTACACCCTTCATTTCCATCAAGGCTCTCCTTGGTGACAGAAACCATTTGCCCAGATAAGAGTGCCCACTGCTCCCAAATCTGAGGATACCTGCATTTGAGGCTGAGATTAAAATCTGGGGACTTTAATAGCTGAGTCACTTTTGAAATAATAATAGTAAAAAGGTCAGTGTAAGAAAACCTGCTGCAAGAACCTAGGGGAAAAAAGGGTATAGAAAGGACATTATAGCCCTACAAAAGCCACCTTAAAAGAGGAAATATGTTAGGGTGCAGCATCAGACTTACTTCACGCCTGCAAGGTACAAGTGCAAGCTTGACATCTGGGCAAGGAGAGCAAGGTGGGAAGACCAATGCTACTATTTTGGCATGACCCAGAACCCACCTCTGACCCATGGCCTTCTCTGTGGGCCATGCAAAAGACTGAAACCTCATCTTCTCCAGCATGAGGTGAGCACCCTGACCTCAGGCTTTCCTTGTACTGGGGGTTTGTGCAGGCCTGGCAGGGTCCTCCTRGGTGGCCCGGACCTACTTCCTATCACCACCAGCAACAGCATCCCCTCCACAAGTGGCCTGCAGGTATCCTTAAGAAGTGTCTCCTAGGCTGATCTTCTGGCATGTTATCTTCCCCTCTGATGTGGTGCTTAATCAAGAACATAAATTATAATGTAAATCCTCCCTAGCTCACTGGAAACAGCTTCACCTGATGTCTCTGCTCTTCACCCACCAGCTGTGTGTGATTTTTCCCTTCCCAGCTCCTAGCCAGCTCTCCCAGAGGACATATAGGCTTGTTGTGATTTTTGGTTTAAGCAAGCTTTTGCTAAGAAGAGGTATCTGAGATGTGCATATACTGTTCTTTAATCCTTTACCTCCCACACTTCTTTYTTTTCTTAAACCAAGCTGTTAATAAGAATGCAGATTACTGTAGCCAGAATTTATAGCAAGAATTTGCAGTAACCAAGTATAAATTTAAAAAGCTGGCAGCAGCACGATCAAACCACAGCTCCACTCATAAACATTTCTACAGTGTATTATTTTTCCACAGCTTATCTATCACAGGTTATAGTCACAGATACACCTTTAACTGAGTAGGCCTGTTTTTAATGCTTGCCTGTGTTACGGGCAACAGAGACAGCATATTATATTTCAGTGTATTTAAATCTACAATAACTGAGATGTCCCAGTGTGATTACCAAATGTAAACAGTAAAAATGAAAAGAAAGAAGTAAATCACCTCGCAACTCATACTGAAAATAGAGAATGTAAGTTCATCTCTGCGTAGCCGCAGTGCAGGGGAGGAACTGGGKGACTGTGTTCCCCACTGAAGCGGCAAGCGCTGCTCAGAGAGACCTAAAAGGCACACCAGGATCTTCCCTCATATGAAACTGTATTGAGCTGTATTGAATGCATTTATACGCATTTTTCTTTGTGTTTTATAGCTTGCACCCAGCAAAAAAACTTACAATTAAAAATAGTTTAATGGCGTAGTTTAACCTAAATACACTTGTTACGCCAGAGTATAATGCCATTTTTTCAAAAGGCAGAAACGCAATACCCCGAAGGCCTATGCATTATTAACAATTACGTTACTTGYGCGTATTTAATAGGAAACTTCCAGTAAGCGACAAGGCCGTTGTGTCTCAGTTAARTTCACATGTGCACATTATGCAGATCACACGTCACCTTCGTGGCCTCATTTACCACTCACTATAATTTGCTGCATCACAGGACTTCTCATTGKTGGTTTGCCCTGCAAGAGGCAAAGTGGAAGGACACCGCAACACCTGCTGATGCCCACAGTGTGTTTGTGCGGCATTTAGCATGTGCACCCTTCTTCAGATTGGGATAGCTGCCATCAGTGGAACTGATAATAAATTAAAATGAGAAAAGTTATTGGCTATGTTTTTGAGGAATAATTTTATGTAAAAATTGTAAGAACATGTTCATGACTAAAAAAGCACAAAAGCAGGAGATGTGACAGTGCATTCATTATTTAAAGACCCGTGTCAGTCAGAGAAAGGCAATGCTTGTAAAAGCACAGAAGATGAAGCACGTTTCAAGCATGTTACGTTTCCCAGCTCACTGCTAGGAGCACAGATCACAGTGTCTGGACAGTCTGTGATAGTAAAAATCAATGGTTTACCAATGGCTTTCCACCACACTTCCAAGTCTCTCCAGATGGGAATGGGGATGTGAACTCTGGAAAATTAGTGCCCCCAGCATGCTCTAGTCAAACTGATTTTGCTGCTGGTCAGAGAGATGCCTGGGAGCTGAAGGAAGCCCACTTCTCTCTCACTTTCCTAATCAGGCTTTTTATGCCATTCTGATCCAACCTCCCCAAYAACCTCTGCTCATAGCACCTCCTGCTAAGGTATAGCTGCAGAAACTTCAGGAAGACATCGAAAGCTTAGCCCCAAATGTTGTCCTCATCAGAACATGCACCCACYGTTATGTGATGAACATACATGTTTTGGGGGGGTTTACACAGGTTGTACACTGTTATCTGTCCAGCTCAGTGCTATTCACACAGCTCCTGAGGGTGCAGCCTCATGTGAGGAGAAATGGGAGACCCTCCCAGGCACCCAGGGCCATGAGGGTGAGAGGTCTGCCTGCTCAGCAGCAGGCCCTCTGCTGCGGTGCCACRCGTCAAACATGAGTCTCATGATAGCACCCCTGCCTGGGGTGGGAGTGCAGAGGGAGTTGGGTGCAACTCGCAGCATCCATCCTTCGTGTGTGCCCTTGCCTTGTGCCTTGCTGCAAGGCAACATCAATGAGAAGAGCTGGCTCCTGCCTCTATCTGCTTGCCTGGAAAAAAAATAGGCCTTGTCCTTCGCCTGGCTTTATAAAACTACATCTGYCAGGTTCTGCATTTAATAGTTGCATCAATTCTTGCTGTAAACGCAAGCAACAGCCAAAACTGTGCAGCCTATTTCCATGTGCTTCCACAAAGGGGCTGCTGCAACCCCCAGAAGTGTATCAGCCCCAAAATGAYGTTTTCCCATAGCATGCTGGAGAGCTGGTAACACCATGTGTTTRAGGCACCTTCAAGATCTAGCCATAGAGGAAGATGTATGAACAGCAACAAGTAGATACTACTGTGCAAATGAAAACAGTAATAACCTGTTTCTTTGCCTTGGGCATCCTAAACYGCCTCTTAGAGAAAATGCTTTCATCAGACAAACTGTACATCAAACCACAAGCCCTGACTTTGAACTCAGATAACTAGTAGTATTCATGGGAAGGGAGAAAAAAAAATCTCTCTCACCTTGTCAGGAATCATCAGGAGAAAATGACATACTGTTCACATACCATTAATTATATCAGCAGCTGGCTAACGAATTGAACAGCTAGGCTAACCATCACCACACTCAGGACGCTGGTACTAGGAAAGGCCTTTTTAGTTCCTGGGCAACACCTATTCAACAATCGTGTAGTCTGTTGACTATCGACCATAATATATACTGTAGTACAGTGTGTTTGTGTTCACTGCATGATTGCCTGTGACTATCTTATGGCATAAAATGCAGGATATCATATATTATAAACTTGATGTTCTGTTGTTATCCCCTACATGATTCTCTTCCAAAGGGAATTTATGTCTTCAGACTTCTGTTCCCCAAATATGATGTTTATTATTTCCTAAGACAGGCCATATCAATTACAGTAGCTGAAGAATTCAACTTGCCGTAGTTTTCCCTGAACTTCCTTGATATTCATTACTGGCTTGGCAGATTGCATTAATTTGGATGCTGATTTACAGAACAGAGCTTAAAACCAGTGTGATATATGTAGCTGGTTGGAAGATGGAACACGCAGCCCCATTTCCAGTTTTACTGAAAGGAAACATTAAATGTTCAGTTTTATTATAGCAGCTCTGACAAGGACCATGGCAGGCTTAATAACAGCTTCTGTATTAGCCCAAATAAAGGGCTAGGAGGTCCCAAACCTAGCAGGTCCTCTACTTTCAATAAAACAGTAATCATAGTAAGATATGTAGATTAAAAAACTCTACATGGACTTTACCATCCTCTCTTCAAGCCCACAA
Source organism: Rhea americana (assembly GCF_003343005.1). NCBI lineage: Eukaryota > Metazoa > Chordata > Aves > Rheiformes > Rheidae > Rhea > Rhea americana. Next base: position 4,554,740 of record NW_028186346.1, on the reverse strand, counting down.
CCTTCTCTATTCTCCACAATCAAATTCCTCCAAACCTCATGTTTTTTTACCCTCATACACATCCTCCTGGGTACGCTCTCAGTAGAGTTTCTAGATGYAGCACATTTCCAAGCAAGAGGTCCGGCACAACTGCACGTGACCTACCTGGCCAATACCAGTTCTTGACCTTTCTCAGTGTTAATGATGGACCTGTGGCCTCCTTCAAAGCCATTATTTAGCTGGTGGCTTAGGTTCAGCCAGCAGTAGGTTACAGAACTACTGTCTCACATGTCTCAGGAGGGACCTCAGAGACGGTGACTCCAACAGATAGCTCCATGCAGTAAATCAGCACATGGAATATGATTTGTGGATATAAGACAAATTGATCCAGATCTTAATGTTTGGCGGCCAGGGGAATCAACCCTTCTCGTATCCAAGCAGATCATCATGGAAAAGAACATTAATGTTTTCTCTGCCATTTTGGAGGCCTGTCACATGTTAGACTGACCCAGCCACAGGCTCTTGTATTTGCTAGTGCTTTAAGGCACATTCTTGGAGATGGAGTGAGTTTTCCAAAATGATGTTGAACTCCAAGGACCTCTTACAAAACATTGGCCTTGAAATGGCAGCTTATGTGCAAGAAAATATGTCTCTTTGTGCTGGATACTTTTTTCAATTTAAAAACAAACCAAGAGCAGAAATATGATACCTGTGGCAAAAAGATCACAAGCTAAGATCCCCAAAAAGCCTTTCCATATAAGTATGAACTGATCCAAACAAACCAYAGACCTTAGCCAGCCACTTTCCCTAGGAAACACAAGTACCCAAACTTCTTTTCTGAGATGACCRTCTAAGAGGTCATCTCCTTCACAATTGCCTGGCTGGGTGGAAAATGAAGAGGGGAATGTTGCTTACTTGCTATTCACACTCCTGCTGCTCCTCCAGCTTAACTTTGCCCTCAGTTTAACAGATGGCTATGTCAAGGTCTGGGAAGAAAGGGTCAGTGGATTTGAATCTCCTTGKGCCAGAAGGATTTAGATCTTCAATTTATACATCTCAGTCTCGCTTCCTCCTTCAGAAGGAACATGTTGCAAAGAAGAGACAAGCCAGTCATCTAGACCATGTGCATGACATAGGCACCAGAGCACAGGGAACAGTGTTTGGTTCTGCACCCCAACGTGGTAGAACTGCCCTGCTGCAACTGGGTGCTTGGTGCCAAGGTGGAGGGGAAACTTTGGACATTGTCCCCTCCTGGGCATTTCAGACAGGCTACTCTGGGACTCACTGCTGTGAGGGATCCCTCCTGGAGCACCAGTCTCTAAGTCAGCACTTGAATGCCACTCCAGGAGATGACTGCCAACTTTTAAGCATTTCAGTGCTAATATCACAAAACTTGCTTCAGTGGTGGGTACTTACAGAAAATTTCTGCATTTGACCTGGCACACTGTGTTGACATTGGCCTTTGCAGCAGAGTAGTACTCCTCCTCTACATTTAAGGCACAGAAGTTTACAGAGATCTCAGTGACAAATGACATCTCTCAGTCATACAACTGCAGCCATCACACATCCTGCAACTAAAATATTGATTTTCATCTTCCTTACAGACGAGATTTTATCAACAAACAACAAAAAAGACCAAAAAAAGTAAGAGCTAACTCTACCGTGGCATATGTCTACAGAAAGCTTGTGAAGCTTACTGTAATTGAAGACGTTTTGTGAATACTTTATCTTGTTTCACTTGTCTCAGACAATACACCAAAGGCAGGRATTGTTGCCCAGAGAGGGATGTTTCCAATTCTCAGAGACAGGAGAAAGGATAACCAGAACAGTTTATCTTGATCAGTAAAAAGTCTGGAGGGCCTAAGAAATTAAGAAATGAGCCTCTTCCCCCCCAGCACCTGACTGCTTACAGCTGTCACTGCTATCACCTGCACAGCAGCGGCTCGGCTGGCAGCAGCCACCCTGGGAGCCATGTGCAGCCACTCGCCATCACCCTCTGTGTACTTTTCACCTCTGCAAAAGCAAGATGCCCTTTCCCAGCTGGCCTCAGAATGATGAACTGATCATGACCAAACCCTCCTTGAGCTTGCCGTGGGGCCAAAATACAATATAAGGAAATGAAAGAGATGCACAAATTATCCCCTGCATTCGCACATCAGAGGACTCTGTTTTTAATGGACTATAACAAGGCTTTGTTAGAAGAAGAATCAGTAATAAGGGCCAAGTGTGGGAAAGGAGCAGTTTTACACTAACAATGGCAGTCTATGGTACAGGCAAACCAAACAGGAAAGTGCCTGCCAAATCAGTGCATGCTATAACTCAGCTGCCTTTCCCCATAAATTACTGCCCTGGGCCTATTCACCTTTCTCAGAGCAAGGTCTGCTCACCCATCGGTTTGTTGGTGCAAGAGCACCAGCACACTGGGCTTGGCCGAAAGCATTATTTCCCATCAGTCTGCTACATAGACCAAACAAGCGCAGCAGTTCACTGTCCAACAGCATTGCTAACGCACAAGCACCCCAGGCTATGTTCATGCCAGTAAATACATGGACATGGACAAGGTTAAGTGGCACAGTGTGGCTTTTATCTAAACAAATAAAGATGTCCTTCGCACTCCCATCCCAAAGCAGGGTGACCTTGTCCAAGCTGCTTTGAGGATACTCTCTGGCCCAGACTGTTTCTCAGCCTGTGCCTGAGCACCATGTGGGAAGGTGCCAAGTGGCATGGGCACACCAGGTAGGACACCAGAAAGGACAGACCATGGATGTGCCATGGCCCTGTTTGGTTCAACACTGGAGATACAGTGCCAGATAACAAACTGTCTGATAAAGCCCAAGGCCCAGCAGCCTCTACTCAGTTGTACTGGCTCTACTAGATCATTAAGACATTTTCCTCAACCTTTGGGTTTGTCTATGAAGGAACGTGTTTCTGGCGTAAGTTTTCGCATAAACTTATATTGGTGGGACTATAATGAAAAATACATCTAGATGGCTTTGTCTACATCAGCTTAATTTGCCTCACAGGCGAGATTTTGAGGCTACATTGCCCTGAGCTACCTAAAGTGCCATAGATGTTCCCACGGGGTGGCATCCCATGCATGATGTCCTGCTGGGCCATTGCATGGCTAACGAGTTGCTAAAGTTTGAGGGTCTCATCCGTCTACAGTATCGCGAAGTGTTATCATTACCCAAACAGAAAAGACAAACTGGGAGTTCATCAAAGACTTAAACAATTAATAAGATAAATTTCTGTCCCTCCTCACTGAGATCTCAGTGTTGTCAGAAAGGCATCAAGGATTTCTTCTTTGTTTATTGGAATTAATTTACTTCTTCCCCCAAATGACAACTGTAGCTTGGTTAAAGCAGTCAGTCTCACACTAATTTATTTGTTCAGCAAGTGCCATTCAGATCCCTACAGAAGTTGTGAAATTAAAAATTGTCAGTTTCTGTAATGGCCTGACCTTTTCAAGCTGAAAAAGTTCAAAGTCTGGCCCACTGGGTCTGAAAGTAAAGCTGCCAAGAGCAGCTGCCCGCCTTAGAGCATCAATGTAAATGTTCCAACAGGTAAATAGTCACTCGGAGAGCTTAGGAAAATATCTTGCAAGTTGAACAAGAAGATAAGGTGTCATGTATAGAGAAAATTAAAAAGGAAATAGCATTTTAGTGATATATCCTAGGGAAAAAACAGAACTCAGGTTTCTGTCTGATCAAACCTAGACAGTAGAAGTTAATACGTTTCCATACTCTTAATTCAAACAAAAGAGGAATAACCAAAAATCCAAGCTTGCATGAACAGGAGTTATTAACTCTCTTTTGGCTGTTTTTCCTTTTAATTAGTGTCCTATTCACTTGTTGTCTTCAACAACTTTAGGCTTCAGTAACACTTAGATCCATTGAGGTTTGTTCAGTACAAATGTACACCTGGAGACCGTCCACRTGCTGGCAGAAATTTCTTCCTTGCTCTGCACTCCCCACACCATCCCCCCACAAGATGCTGCTGAAAGAGGTAACCCCAATTTCCACCTTAGTCCCCCTTTCCCTTAGGGCTGATCAGGTGCTTGTGCAGCCCTAGAGTGAGTTGGACCAGCTTTAAACATTTCTCCAGGTGTCCCACGGCTGTGCCAGAGTTTGCTCCCGCACCGAGGAGGTGATGGGAACACAGYGGCGCAGGCACGGGACAGCAGCCCTGGCCTCTCCAGAACAGCCCACTACTTGAGTAGGGTCAGTATAATATAAAAATACATCCAAATGCCCCAGTCCTGCTCCACTTGATGTTCGTGAGCAACCCTGCACACTGCCAGGCTGGAGAGTCACACACCCCCTTGTGTGGTGGTAGGGTGAAGGCTAGGGATTTTAGTCAAGTGTGGATGAAGAAAATGAATGTGGTGAAGACAGGAGATTAGCAAAAGCAATGCAACAGGGTTCAGTCCCTGGGCTATTTGTTACTGCTTGTTCTAACATGAATCTGTTGAATGAGTTTGGGGTTTTGTTTTCCCGTTTTTTTGGTAATCCTTGGAAGTGCTACGTGGGAATCCCATGACTTCTTCAAACAGATGACTTTTAGTGTAAACTTGCTGACACATTGCAGTGTGTAATTTGTTAATGATCTTCCCACTAATGACACAAATTAAAAACAACAGCTGGCAAATCCTTGTCCAGAGGAGAGGGTCACTCTCTTAGAAGGAGCTAGGAACAGTGAGCAAATCTGGAGGAGGAATTCATGAAACAGTCTCTGCCTTCCYTACAACTGTTGCAATGATAGGGTGAATGCACACAGGTGCTTAGGATTTATCTTACATCTTTGATGAGAAGTGAGAAAGAGGGGATTCGCTCTTGCCTTTTCTAAGTCCCTGATAAGTTTCTCAGGGACTAGAGATTAACTTCTGGCCTCTTGGCATGGCAATTACCAGTTTAAATAACATTTGCTCCTTAGGATGCTCTCTACATAGACAGAAAGCACCTTTGGTGTTTTGGATTTTTTTTTAATCAGTCATTCAGTTACATTCAGCCAATAGCTAAGAGCCCAAGTTGAAAGCTACACGGCCATGTGCACTAATTACACTATTTGTAATCACAGCAGGGATCTCAGGAGGTTTGAGTATTTGGACAAAGATTTTGAGTTTTTCAGTTTTTGACAAAAAGCAGAGGGTGTTGAAAATGGAGAATCAGCAATGAGCTTATAGACTAATTACAGCCTAGCAAATAGCATTTTTAGTCCCTGAGGTTACTGTATTTTGATTGATGCACTTCAATCTGAGTCTTTGGTTCTACGGATCTCTCTGTAAACATCTTTCCAGTGGAATTAGGATGTCAATAATTGGTGTTATCAGACCTCCAGAAATTTCTCCTGCCTGCCAGGCTTTCTCTTATGCATGTGGCAGAAAGTGATCAATGTGGTTAGCTTTTTACTTACTACAGATACATTCTTCATGGATAATCTGAATTACCCTGCTTCCTACAGTTTTGTCCTGGTGTCCAGCAAACCCCTCTTGACTTTCTTCCTCAGTGGTTCATGTCAATGGAAGTTCCTCCCCGAAAATGTGTTTGGCTCCCTTTGGATCCCTCCTCTTGGCCTGTTTTCGGTGTAATGCCAGCAGTAAAGACAAAATAGCAGATAGWTGTCCTCTGTGGAAAGTACCTGGTAATTTCATGCATGTATCTTTATGATTAATGGCACATGGCCTGAAGAACTGTTTATTGTACAGGGAATAGCATGAAAAAATGTACCTTCTCATCCATGAAGTTGCAGGGGGGCTAACTTTGTCTTTTTTAGTTCTGAGGTGTTGGATGAATTTTGGGGGTATACTTCAAAAAATCCTAGGTGACTCCCCCAGTGGGTGAAGCATAGGCACAACCTGAGCAAATTTAGGTTTATCCATGCTGCATCCCTCACACACCGCACTGAGACTTCCCCTCCAAGGGGCGAGGGGGTACTCCTGCTTCAGGCAGATCCTCTTGCTCCCTGCTCAGCCTGTTAACAGCCAGCAGCTAACTCCCCACTGAGAACTGAAGTAAGATAAATCGTTGCAGATCTTAAAACATCTGTCAGCCCGCGGTTGCTTCCTGGGCTCTTGGTAAGATCCAAACCACCGCAGCAGCTGCCTGAGGCGACCAGGCTCCGAAATTCCYGTGGGACAGAACAAGCCCTTCTCCCCACAGCCCCACTCCAGAGCCACCAAAAGCCCATGGGCAACGTAGCTTTCCTTGCCCGTTTTAAGAGAGAGTGTATCAATATTCGCTATGTGTTTACAGCCTTGGCATGGAAATGCATCTCCAAACRCTGCTATATTATTTATAGGCTAGGCCGAACACCAGGATATTGAAGTAAGGCTGCGAGACATTTTCAGTTTCGGAAGTGGCTCATAAATAAGAAGTTAAGTCTTATATTTTAAGAAGAAATGTTAAGGTTCTTATCCTTGAGCCTTACAAGAAAGAGCTGAAGAAAATACACTCCGCAATACTGGCAAAATCTATTAACCCGATTCTTCTCCAACTCACCTCTGTTGTAAACCAACGTGATCCTGGGGCCATCTTGCCAGCAGAGGGGACCAAGACGGCTGCTGTCTCTGCAACGAAAAGGCTAAAGGAAGGATGATTTCCCCCAGCGAGTCACCTTCCCTCCCCTGCAAGAGCTCCTTTCTCCGGTAATCTTTTGCTCCTCTTCATTTCCTGTCACTCTCTATTAACTGACCTCAAGGAGAGAGACGACTGTTTAATTTTTCAGCTGTTACGTTCTCCTCCTAATCGGGGATCTTTGGCGGACTGGCTTGTGAAACCGGCTTCATTCGTGATGAAGGCTGGCTTGCTTCCCGCAAGTGAGGAGCTAGTGATTTGCCTCGAAATGGCTTCGGTATCCTTGGGCATAAACCCTGGCTCATCTGCACAGGTGTTCCTAAAGCACGAGCACCACAAATAGACACGGGGCAGTGGGGCGGTATCTCAGCTGATCCCGCTTTTCATGGCTTCTTGACGGGGAGCCTCCTCGCTCYTGTCTCCCCACTGCAGTCATCCAGAGAAATAAATGAGCCTCAATTCATGCACACTATTGAAATATAAGTATTAAATCACTGTAATTATACCTTTCTGGCAGCTGCTAGGATGGCAAGTTTGATTTTTGAGCTTCCAAACCAAAACATAATTAATGAAATTTTTGCAAAACTAAAAGCAACCCCTCTCCTCTTGACAATCTCTGCGTGTAGCTCAGCCTTGCTTCCTACTGCGCGTAAATAATAATGCGGCTATCAAGGCATTTTTTGCTATAATTCCTAAATGCAGTTGCAGCAAATTAAATCAGAACAGGAAGTTTATAGCACTTCACATTTTTCCATATATGGTTTCATGCTGGGTTATACACAGTGTTCATCACATTCTTCGTACCTTATTTGCTGTGAGATATCAGAAATTCTTTGTCTTATCTGATCCATGATTTAAGATTCTGACCTTTTCAGCTTTCTGTAATTTTACWGCCAGCTCACTCAATATGCCTTTGTTTATAGCCTTACAGCAGAGAGAGGAAGTGAAGACAGGAGCTGCTTATGTGCTGGAAAGGCAGAAGTTTCGATTTGCCAAAATCTGTGTGAAAGAGGGAAACAAAGACATAATTTCAAAAGTTTTCACAAAAAAAAAATCTGTGAATACAGATGAGAAAACGGATTAAACACCCTTCCACTATGAATCTCTGCTAAAAAAAAAAGCTACAAAGCGATACCTTTCTGATTATGGTGACCTGTATGAAAAGCAATTTACAACACTAATAAAAACTGATTTTCCACCTGCAAGGCAAAAGCAGCAGAATGGCTGCATACATCTCAGCACTTTTATCAAAATGGTTGGGAAGGCAAATGAAACCTTTATATCTGCTACTGGGATATTATGTCAGCTTGCCTCCAGTTCTGCTCCCTGCTGTCTAGTCAAGTTGCAAAATGAGCTGTGGGGATACTAATCTGGGCTGGAGAATAGTTGCTAAATTATTCAGGGTACTAAAGACAAGGACAGAGTGTGAAATGCAGCAGGCCCTGATGATACAGAGCAATGGTGATAAAATGACCGATGAAACTGAACTTAGATAAATTTAATGTGAGGCATGTGGGGAAAAAAACAATCCTAATTTTTCATACACTATGATGAGTTTAGAGTTGACTGTTACTACTTGGAAATGAGATCTTGCCATTATAATAGATAATTTTACAAAAATGCCAGCTTTGTGCTCAGTGTTGGTCTGGTCAGAAAACCCCCAAATTCAATTCAWGGAAATATTATGAAAGAAACAGAGAGCAACACAGAGAATATCATTATGTCACCATAAATACTGATGGGGTGTTTGTGTCTTGAATATTGTGGGCAGCCCTCGTTCTCCATTTTCAAAGGATGATGTAGTAGAGCAGAAAAATGGTGYAGACCAGCTCAACAATATACTCAAAGACCTGGACACCTACTGAATTGCCTTGTACACTTTAACSTGGTAAAAAAATGTGAAGGAGAAGAATTATGACAGAGGACCGTAAAATCAGGAATTGCATGACGATTTGTCAAGCAGAGATTTGTTCAGTGCACCTTCCAATACAGGGCATGCTAAATGAAACTAGGAGGTATCTGACTCAAGGCAACCCAAAGGAGGTAGTTTTCTTTTGTGTTCATAAAATTTTATTGCAGTTAAGCTAAAAGGCTCTCTGTTGAAGATGCTAGAAGTTAAGTTCAAAAAGCAACTGAGCAATTCACAGAAGACGAAAAGTCCATGAACAACTGTTAAATTCAAAGACACTAAATTTGATCAAGAAGTCCTTGCCCTGAAAATGATTGGCAGCTAGGAGAGAACTGAGGGGAAATACATATGCTTTCCTGTTCTTACAGGCTTTCCGAAGAAGCCACTTTGTCTGACATCAGAGAGAGGATGCTGGGCTAGATGGTCCCAGTGAAGCTCTTCTGAAAACTGTTTTTAGAATAAATCTTCRTAATTTTGTTCCAAGGATGTTGTTGGCAGATGGGGAAGCACAAAACTTAATTTCTCTGTTACATTAAAGTGGCCACAATAAGCCTGAATTGTACAAGGCTCTTCCAGTGGGCATGGAATTGAAGCAGATGAATTAGATTTTAGATTTCTTCAGGTTACCTCCCTTTGTATTATGCAGAAAGAAGAATACAGATTAGTCATAATTTCCTGGGTTAGATAGCTGTCTCAGGAGCTAAATCACCCTCTAACAGTGCCTACGTTTCCCAAGCCTGGGGCCAGTGTGATGCTCCTATTTTGCCCAGGAGTACCAGAAATACATATTATTTCCCATATATTCATTTCTCCAAATGCTTATTCCATTTTGTGATTTATTTAAGTAGGTTTAAATATGGCATAAACAATGTTGACAGACAAATTCTGCTCTGAGTTTATAAATAAAGATAATAAAACAAAATCTGGCAAAGACGAGCCTGGCTAAGACCCAAGAGGAACAGTTTATATTCAGTTAGTGATTTGCTGAGCCAGCTACCCAGCTGATCCAAACAGAAGAGGAAACATACTGTGATTGTTTATCTAAATCACTGATAAACAGTAATTCATTTATTTGCAGTTCAGTTCTCACTTTTTAAGCATAGAGCTGAGTAAACCTATGTTTGTGTAACATATGTGGTCCTATCCCAAAGCCTTGGTCACTACATGAATCCCTGYAGCTGGAGCTCCCTACCAGCCCTTTGGCTGTGGTTTTCCCTGCATGGAAAGCAAGGCACCTGGAGGGGACGAAGGTATGCCAGCATTCACCCTGATATTCAGCTGAGACCCAGAAGCTGAGGAACGTTCCCAGTTTATGCATAGCCACAGGAATTAGGGTTTGTGCAAGTATAATCAGAAGTCAAAGTTACTCACAGAGTGAGGAAGGGAGAGCAAGGAAGCTGCAAGACCAGCTAAGGTCCAAAAAAGCTYACTGAGATAGGGATTTACCCCATGCTTCAGAAAAGCAGCTTGATTCATGGTAGGAAGCATTAGCCCCAAGAGGACATTGACACAAATACTAGAAGATTTGTAGGCCAAAGAACGATGGAGAACTGGGGAAGGGATTTAGTACTTCTTACTTTACCTTCATCTCTAATGTGAGCATTAGCTGCATTGGGAGTGCTCTGCATAGTCATTTGCTACTGCCAGCTAGTATTTTAAAGGAGCAGAGAAAGAACAGAAAGCTCACAAGACTCAAATGTGTGGAGGGGCACTCTCAAGSTGGTTGGTGATTGCTGAGTTTCTGGCAATATCCCTGGAGGGGAAGGAAAGTTCTCGCTCACAGAAGTTTGTCCCTGGTGGAGGATAAGTTCTCTGCTTCTACTCCGCAAATAAAAACAACCTCCCACCAAAGCCAGATACTCGGCTGGTCTCTCTGACTGTGACAGGACCCGTATGGGTTCAGTGTGCAGGAATCAACCCAAATGGTAGGTGAGAGGCCAGCAGTGGCATTTTTGCAGATGCAACCACAAGCATCCCCACACATGTATCAACCTTCAGTCATTCACAAGGACTATTGCCTTCAACCTACCCAGAGACCACGACCGGAGCTGGGCAGCGTTAATACCTTCCAAATCTTTCATGCTTTTTCAGCAGTGTTTATTTTCATGTGATGTCTGCTGAAACTCTGTTCAGACTGGAATATCACGCATCTGCAGGCCAGTCAGTCTGTATTGCTAATTATAATGATAAAATTTTATTTTGGTCTGTTGCCGATGGATTTCACCTAGGGTTATTTTTGTTTTTATTATTTAATATCTAGTTGTTAATTAACATTTATATTCCTGCATCATGTTAGTCACAAACATTTTAACTTCTGTAGCTGTGACATTGTCATTACTGCTTATCATAAGCATCACCAGCCCCAGATTTACAATCTCTTGACACAGCAATCCTGACTTTAAACTTGCCATAGACAAAGTGAGACATTGTTTGGTCTCTGCGTGCCTATGTGGTAAGACAAGGCTCCTTGTCACCTGGCTGTATCGCCACTGAAGTGAAATCCCAGAGGGATCAGCCTGCTTTTGGCAGGGCACAGTCYCTATCTGCCTGCAGATCCCATCTCAAGAAGTTTGACCTAAGGATCTATTAAGTACTCAATATAAAAATTTCTGAGTTAAGATGGAAATTCCYCCAAACCTATTCTCCATTATTTCCGTGAAATCTATATAGCTAAGTAGACTTTTTCAGGGGAATCTTCCCATCCACTCTTTCCTTTTGCAGCTGATGCATCTTTGGCTTTCTGATTCTCACACTCCTTCCCACTTCTTTTCTCCTATCTCTTGGTTTCCTCACCCATCCCAGTGGTTTTGATAAGCATCTTCCTACAGAGGGCTCTCAAATCAGCTTTCAGTCCTTGACTTTTCTCCCTCTGAACTCTGTCGCATTCTAAACGTCCCTAGACCTATCCGCTTAGAGGTCTTACTTCCTTTTCAAACTCAGTCTTTCCAAAACCAAAGACYCCTTGTCCTCTGACATTGCTGAGGCTCTACCTCCTCTAAAGTACACTGGAAGTTTTTTTTTTTGTTTGTTTGTTTACAAACAACCAGAGGAAAGAGCCAATTCTGGAGTTACATTCTGTTTTCCCCTTTATAAATGTCTAAAGCTGGCCAGATGCTTATGCCCTGAAAGTCTATTTGTCCCCGTTGCCTGTGAGGGGCTGGGAGTTGTGTGATGAGGTTGGGTGCTGGCTGAGTTCTAGTTACGTGGAAAAAAATGTCACTCCATATGTTTCATAAAGATGTGGTAAGCTTCTTACCAAGTGAACAAAATACGGCACTAGCTCTCTTGTCTGAGTAGGGTAGATCTTATTTATTCTCATCATTAYATTTTTTTCAGCACTCTGCACTTTTGTAGAATAGTAAGATTTATAATAGTCATTTACTTACCTCTCTATTGTATAATCTCATATTTAGAATTTTAGGAGCATACTCACAAATTTCTTAGCAAATGCTGAAAGGTGTCACACCTTGTATAACCTCTGGAGTTAAAATAGAAGTGAATGTGAATAAAATCTTAAAAATCAAAGCCTTTCTCCGGCCATCTGTAATACAGTCCAGCAACGTTCAGTCTCGCTCTTGCTTTTAACTGTGCCGTAAAYTGCACATTACAATATAGTTTTCTGATGAAATCTTGAAATGCAACCATGTATATTAAAAAAAGTGTCTGTCGTCTTTTGCAAAATCCTTTTCTACTTTTTTTTTTTCTGTACAGTAATACTTATCAGCAACACAGACATTTACTTCATTCACCATCTTGCTGCCCCTGCTTCGTAACTGCTTTCACCAGAGTGCAGGGCCTGGAAACGAGACGCTATTCATTCTGCCTTTCCATCTCTCACGCTGCCATGAAGTGCACTTAAGTCTGCGCTCACAACTGATGATCCCTGCAGACTCGCAAGCTTGCATCTAGATTGTSTCTAGTCATGCCTTCAAATGGTACAAACACCACAGAAGCAATGTGGGTTCCTAAATATAGGGGGAACCCACATTTTGGGGCTTGGCATCTGCACAGGGCTTACATATATGACACAAGATCGATGCTGAGACCCGCATGCTTCTGGAGCAGTGGCCGGAAGCTAGGGGCAACTTCAGGGTGGCATAAATGCTGCTCGATGATTCTTAGTAGCAGACTGAACTGCTCCCTAGCAGTATGAACTCCCTACTCTGTCCAGCYTTCACCATTAGGATCCAGTCTTCATATTCACTCAGTCAACAGCTTCTGCAGGTCAGGTGACTTCCCAAGGCAGACATCTGTCTCCTAGAAACTAATCTTATTTCACATCAGCAACCAAACATGCAATGCGATACCACCACCACCACAATCCAGAGAAATGTGGAGATTACATACAAAAAGTCCTCTGAGCCTTTTGTTTCACTAAAATATTATGTCCTAACACTGGTACAGGGGGCATGAAAATAAAAACTTGTAATGGTGACTTCACTAATAATACTGAAAAGGACTGCAAGAGGGTATCTAATGCACTGCTGTTGCAATACATATRTATAACTATACATACTTCTTAATGATGGTTAATCTGGTCATACGGTCCTCTRATAGTTAAAGACTCCAGATGCATATACATACACATATTTACAAAGAGTTTAAGAGTAGACCAGGAGCACAGATGAATTCAGAAGTGAATGGAACTAGAAGAATATAAAACTGGGGGAATGGTGTAAGAATACATTTCCAAAATCTACTGATCATAGGCTCACTTCACAATACTTCTGTCAGAAACAATTTAGAAACAAAAACTAACCTGAATCTTTGAGAACTTTCTTTCTTCTGCCGCCCTCATCAAATGGTAATTTCATTGTGTCCCAAGAATTATTTCTGATGTAGACTATGTTATTCCTTTACCATTAATACAATTTTCCATGAGACTTAGCACAGGTCAGTTGATTCTGATCAAAAAGGRGTAGGTGACAGTCACTCCATGACAGCACCCTGCCACAGGGTGTCCTCCCCTTTTAACTAGACTCACTTCCAAGGTTGTAGCATGTATKCAACATTTGCTGTTGGAAATGAAGTGGTGTGGGGAAGTTTTGATCTGCTAAAATAGTCATAGAGCAAACAGAGGCCAAAAATATTCTCTGAAAGAGCAGACTGAACAGAAGTTACTCTGCAAGACAGAGGTCAGTATTTCCTCCTTGCCCAAGTCTATCCATGCACCTCTGTGTTCCCACCTTGCTCCTAACTCATGGTATTCAATCACTTACATGGCTTAGTAAGGCTGAAAATACACGATCAGTTAGTCCCAAGGTCCATGCCCTCACAGAACACGTAAGGGCATGCATGGTAGGCTAACAGTGCAGTAACAACCTGCAAATTCTCATTTCCTTCCCAACAACAGCTCACTAGATTATCCTGACAGCTCTGTGTGATCATCAGTGACACTGGAATAAAAATGAAGTCCAATGAATTCACTAGCACTATTTCAACTAACTATTTGCATACTTAAGTCTTATTTCACTCTAATTATGCAAATTCTGACACTGGGGTCACTTGAATTAATGCTAGCAGCTATTCAAATCTCAAGTCTCATGTCTTAATTCARTCTGAGATAAAGCCTACTAAACTCAATTGGAATCATGAGATTAGGGGGGATTGGGCCCCAATACAATTAAATATTAAGTTATATCAAGGTATTTGCTTCCATGGATGGTTTGTTAGAAAAAAATCATAATTATGTACATGGTGGGGCTTTACTAATGCTTAAAACCAGTCCAATAGACRTGTTCCTATTCATTTTTTATGGTGATGTAGATAAGAGAGAACCTTTAGTGTTTCAAAAATGCAATCAATGTTTATTTGTTGCTCATAAGTAATTCATGGACCTAACAATATTCAACAAAATTTCTTCATTTTTAACATTTTTCATAAAGAGTATCATTTTACAGAAAACCACCAACAAATAAATATATGAAAACAATTGCTTTTGACATCACAATGGTTAAACACATTAAATAATTCATTAAATTGTGCTTTACATTAATGAAAATCCCTAGGTCTACAACCTATCTTTTAATTAGGAATAAAAGTAGATATGGTTACTCACAATACAATCCCTTAGTAGCAGAGTTCACACACATTATTGCACAAACAGAAGGAAAAWTCCTAAAGAATAAAATAATTTACAATCTATTAACTTACCCTTTCATCTTAAACATGGCAACTGATGAGAACTCCTGAYATCTTTTTTCACTTCAAACATTTATTTGAAATCACAGAGCTAGTGAGGTGGCCAAGGACATTTTAGGCTATAGAATCCATTTCTCTCCACAAAATAACAACATAGAAAATAATACAAGAATGAAACTGATAGAAGTATTTTAATGCAAACTGAGTATCTTTTCTGAGTATGCTTTTGCTATGTGTAGGGAGGATGCAGCAGTCTATTCTAGCAGAATGATTTTATTGTAATGACTGTTCATGTCGGGGCCTTGTACAGGGCAATCTTCACCAGCCAGGAAACTGGATATTCYGTATCACAGAGCAAAGAAAGAAAAATTCCATGTAAATCAGGGAACAGCRGTGGAGGAAAAAAACAGTGTCAGTGAGATGACACATTTCATAATATCAGTGCTCAGTACTAAGGCTGCACATGGGAAACAAGAACCCACCAGCGCAGAAGGAAACATATGTTAACAAGAAAGTCAGCTTAAGAGAGGTCCCCGTCAACACACACTCACTCAGAGCAATTAATACTTGGGCCTCTTCCAGCACGTGTAGAAACAAAGCCACCCTGGTTGGTAGTGGGCACTGAGTCTGCAGCATTTCCACATTCAGAGGTCACGTGGCCTCTTTGGTATTGCTGAACAGACACGCTGAAGCTAGGAAGTTGGGCTCTGCATCTGACTTCCACCAGCTCTTTTGCTCCGTATTTCTGTTTTTYGCAAACTGCAAGTAACTACCACATATTGGGCAGAAGCCCTAGCAGGGCTATTACAGCCTGATCATTTCTACAACTGCAGTGAAGAACACCAAGCATGAGAACCTACAGGGCTAATTTTCTCCCCCTCTTGGTGAAAAAGTATTTGATTGTTAGCACTGAGGAGAAGGGAAGGGAGGACAAATTTTCATTTCTTAATAAAGTCCGGCCCCATAGGCAATAGTCTGAGTTCTTGGATCAGACATCAAATTATCAGGAACAGGAGCCCCAAGTTTTAACAACACAGCATGTTTCTCTGTCTGCTCCAAGCCTACAGCAAATTATAACTGGGAAAGACAGCCAGCACTGAGGATGTGATGGGAGAGATTAGTAAGTACATCTCCATTACAAAAGAATGAGATTCGTTCAGCACCACAGTAGCAGAAGCCAAATTGCCTTGTTTAAGCAATAAAATAATGCCAGGAAGATGGACAGAAATCCTATAGCGTTGTTGTTCACAAAGGTTTTGAAGGGAACACACTGAGCTCTGATCTTACATAAGCCAGTGTAATTACAGTGAAGTCCGTGCTGTCAGAGCAATGAAAATCTGGAATAACAGAGATATGAACCAGGGCCTTTATTTCGCTTCTGCGTTACATTAGTTTGGGCATGGCGCCCAAGAGGAAAAAACTGCAAGCCCATGTTTTAGAAGAAGTCAACTTGAAAGTATTTCAAAACTGCTTTATTTTGATGTGCCAGGAAATTCTGGTCAGAGTAACAGTCCCGTTGGTGCAGTGAGTTTGCTGGGTCTGCTGCCGTAGCTGCCGGGGRATGGCAAGCTCTCAGCCCCTCAAATACTCCTGCACAAACAGCAGTCTGCGCTACACACGCTCTGGAAAAAAGAAAGAAAGAAAAAAAAAAACTTCAGTTCTAACTAAATCCCAAGTGTTGCAGCAAATCCTGTAAGCGTGGATGCTACAGCACATTAGCAGCTCTTCAGGACCCTAATCGTGTCTCCTGGGAAATGATTGACTAAAAGGTTAGGCATAGCATTAAGGTATTGCCAAACTATTAAAGCAAATGTAAGCCGCCCAAAGACCGCTCTGATTTTCCTCATTAAGTTTTGTTTTGTGTCACGCAGCAGAAAGAGTCTGGAGAGCTATCGGTGTGCTTAGACAGCTGAAACTGATGCTTACAGTAACCCGTGAGGCTGCAGGGAACAATTTCTCATCTCTCCCTCCTCTGCCCCGAGAAGATAGTACTCCATTTCCAAAACGAGAAACGAGGCCCCTGTTGCTGCGAGCAGTGCAGGGAGGCAGCCCGCAGGGCGCAGAGGCAGAGGAGTGAGGAAAGGGACCCTCCTTGGGCTTTGAAGGAAAAAAAAGAAAAAAAAAAAGGAGGGATGCTTTACAAAGAAAGGGTGGGCTGCGACTAGACTTGTTTTTCTTCTTCCTTAATCCAAATTTGCCYCTCTTTTAATGACCTCGCTCTTCCCATGCCCAGGACACACAGAGTGTGATTCAGCTCCGGACTGTAAAAGCTTTGATTTAAATGCCTGAATATAGGTATCCATATGGGAGTGAGGTGCCTAAGCCCCTATTCCCAGCCAGGGGGATTTAATCAGTACAGTCAGTGGAGGCCAGAGAGCAGCTCAGTGCTTCCCGCGGCAGCTGCAATAACTATCCGCATCCCTGCATTTTCCCTTCTCAGCACAGAGGTGTGAGGAAATGAGTGTGATCCAGCAACAGAACAGACATTAGGGACCAAAAAAATATTGCTACTTATCCAAAAAGTATCATACTGATAATCAGGCATAAACTAGAAAATTGCTAATGAACTACATTGATAATAAGGCATCCCTTTAGCCCTCTTCTCTTCTTAATAGTCTTTACGATATATTACCGTATATTTTGTGTGCACAAACTCAACAGGTCCCAACAAGACCATTGGATCATCTTTTTGACAATGTTGTGCATAGATAAGTAGCAATAGCATTGCTGGAAGAAAAAAAGATACAGCACAAACAAAAAATACAAGATTTAGAAAGGAAGGGACAAATTTGCAAAACCGGCCTCTTTTACTGTAGCACATTAAATTTTTACTGATTGGCTTAAAAATTTGAATTCTGAAAACAAATGAGATGTGCATCCACACTGGGTACTCGGATATCTCTAATCAGCAAATCTGTAAGGCAAAAGCCATTCATGCGTGCAATAATATACTTTCAGCATTTCGGTTTAGCAGCCATGTTGAGGCACTTAAAGTTTCCTCCTAGTGCTTGAGATTTATGCTAGAAAAAGAAGGAAAAATACTTTCCAAAAAGATCTATGATGCACAGGTTTCTCTTTCTGAAACTCTACTATTACAAATAGAGACAACATAAAATCTTGGAATAAATAGATGCAGTTTAGCCACATGAATGTAACATGTGGAGGAAGAATCTATTCACTTTTTTTTCTAGATAAGGAAAAGAAATACAGGTACAGATATCTGTGTTCATGAAAACAATACATTTACAAAGAATCTTTATACAGAGTAATAAATATCAAGACTTTTCAGATGTTCATTATCTATCCTGCAAAAATGAAAGCTGATTTTTTTTAGCCACTACTATAGTTAGAGAGAAAACCAATTTAAATTGTATTCTCTTGGCATCAATGTATTTTAAGAGACAATATCATAAACCTGCCTACCTTCACAGATTCTGTATCTCCAGGCTTTTATGGCAAATCTGGAAAATGTCACACTAATGTTTAAGCTTTTCGTGCTTTCTTTTTCCTCTTTCCTGTACTTTGCTTGGCCCCTCTTCACCTCTTGTGAATGTGAAGACCGATTTCATCGCCTGCAGCCAGATGATCTCTGCAATGTGTGCCCAGCTGCACTGTGGACCTCATCTCTCAGTTTTTGCACTCTGGCTTTCCCTTTGCCACACACACAGAAAAACAGCTGCTACCTGGCTGGGTCTGGTACTCTTAACATCTGCAGAGGAACAAGCTACATCCCCCATCTCTTCACTTACAAACCAGCCCTGACTGCAGTCTTAAAAAACTGAACAAGCAGTGTACCAATCCCACAATGTTCCTTGGCATTTTTCAATCACCTCAACAATTCTTTCCTTAATCAAAACACAGCATGTATAAGTTTGAAGAGCAATATGGTTTTCTCCATTTCATTCACTGGAAAGCTATGCCACTACAGTTGCAAGAGACAGTAGGAAATAAGCCAGAGCCAACTATCACAGAGGAACCAAAAAAGATTTTTTTTTTCAACTTTGATTCATGTCTGTACAAGTTGCAGTAGCTCAGATTATAYAGGGTACATCTGTTAACGCAAAGGAAAGAGCTCTCTCTCCAACCCATTCTCATAGCTTAGGGCTTTGAAGGAAGTCTGTTTGGATAGGAATCTATTCTACTGCCATTTAATAACACTGATTAATGTCTATTGAGAAAAAAAATATATTCTCCTCACTGACAGAAATCAAGAAAAACTGAGACAACGAAGGGTAGTTGTCAGACTTGTCTCATTTGCTGAAGCAGGAGGCCTTCCTTGGCTGATTTACAGGCAGCCAAGTTGCACAAAATACCAGCCTCTCTGATGCGCTCATCATCTAGACAACAGGAAGGAGCGTCACCATCTTGCAACCTGACTATTGTAATCTTCGGTTACAGCAACTTGTGCTGCTGACGCCTCTTCCTTTGACCACTGGCGCGCTCTCTGCTCCCGCAGCAGCCTCCGCTCTTCTCGCCTCTTTAGTCGGTTCTTCTGATGCTCCTCTTGCTTGGAGTACTGGAAGCGCTGCAAGAAGAGGTCTTTCGCATATTCATAGAGCTGCATGTCCAAGAAATTCAGCTCCTCTATCCGTTGCCGCACGTCCTCATCTATGTCCACGTTGGAGGCCCGTGTAACGTTGAACTGGGTGAATGGGGAAATGAATTTCAGGTTGAATGTCCTCTCAAAGAGATACTGTGTTTTCCTCTGAAATTCTGTGAGTCCAAAGAAGGCCATATTTTTCAGATTGTTCTTGGCGCTTTGGAGAAGGATCGTATTTCTTTCACTCTCATTCATAAAAGTCAAGTTGTAACATCCCACCAGGCTGAGGTCTGCCAGCATGCGCACCTGGCGGTTGTTGGCTAAGTTGTAGCTACAATCCATGAATTCCTGTAAACTGACTCCAGACCAGTCTTCTCCCTCATAACAGGTCGGAAGCTCATCTGGTGTTGGGCTTCTTCCATCGCACATATGAAGGGAAGTTTTCCATGTCGCACCTCTCTGGACATGTTTCCACTCGCTCAAGTACCGTGACACCGGATCCCTCAGCATTGTAATGTAATAGAAGTTCCTGAAACACATCATTAAACACCATTTTCAGATTTAGCGGATTTCACTTTATTATCCACCAATAAAATGATTACCAGCCAACACCACCCCCCCCTTCACTTTTCCCAGTGGAATGTAGGCAGTTAGAGTGCCTACTTGTCAGACAGCAAAAACCTTTAAGCTTGGTAGGTACTATGAATAAAATACCAACTAAATTGGGACAAAGAAAAAGAAATGAAAGGTAATAAGCAGCTAACAGAAAAAGGAATTACTTTGACCTCTCAGCTGCTCAGTGGTAGTTACTTCATGTAGAAACCAATTAATTGAACTCTACTCCCCTCTATTTTGAAAATGCTAAAGTGTAGTAATATCAGAAAAAAGTGGGGAAAAATTGGCTACAGCTGAAGGACAACATAGAGAACTGATACAACATGTCCTATCTTCTGTTGGCACTGAGAAGCCCAACAGACCTCAAAAGGACTGCATTGTATTGATAAATCTTGCCATTTCTCTTTGGACTKAGACATGCAAATACAAGATGATAATCCATATAACAGTTGGTCAGTCTGAGAGGCATGAACAATAGCATAGAGATGCTGAAAGCACTAAAAATAATGCCACGTCGAAGACTGGCATGAGCGATCTACGTAAGAAGAACCCTATCATTAAATGGGTTGGCGCGAAGATAACGAGAGGATGAAAATCCATTCACATGACTTAATTTTAACAAGTACTTGATTAAATCAGTTATAATCATGTAGTATAAAAGCATTGGTTGATATAAAGGTTACCATTATTCAGCCTCACCTGTCAGGAATACAAAAGAAACACCAAGAAATATTGATTTGAAATAGAGCAAATAACTGCAGAACTCACATTGTCAATTCATCTTTAAGCTGCTGAATTGAGAGTTTGTACATCTATTTATGGCAATCTGAAATGAACTGCAACAGAGTATGCTTAAAGTAGGCTTTCACAGTTTCACTCGATAGTTTTTCATTGAAAAATGTTTTATTCAATAACAACTAACCTAAATTACAGGGTGATATCATAAGGATAAACCAAAACCAAAATACTTACGATTTCTGTCAGCTAGAACAACCAGCAGAAGATTCATGACTAAAATTAACACACAGTATGGTACGGAAATAGGCTCATGAGTTTGCATGACTCATCTGACTGCAACCAATACATTAATAAATCATGAGTCCTAAGATTTCTTCAGAAAGCTCTAATCTCAATATTATTTCTTGAGTCTACATGAGGATGAAGCAAATAAGCAATGATGGAGACAAGTTACCCTATAAACAAGCCAGCACTTGTGAGGGCTATCTTACTCAAGAGCTCACTTTAGCTGAATGAAAAATCTAGAAACTATTAAAAATACACGTCTTTTTCAGATATCATCCATTTTCTATCACTGAAGACTCCCTACAGCTTCTCCAGAAACTTCAGCTTTAATTTGTCATAAAARCAGCCAAACAGAGGATCCCATAACCATTCATGGTCGGATATTTCTAAAATCTGTCTTCACTACTCCTGCAGACTAGGAAGTATCAGAATTCTTCTCATGTGCTCTGCAGCAGAATAGCTCCACTGTGAAAAGCACTGTCTTTAAGCACACCAAGTATAGCTTTCCTTTCTCAAATTCAATGTTCTCCTCACCTTGGCTCTACCTTGCATGTATGAGAGCATACTCAGAATTTCTTTCCAATGAGCAGAACAAAAAGTGGACATTTCGCAAGTGCTGTGCAGATAAAGCCACCAAAAAATTTTATCTCCCTCTCAAATGCCCATTTGAACCTGAGACACTGTTATTGCAATATCCAGCGGACACTGATAGAATAGTTATGAYTGAGGCTCCAGGCAGCCGAAATAAAGAAATGGACAAAGATTAAGAGACAGTTGCCAACATCTACACCAACAGAGATGTGGTATTGTTTCAGTCCTTGTATTACTGCCTTTCCTATTTTGGGATAATTTTAGATGTTGATATGTGATAACAGATGTGTTTAAAAGTTGCTCTTCACAATTATTTATACCACTAATAATAGTTCTGTCTTTCTTCACCCACTTCTAGCATTCCCATTCTGGCATGACTCAGGGCAACAACAATTAACAAAAATACCTCCTTTGCATCAATCATTTCCATTTCATTGCCGGATATGTAAATGCACTTAATGTGCAATAAACAAGCCTATGAAGCAAATGCAGGGAAATGAGAAAAGTGTCTCTCTGTATAACTTATGCAGATTTTCTTATGCAGACTGGGCAAGAAACTTTCTGCAATCTGCTACTGTTCCTCCGTATGAGTACCTGGCTTCTACATCTGTTTTTGCTGTCCTGATTGATTTGCTCATGGTCTGTGCATCTTTCAGAGTGTTGCRCCTTTGTGAAAAAGGCTGAACGGCTTTTTCATCTGGAAGGCAATCTTTAACAGCAGCCTGATACACGCTTAGTTTGTGAGGCACTGATAACTAAGAGTCCTGCCATCCTCTCCATGTTCACACTTCACAGTCTTCTGTTTAACCTTCTGTTCGTGACTCTCCATTACCCTTAGCAATCTAAGGTTGGAAGATCTAGATTTCTTCCACCTCATCCTGGGCGYTGTCCAGATGACACTATCACAAGCTACCAGGAGGAATGGGGGATGCTGTGTGCCAGTCAAGGCACTGGTGTCACAGATTTTTCTTTCAGGGGAAAGGATGTCGTGTCTCTAGAACAAAGRTATAAATAAAAATACATTGGTTATGCACATTTGCTTCAGTTGGAAAATTATCAAAATTATCTCAGGAAATTGTTTTCAAATGTTGACAGTTATGGATTAAATTTAGCAGCATTTCAGAGCTCTCAGTTCTCAACAGAGTTTTCAGCCCCACTTGGAACTGCTGATGAGTCAGTTCCTAGCAAAGGCAAGAGATAGTTCATAAAAAAGGAAACTAAAGATGGTCTTCAGCTTCCTCATTCTTTACTGTTTGGTAAACGAGTGGCAAGTCAGCCAACTACTGAACGTGCTTGAGCCAATCTGAATACAGASCTGCACTTTTTCTCTTTTGTGTATATGACCTCCCTGCTTCAAGCATGCTCACAYTTATGTGGCTATGTTAAACTCCACAGTTACCCACTGCAAAAAATACACAGCAAAGAATTAACTATTAACTTCTGTTACCCTCTTTGACAAAGAGAAYGAACTCATCACAGACTTCTCAGCTTCATTTCAAAGGACTAGCACCATTGCTTACTCAAGGCTTCAAGGCTAACCAAGCAGAGATGTTGGTATGTCAATGAGAAGATGTTTTACACAAAACCTTCCAAATGAATTAAAAAACATAAGATGACATATATATAATATATATATATATATATATATATATACACACACATATATATATGCGTGCATGTGCATGTGTGTGTGTGCCTACATAAAAATTTGCATGGGAAGCTGACAGCTGTTAATGAAAGAGAAATCACAGTGCGTAGTTCTGCCAATACATCCTGTGGCTGTCTGTGAACATGTAGATATGGATGAACAATTTAGATTACATTTCAAACAATCTCTATAACAGTACCAGTCCACTAGTCATGGCATTAGATAGTCTGAAACAAACCAAAAAAAAAAAAAAAAAAAAAAAAAAAAAAAAAAAAAAAAGAAAAGAAAAGAGAGAGAGAGAGAGGAAAAAAACAAAATAAAACTTCATATAACTTTCCTAGAGTAAACAGTCTCTTTTGGAGAATAATACACTGAAGTCAATCGGTTATTGAAGTTGCCACTTTGGAATGGTTTGTTATTGATCACATGATAAACACTATGATGGTCAGACTAAGTAATCCATGCAAGGGCCCAAATAAACATCAGAGTGAAAGCACCATGCAGCCCACACAAGGAGTTATGCTAGCAGACAAAATCCCTGGGATATTAGCGCTGCCGGTGTATCACTGCCCTGTTCCCAGTAGTGTGAGAGCTCTGTATTTGAAACGTTACCGTTTACACTAGAACTAAAAAGCAACTGGAAATGCAAAAGGCTCTATCCCAGCAGCATGAAATCCAGTCTCTTCATTAGCATTAGGCA
>NW_028186346.1:4476497-4531017 GCF_003343005.1 Rhea americana | reverse complement strand
AAAAAAAAAAAAAAAAAAAAAAAAAAATTAATTAATAGAATGGTTAAAATGAGTTTCTAGTTATAACCTAGGAACACGTATTTCTTTCACATTGTAAGGTATTTTAAAATAAATACTCTAATCTTATGTTAATCCTTCCATAGTATTGCTCTGATTTAGAAATTCATTTCAGAGCAACAGACTGATATTAGCGGAGGTGATCCCAAAGCAGGGCATTTTGCCTTCTCTATCACCATGTAACAGACATCCCGGCTGAGAGAGATTTACTAAAGACGTGAAAGATCACTGCAAATCAAGAACAAAAACATCCTGCAGGGCCTCCTGGGAAGAAGGATGAATGACATCTTTGCTGTCACTCTTCTTGTGTGAGCAGCCAGCACATGGGAGAGCTTGCATAGCATTCTCAGAATGGGGAAAATGCAAGCTATCCCTTCTCAGTTCARGGCGTTAGGACCTTACATACTAAGGGTGATGAGCTTCATAAAAGGAGAACAGCACACTCATAGCAGCAGACGCAGGGATAGAGGAATGGAGGATTATCTGAGGTGGAGGAAAAAAAGAAAACAGAGTCACTGGAGAATATTTTGTAGGGCAGTAGCAGCCAGAAGAAAGAAGAATCTAAATTGCTGAAAATCCCAAGTGCATCATAAGAACATCCAGATTCTGGTTCTCCCTGGGATTAAGCAAAATAAAAAGACCTGAAGCGGTTTATGACCCAGGTTGTGACAAGAAGCTTCAGGTTTTAACCCTGGAAGTGAGTCTCCTCCAGTGGAAAGTACTGAGAGACTCAGCAGAAGCCAGCCTGGTGGTACATTTCTGCTGATGACAGAAGCAGTGGCTAAGAAGATCCAGTATTAGGAGAACAAAGGCTTTATGCTTCCCAATTTTATCCAGCAGCCCATTTTCTTACACGTAATAACGGAGTTAACCACTGAGCAGCAATTGCTTGCTCAAGCAAAGTACAGTCAGTATGGGTAATGGGGAATACAGGAGGATAAACAGATGAAACAAAAATCCAGATAATGTAATACATGAATAATTAGGGAATAAGAGCATACAATGATGATAGTAAGGGAGACGGAAAGCTAAGTAACGTTGCTGGGCTAGTGCTGATCAGAAGGGGTGAAGTCATCCTAGCATAATGCAGATGCATCAGCTCCTGGCTGCCAGCATTACTGTGCTGAACGTCTCTGCATCCGTGCTGTACTTAATTTACGGTTAACCTGCCCAGCATCACAAGAACTGACTGCATACTCCTTATTCCTAACAAAAGTGCTAAAGTGAAAATGCTATCAAAGAGGGTACAAAAAATATGCACGTCCATATGGCTGCAGGAAGCATCATACAGTTTATCTATCGAGCCAAATACATACAAGCTAGCTCATAAACRTTTGTGAGGATGATACACTACACACGTTTCTTAAGTTTAGCATCTGCCACAAAATGATAGACCCCTGGGATGCGAATATTCTTCTAAGAGCTACTTTACAGAAGTGAGTGACCTTAATATCATTACCGGTTCATCAGGTTGTCACGGGTTTGTTCATACAAACTTTACGGAGGCAGTGTCATTAAGACACCAGCCACCATTAAGAGGTCAATATTTATCTGTTCTTACCACATACGTCGCCCATTCAACATGTTGGAAAAAACCTTCACTGGCTGATTTTTTAGAGGCTCTGAGCACCCACTCCTTTTATTGTCTTTAACTGGAATGGTGAACACCGTGCTTGCCTAAAAGAGTGGCTGTCACATCCTATAGCCAGTCCAGTACTCGACATTAAAGGTGAACTTGCCATTTACTCCTGTAGAGCAACTCAGAGAATTAAGCTTTGCATTTTGAGGTGGAAAATTATTATTTTTTTGTTAAGTTTCATTATTCCTCTGACCACTGTTTCTTGATACCACAGGCTTTTGTGGGTGAAGAGGTGAAGGGACTAGACACTGCTCCTGGGGTAAGACATCTAAATGTAGGCATCTATATATAAGCTACATGTCTAAGTGCCCTCTAAAGCCAAAGGGAGCTACTCAACACAGTGGTGYCTGGAGAGTGATGCAGCTCACCAAAGGTAGGTGCCAACTCCAGCATGAGTTGTGTCACTCTAGAGGCCCCCAACTCAATGCATTGCACACACTGACCACAGCGCGAGCCTCAGTACCAGATAACTTGTAGACATCTACATTGGCAGGCTCTACATATAAGCGTCTCAGTCTGCAAGGTGAATCCCATGCCAGGAGTCAAAGACCTTGCCTACACAGATCTATTTGCATAGTGCAACCCGTGTATTCAGGCAACTTGGAAAACTAACCAGTAACATAGTATTTTGTAATGAGTGAGAAGTAACTATGGAGTTACCCACATTTCATTGCTTTTTGCACTCATTATACATTTCAATCATGCCAGGATTTCTAAGTAAGTTTTTAAAGTTGGAGCATTCCCAAGAGAAACAAAAACTTTAAGGAAGTTTTGTAGTTTTTCACACAAATCTACAAAGGGGCAGTTATAAAAGCACTCTACCATAATTTTATTTACCCTTGCTGCTATACATAAGACGRGGGAGGGCTTGGAGTTGGACACTTTGGATTGTATTTCTATTTCTGGAAAGCTGGGGTGGTTGCTCAGGAAGTTACTTGTAATGACACAGTCTGTTACTGTCAACAGAAATGTGGTATTTGGGCACTAGGAAGCTCTCAAGAAATGGCAAACCTCACATTTTGTTGCCTATTAGGAGGGATATTCCCTGTCACCAGTTTCAGTTTCTTTTAAAAGAACTTGTAACTTTAGGACTTATTATAAAAATATTCATTTTATTTTTTAAAAATTACAAACATCACTTTATTTTATTATTATTATTATTATTTTACAAAATAGTCTCTGAAGGACYAAACTGAAGTTCTGTATCTCCACTATGAGAAAAACTTGAGGAAAACTTTACAGTACTGCATGGCTGCTTCTCAGATTAGTGTCCCACACCTGATGAAATGTCAGATGAAAAAGAAAGTCTTCAGAGATCACTCACTCTCTGACATCAAACAACATTAAAAGGAGGTGATTTAGTGCAGTCCAGGAAAGTAGAAGAAAGAGAGCTAACCTGTGGTAACACAAATGCTGCATGGGYAACTTAAAGAATTTTTCCACTTAAAGGTTCTAATTTACCTTGAAGTGAAGCTAGGGTAAATTCAATAACAGTGTGAAGTTACATTAATATATGAGAAGAATAAGATGCATGATAAGTTACTGAACAGGGCATTGTCTTGTATTATATATAGAAGATAGGACTTCAAAAATCCAGTGCCACATCTGTACCACAACCAACCATAACCAACAGGTTTATGAAGAGTTTATGATTTTTTTTTCTCCTTATATGTTAAATACTTTAGGAATTAAGAGAATTGGCCTGGGGCCATGCAAATTGGTGACTTTCTTTTCAAAGACTGTAAGCTTTTAGAGTTAGGACCTGTGATTTTCTACATGCATCTACTAGATGCAGCACATTTTGAAATTAAGTAATGAATAATCATTAAAATAATAATCAAATTTTCTACATATCAAGTTGCCACAAGCTCTTCAAAATCTTTAGTGAAAATGGAGCTTAGGACCTACTGCTGCAAAAAGAAAATTAAGGGAGTTCAGACTTCTTTTCTTGAAATAGTAGATTATATTTGTGAGAATGCAGATACTAACGCAGTATTTCAAAGACATGTCTAAGACATTGCAGGGGAACAAGAAGATGGAGCCAAGAAGATGGAGCCAGGATCCTCACTGAGGTGCCTGGTGGAGAAATGGAGAGACAGTGGTCATAAATTGAAAAAGGACAAGTTCAAACTCAAAATGTGGAAAAAAAAGCTTTCACTGTGAGGATACCTAAGTGCTAGAACAGAGAGAATTTGGCCTCTCCAACTTTGGAGACTTGGAAGATCCAACTGGTCAGAGCCTGAGCAATATGATATGAATTCAGTGGTCATCCTGCTCTGAGAAGGGGGTTGGACTAGGGACCTCCTGAGGCTCCTTCCCACCTGTGTGATTCTGCAGGACAGTGCACAGTCACTCTGTGACCAAATGTACAGGCCTAGCAAAAAACCCACCAAACTGATCCACCATCCAGATCATACCTGTCCTCCCTCGTACTCTCCTGACTACCCAAGACACAGTATAGGGAATGTGCTTTGCCTTTTATATGAGATTTTTTTGTAAAGCGTTTTCAATCTGTCTATAGCACTCTGAATCACTACACTCTGAATTAATGAGCAACTTCATGAATATTTATTTCAGTGACACTTCGTTCAATATAGAATCTCTAGAAATTGGAGAGGACAGTGTAACGACCACATGTCCCTGAAGAAATTAATTCTGTTCACAGGTATCAACTCTGGGTCCTGAACAATGCCTAGACTAATGAAATGATCCAGCTACCCATAGCTTAATCCCAGTATTTTAGAAAAAGCAAATGGCATAGGAATATGTGTAAGTGTTCACAGCTAATATATGATCTTTCTGTGTGCTATTAGGATTTAAGCAATTGTCAAACGCAGTGTGTAATGATGTTAGGCATCTAACTCCACATTTAAGCATGCAGACAAACAGCCTCATCATGAGCGTAGAAAATCCACAATAGTCAATAAGGGCTAAAGATGCTCAAGCACCCAGAAAGCATGGTCTGCTGATTTATTTAGGAAATGGATGCTCCCAGTGTCATTGGAGTTCCCTTCTGTGCCAGCACAGATAACAGCACTCTATCACGCCCTTCGTAAGACAACCTAGCCCCTTTTGAAATATTCTTTTTACTCCATTGCTGCTACTGGGAAGAGCTTCCAAAGGTTGCTTCTCATGTTTAGGAAMATGTTTCTAATTCCCAGACCAAACCTGTTTCTGGCCTACTTGCATCCAGTCGTTCTTCAGTTAACACTGAAAATACATCAAGGGGACTTATAACATCAGAGGAGGAGAAAAGGCATTTAAGTTGGAGAACAGAGAGCAATCACACCTCTCAACCTTCAATTCACTAAGTTGAACTAGTTCTTATAGTCTCCTCTGATGAGACAAGCCACAAGTGACCAGGTTGCAATCCTCTAAGACCCTTTGGTCTCTCTGAGACTTTGGGAAATTCAAGTGTGGTTCTCTTTCCCAGGGTTGCATCACTTAACTGGCAAGGGCGTGCTGCCGCAAAGGCTGTAGCATAATCTGAACTCTTGGTTCTGGGAGGAAGGGAGCTGGCAGGGAAAAGCCAGCCATGCTGACCTTAGAGTGGCACTGGGACCGCTCGGGATCCCTCCCTTGTCACCTTCCCAACCATTTCACCCCAAGCTTTCCAACACTTTGCCTTTCTGTGCCAGCCTCTGGTAGGAGACTCGCAAGAGTAAGAAATGGTGAATGCACCTGAGGTTGGTTCTGTTTTCTGATCATCCCAAGCAGCCTTTCTTTGCATCTGGCCTTGCAGCACTTCTTGTTTCACAGAACATGGCTAGAATTGGGCATATTTAATACGAGGCCTCACAGGTGCCTTTGTATGATGCTTCCCTATCTCCACTGGCAATGTATTGTCTGATACACCCTCCTGTTGCATTTACTTTTTACAGGGCCATGTAACTCTGGGAATTCACACTCACTGTGTTATTGTCTAATATACAGAAGTCTTACTGCTCCTCCTTTTTCAGCTGATAAGCATTCAGTTTATAGAGGAAACTGGGTATCATCAGGCCTCAAATGCATGATCTTGCACTTTGTACTACCAAACTCCATCCCATTTCCTTTACTGAAATCCTCAAGGTCATCTAGTAAATTCCATTAACATACTTCGGCTTTTTGTGCCAACATCATTAATGAAAACATGAAATGGGATCAGAGTTAAGACCAGCCCTGAGGAAATTCATTAATAACTTTCCTTTAGCCAGAAAGTTCCTATTTCAGCTCCTCTTGTTCTGTTACCTTCYATCTACCAGCTTCTTATCCATCTGAAATTTATTTTACTCGGCCTTGTCTTGTCTGCCTTGTATAATAATTTCACAGATGTCATTCTATCAAATATTTTACTGAAGATAAATATCTATTGATTGGTACAGTTATCCTATCAGAGAAAGATGCTGGGTGTTGCATGTCTCAACCCAAGGGCTGAGAACTGTGGTCTCAGTTTTGCTGAGAGGGAGCACACAGAAGAAGGTCAAACAGGGAAATGACAATTTACTTGAGAGTGAAGAGGACTGAAATATAAATGTACAGATCAGGTAATTTGATGGAAAAACAAATATGCTACTTTCCGTCAAACAACCTTGATACAAATTGTTGTAAATCATTTATTGATGAGACAGAAATCTAACAAAGTTCCCACTAYATATTCTTGTCTTGCCTAAATTATATAGGGCTCAATTGTTCTAAGTGTTTAAAATGCTAAAGCAGTAATGTAGCAAGAGCTTTGTTGAAATAGATATAAATATAAAATGCAATAATGGAATGAAATAATAAGAATTTGGTTATTCTATCAACCAAACGCATATTAAAAATCCTGCATCTTGTAAAAGACTGGTGGACGTACACAGGAGGAAATACCATCCAGAAGCAATAAATACATGTAGTTCCCACACAATTTTTTGAAAATATTAAAAGCAAGGCCATGCATGCCTTTCTGCCTGAAAGGTTAATAAATCCACTGTGGCCAGGAATGAAGAAGAAGGAATCCATCCCTCACATCGCCTTCATTATATCTCAGCCCTGTCATGCACAGATCACTGCAGGAGTCTCGCAAGGATTGCAGAAATCTGGGGAGTATGTGACACCTTCACTCAAGCATGTTACTTCTCTCTGTCCCTGTGCTATGCCGCCGCACAGAATGGAAAAAGAAATAAGGGTGTATTTGCACTACTATCCTCTGTTCCTTCTGCTCAAGCTGGCCCTAGCCCCAGCACGGGGAGGAAGCACCGATCTTACCTCGCTCAGAGAGATGTTAGGAGCACGGGAGAGTCAAGTTAAGGGGATGGCCCGCAGCATCAAGCAGCAGTAAATGAGCCCTGGCCTCAGAAAGTGGTGGTGGTGACAGGCACAGGGCAGGAGAAATGCAAACCTGGGGACCAGCCGGCAACAGGCATCCACAGTTTTGCCAGCTGCTCATCCGAGGGTTACAAAACCAGGCTTGGAAAGGGACCTTTCCAACCACCAAGCCTGATCTCTGCAATTACAGGTAACAGTTTAGCCCAGAAAGATTCAGGAAATATCTGGTATTTACAGGACAAGTCCCAGGACTGTTGTCATGATCAGGCCCCCGCCTCTCAGCAAGGTAACAGGATTTCCCCGTTTCGGGAGCAGTCTCCCCAGTGCTGGACACAGCGTGAGTGACCGGGTGAACAGGCACCTCCAGCCCTGAGCACACACACCAGCACGGGTGGTGCAAAGAGACGGGGACAAAAAAAATCCCTGCTGATGCGATAACTTAACAACAGTATACGGCCTTTTGTTACAGGAAAAACACGTATTTTGTCACAGAAGTAGGGGAGATCTGTTATCACCGGAGTCCTGACTGCCTGCAAAAATACACCTGATTGGTAAAATTCAACTTCAAATGGACTCTGAAAACAGGGATACTGCCAGGCACAAAAAAAAACCCATCCAGAACACACAGGCACAAATGGAGAACAAAACTGGGGAAACAGAAGAAAAATAAAAGGCAACCAGATCCTTAAACCTTTTGAGGTTTATATTTTTGTTCAGTCACATTCTGTTTGAGAAAGAGCAGAAATATTTCTGTTAACTTACATTTATTACGCCTCCTTTTACCCTCTTTCTCCTCTTCGAAGGAGCTGTTACTGTCCCATTTTATTTTCTGGCTAGGCAAGACGAGTAGCGCAAACGTCCCCAGCGCTGTTCTGTAGCTGGCTTGGTTGGAAAGCAAGTTTTGCTGCAAGTGGCGAGCATCCAGCCTTGCTCCTTAACCAAGCGCTCGCTGATCTCCAGCTGATTGATAATTCAAAGACGCTCGCTTCTAAATCAGAGCTGCTCGAATGAGGCTTCTCCGGGATTGTTCACTGCCACRGACTTTGACTCAGCATAGTAATTCTGCCCAATTAATAAAGTAACTAACAATAAAAGACCCAGTAATTGAAATCCCTTTGAAAATACATCAATTTACTCTAAGCTTTGCCTCAAGTCTTTATTAATTCTGACATCAAGCATAACGACCTTACATTTTAACTGAGCATCGCAAAATTCTGACGTAGCAACCGTTTTCTTGCCCTATATGCCTAGTCTTTAGAGCATCTAGGTCTGGCAAAAACCTGTGAGATTTGCTCCCTCAAGGTAAACAGTACGGCAGTATGGAATTTAAGGAATTTCAGGTGATTCTATGAGTGAGAACACTGAAACTGGAACAACTGGCACGCAGAAACTAAGGAAATCGTTCAGCTGTGAGATGAAATGTTAACTGGGCTTCTCAAAAGTTCCCCTAGAAACTCTTCTTCCTGTGATATAGCTGTATGTTTTTTCCCRTAAGACAGTAAGGGCACTTGAATGTTACAATTATAACACAGACCACTGACTCGACCACTGACCCACTTTACGTTGCACTTTGTGTTCTCGCAAAAATACTTGAAAGCATCTAATCAAAATCAGAAATGTTTGTTATGAATAAAACAACTCGAAGCTATAAGCAAAATTGGAATCTTTCCCTTTCCCGTCCATTGACTTCCTAAATTTCTTTCCATGTCGGTTCAGGCTATGTTTATAATCTCCGCAAGGGGGCTCTCTTATCTTCCTCTTGTCTTATATTTGCAAATCTTAGCAAAGGTTTGACTAGATTTCTAAAAAAATCTGTGCTATGATGCTTTCGTCTCCATATCCTACATCATTTTAAGAACAAAGTTTTTAGCAACTATAGTTTAGTTAATGATGGAATTTTATGCAAAACTTTGTAATTTGAAAGCGAATTGAGCTTTATGCTCAATTTCCACTACATACCTGGCATACAGAGGGCTCTGATAGAGATTTCTAAGTTGTACTTGCTGTGTTTGTCCCAAATGAGTACAGACACACACACACACACACAGAGTCAGCTCACACTGCCACGGGGTGACAGCCTCGGGCTGGTTTTATATTATATTGTGGTTTGTAAGGTAAGGCCAGAGCACTGTTAGTGATTTCAGTTCTGTGTGAATGCACCCAATAGCCACAACAGTTAAGGTACAAATGATATTTAAGCTTTGTATACTGTCTTCTCACTTCCTAACAGGTGTGGAAAACATATCCTTTTTTTGTAGTATCTTCACATTTTCTTTAATATTCTGAATATTTTACAGAGATGGTGTTATACATCCTCATGTTCTCAATTCTAGCTCTGTGGAGTTMTTATTATTTACCATCCCTTTAACCTTGGGCTATGTTACAGAGGTTGAACCATCACTTTCTTCTGACCTCCAGCCTTAAACAAGTCGAGCCCATGAGGCACATGCCAGGCTGTGCACTGTATTGTACCACTATCAGCTGTGGATGCTATGCACTGAGAAAGAAACAAAAGAGGTAATAAGATGAAATAAGGATGCCTAGGCTTATATTCACCAACTTTTATGAGGGCTGCTTTACCTTTCAGGGAAGCTGGTGGGAAAGCAATTATGCGAGTTCAGCCTTGCTGATACAGTGCAAAGCTGCCAGTCTGCTAACTCACTCGAGTAAATCTCTGCACCCTGCTCCAAAGTGCAAACTTTAAGCAAAGTTTTCAGGATCATTCAGCAATGCTGCTGTATGAGATGGTCCTGCTTAACCCACATTGATAACAAAGTTCAGTCTACAGCAATATTTATGCATTCAGATAAAATAAAATATCCAAGATATTGATGAGATTCCCTATGAATTAGTTTCTGCAGCGAGTCTCACATGTCTCTAGCCTTCCTTGGGAATGGACAAATCCGAATCAATGAAGCACATCTGTACAGTGGAGGAAAAGCACTTCCCAATCCCTGCAGGCCATGAACTGACTACTTGAAGCATGACATTTGATTAGCCTTATTATCTCAACTCATTTATATATAAATGTTGTTAGGGACCACGAAGCAATCCAACCCTTACTAAAATCCAGCTACAGTCTCTGAGCTGATGTTCCCACTCTTCCTTCTTGTCCATAAAAAGAAGGAAGAATTTCTTCTCTTTTGAGCTGCGGGTTATAATCTATGTAACTTCATTATCGTAAAATAACATTCTCCTCTTACATTAGTGCAGCAGACAGTTGCTGCATCTCCTCACATATGCAAATGGGTCAGGCTTTCTAGTCTTTCCCCACAGAGAGAGCTGACATTGAGGCTCAACATGATCTAGCATCGTTCTGAACTAGAGGCCAGGGGAATAGTATGCAGGACTTTATTATCAAATGTATCTTTCACTGAAATTAATGAACATCTGTGCAGATGCTGAACATGAATGTAGGAAGCAGAAACAAAACCCATCTGAAATGAAGCATAAGATGTAGGAACATCTAACAGTATGGTTCTTTAAAGCTTGTGATTTCTTCTTTTCCCTYTGAAGAGACAGAGCACTTTTCAAGTCACAAACCTCTCTTCGTCTAAAGGAAACAGGATGGTAACAGAGTTACAAAAGATATTACTGCATTAACAAAGATCAAAGTTGCTGACATATACCCTGAGTAACACAGCCATTTGAATATGAAGGATTCCTTAGGATTCCTTTATAGACTTCATAAATTCTCTTTTTTTCCCAAATATAGTCAATACAGTTCGGTACTGGTACAAACCACCTCCCCCCAATTCAGGTAAAAATGTTATTATATCATAAACATTTTCCTATAATTGTAATGATTTAGATGCTACTAACTTTTAACCAATGCAGCAAATTACTTAGACCTTACATTAAAACTGGGTCAGTTTTACTTTTGATACACACATTGAATATTCAATAATTTTACATAGATTAACACTTGTGGACTTCAAAAAGAAATGCCATCATGTTTTCCTGAGGAACCGAAGATATGCTACCTGCCTTACCTGCCTATCTAATAAAAATAGCCAAAAAAAAAGAGAAAAGGATGTAAATTAATCTGGTTTTGCTTTTTCGGCTTTGATGATGTTCCTTTTTGACTGGCTTTTTCAAAGGTAAAATTTTTGTTTACAATTGTATCACTTTACAGCTATGACAAAACTATGCTTTTCTCATCAAATGSTGTTTAGCACCGGCATCTTCCTCCTCTTGAGACAGAAGCAGCTGTATGTGTAGGCTAATCTAAGACTTTGCCTAGATGAAAAGGAAGTTTGCATGTACACAGACCTTTATTCAYGACACTTGAATTTGCTCCGTGGCCTCAATAATAAACACTGACATCAAGCATACTCATGCAAGCCATTTTTCTAAAAATAACTCACTTTAGACGTTTTTTTTCCACGCTGTTTTCAGCAGGTGCACTCTCACCGCTAGGAACAATGATTATCACGAGCAGGCATTTATCATCAAGGAGTCAYCCCTGGAAAAGCAGCGGGGGGCTAGCTGAAGGGTTGCATCAGCAGTCCCTGAGCRCTAACGGCAAAAAGCCTGCCCGTGTGGCTGGGCCACTCCAGTGGGCACGGGCGACCCTCCCTATTCTTCACGCCAGCAAACGCRCGGGCTGCGGGTAGCAGGCACCGACCGGCAAATTCTCCCCAAAGTGCCCAAGGCGTTTTGCTTGAAGGCCAGAAATCCTCCCCACCCCCTTCCAGCACTCTTCCACGGCCAAATCTCCCCTGTCCAGGCTGCATGGGCACTCGCAGGTGCCCCCACGCTACCTCGCGGGCCATACTCGCCTTTGCACTTCACTTTGCAAAGAAAAGCGTAACTCTGCCCTAATCTAAGTGCCTTTTTTTTTTTAAATCCATCCCAGTAATCTTGACAGAACARGAAGAAATTTTTACAACAAAATGCTGTGCAAACGGTAACACACAAGGGAACGAGAAAAGAATATACAGGTTAGGTATTCCTGAAAGATTTTTCTCTAGTAAATGTAATTTTCTTATTTCACCCCAAAGCATGCTTGTCTTTATTGTAAAAGGAAAGAAACCTATATTTTCAGAACAAACTAATGCCCTATAGACCTACATAAATCAGAGACTCTGATTAAAAGAAAACAAAATCTTAATCTGACTTTTAAGAAAAATCCATGTTAAATGACTTTGAGCAAAGAATCTGTGTACTAAATTCTTGTATCAGAGACCCCTGAGCACAGTATCAACACTCAAATTGGGAAGACAAAGTTGTTATTTGTCATATTATGAAAAGTACAGTGTTTCTCTCTTACATGCACACCACATATGCCATTCGCTTTCCTTTTTTTTCTCCTCCCAGTGTCTCTCGTACTCTTTTTGGTACCTCCTTTTTCCCTTCTTATTTTTCTCCTCATTATTTGCTCTCTCACACAGCAGTAGCATAATTTTATGCCTGGAGGAGCTGCAGAGGAAACAGAGCCATTCCTTGTGCAATGGACTGCTGGGCTGAAACAGAAGAAAACTGACTTTTCCCAAGCTAGAGTTAAAGCAATTTGCTCCCGCACCAGGTTTCTCTGCACATTGGGCAGGCTGCAGAGGAAAAAGGAGTGCGATGGCATCACTGCAAACACGGTAGCCACAGCACTGTGCTGGCAGCTTGCGGGCTGTCGGAGCAGGGACTTGCTGAGCTACGTGGGGGTATATGCGTGGGGGCAGCTCTAGTCCACCACAAAAACTGCACTTCTGAGCAATGTGGAAGTAACAAGTGTTGATTTGAAAAGTTCCCATCTTTGAACTAATATCTTTGTTAGTAACCATAATGAACATGATGGCAMTATCCTGACACTTGAAGAAATTCCAAGCAAACATGTTCTTTTTAAAGGAAAGAGGGGAGCACTCAAAAGTTTGAAGAAAAACAAATTAAGGCCCATCAGCAGAGCCAGAATCTKCAGTCTTGAGCAAAACTCTTCCTCAGCAGCAGCAGTGAGTGCTGCCCGCTGTGCTACACCTGGTCAGTCTGGTCTTCCAGCTACAGATACACAACTCGGCATTAAGAGATGTATTAGATCTTTGAATTTTTGCTCACTGGAACTGGACCTACCCAGTTCTTGCCTCCCAGATAGGCTCTTCAAAGGTTCATAGTCTAAACTGACCTACATCACCTACATGGTCAGTATGGTCGTCTTAGCAAATTTGAAAACCAAAACCAGAAATGGTTTTGAAAAACCTCAGGGTAACTTCCAATGCTGACTGAAGTCTTACAACTATTACAATCTGTAATATTATAACTGAACTTCATTCTCTTAAATCTAGCCTGAAAGTGGCTTCGGCTTTACAAAAAGGCTCTAAAGAATTAGGTTTTGTATAAACGGTTAAACAGAAAATGTCGCAGTAAAAAGGAAGATAAGCTCATCAGGAGCTATTAAACACAGAGACATCACCACGAAGCAAGACATTCTCAAGCCTTGAATTTTTAGACACAGGGAACACACTCAGGGGTGTTATGCCTGGCCTGTTCTTGGCCTCCTCCTTGCACATCAGTTGTTGGCCACTGCCAGAGGCAGGATATTAGGCTAGACGGACCTTTGGCCTGACTCGGCTTGGCCATTTCTATGTTATTAGGGTTTTCTATCACTCTGCCCACATAGTCACACATTTCAGGCTTGTTTTTTTTTAGTAATGCTGATGAGAAAAATATCTCACATGCTGATATGAGATTATTTCAAAGCAAAAAAACAAAGACAAAAGATCTGTTCATTTTGTCGTAAGTATAAAGAAGAAATCAGATGTCAYGCTTGTCATTCAGAGAAAATTCTCCCTCACCTACAATAAGAAASCTGTTTTCTATTTTCCTAAAAACCCATCTTACAATGCAGGTGTCACAAACGGCAATTCTTTCTCTACTGCTGCAAAAAATGAACACCCTGCATTCAAACACTTTCCATTCATTTACAAAAAGACTATCAGGAAGCATGTTATTACCACCGGGTGGTAGGAGGCAACATCAAAGAGCCTGTCAGCTCGGAAAGAGGAACGAACCAGAGAAGCAGCGCTGAGCGCAGAAGCTCAGCGCCGAGGGTCACCGCGCRGCACAGCAACATCCCACGGGGGCCACAGGGCAGAAAGGGAAGCTAAGGAGATGTTCAGGTACGTCGGAGGACAGGCCGCCCCTCCCGCGCTGGGTGTTGGAGCCGCGGCTGGGTGGCCGGCCCGGCGACGCAAACGTAAGCCACGGCAAGCGCGGGCGGACAACCGCCGTTCTGCAAAACTAGCAAGCGGAGGGGACGTGGGGCCTGCGCCGTCTACACGCGTCTACGTGTGCCAGGAGCGAGGGGACAGACGATACCCGGCGGGGCACGGCGCGACGCAGAGGGAAAACGCCTGCTCCGGCATAAAGCCCTTYGGGCACACAACTGAGCCAGCAGCTTCTCCCGAAAAGCGCCGACGGGCCAAGCGCGGCTGAGCCGGACTCGCACTTCGCATCGTTCGTTCGCGCCGCTTTGAGCAAGCGCTCGGCGACGTAAAGCCAGGTCCACCGTGTTGGCAYACGATGGCCTCAGCATCGAGCCTCAGCCCCCCACTGCACTCAGGTTACTTTGAATTTACGAGCAGGCAACCGTACCCAGGAGATGATCCGCTCAATTTTGCTGCCCCGCACATTTGGTATATCTGTCCTAACTTAAACGATGTAATTTTTTTTTCTACTCAGCTTATATTTACTCGCTCTAGGATACTAAAAATATATGAGTGAAAAGCTAGTGAATGGCACTACTGAGATACTACATTCCTAAATGCTAGCTATCACATAAAAACAATTTAAGAGGATATAAAATAACATAAATAACATAGCTTTTGCAGATTTAATTTGGCATTATGACACAATATTTAGTTGCAAGAAAAATCCTATTTTGCTACCGGACCCCTGCTTTGATCGGTGCACAGAACAGGCARTACTCAGCACGTAAGATGACTGCTCAATATTCCTTTTTATCATCACCATACAGTGTGTCGTTCAGTGTTTTATCCATTGCATGTTGCACAGACTCTGCTCAGGGTACGGAATCTCACRCTTCCTTATGGCCTTCACTGTCATACTCATCCTCGCTGTGTTTTAGGAATTCTTGTGTATGTGTGCATTATTTGTTACAACTCCTATTAAGAAACTTGAAGTAACAAAAAAAGAGAAAGAAAGAAAAAGAATAAAGAAAGATAAAGGAGYTTCCTTCTGGCAAGCTGGAAGGGGCAGTGCAAGGGGAACCGCTGCTGTGTCTTACTTCAAGGGCTGAGGTTCACCAGTAGGAGCCAGGACATCATTTACGTGCTAATTTCCTGGCCCGATTACTTTGGCTATGGAGTCATATTCTCACACTTTGCTCCACTGAATCTCAATTCCTTTTTTCTTTCTTTTTTTTTTTTCTTTCGGGGAGGGGGGAGATGAAAACAAATCGGCATCCAAAAACTGGGGAGAATTTCCTTCCTCAGAGGAGGCAGGAGCCTGGGAGCTGTGACAGTCTTCTGGGCAACTAGATTTTAAAATAGCAGCACCTTGAGGATCAGTAATTTACCTACCCCCCAGTCTTACTGTAGGTACTGATTACAAGCGAGTACATCCCAGGAAGATGAGCTGCTTATCAACAGGAAAATACTACTGCTATTAAACAATCTATTTTCTCCCTTTCTCTCACTTTCTGTTTGGAAATGGCTGTCTCYTATTTTTCATTGTATCCTTCACACCGTACAAATCTAAATAAAGAAATGACTGACATTAATAAGGCAATCATGTGGTTTCAGAGCGAYCACTTAGTTAGCAGACTCTAACAAGGATAACTAAGATGCTGGTAATGGACAATTAAAAGGAGGATGTTTATGTGGCACTGCTTATTTTGTCCCTGTGTTTCTTGTCAAGAAATACACTCTTGAATGCAATAATTGTCTCCAAATGGTGGATATGGAAAAAATGCCCTCTGTAAAAGGAATATTGGATACATCCATAACTACTACAAACTTCCTTTCCTTTTTTTTTTAACCCAGGGGATATATGGGCTAATAYATTGTCAATCAATCAAAAGTAACATTAACAACCTTTAAAAAGAAGTATATCTATGCTACATATAGGAAACCGGATTTTAAAACCAGCCTACTATTTTATACTCACAAATAATGAGCACAGCATTGCAAGCAAAGTTACCCAAAGACAAAAAAGACTATCAGATGAGTTAGGGGGGACCAGCTGGCTATCTTGTCGCCATTACTATTTGTCCAAAGGTAAAGACGGCCCTGTGCATTTTGCTGAACAAAGCCAAGCTTTAACTGCCTTGCTGAACTGAGATTTCAACTATTCRTGGAAATTAAAAAAGTTATTATCTAATTCATTATGCAGAGAGACAGTTGTGAGCATAGTAAATTAGCCAGATGATAGGTGGACTGGACATGCTCTGAATTAAAGTAATTACTGTTTTATTTTCTCAGGCAGGGATTTATTCAGTCAAAGCACAAATAAATGATGTAAATAAGGATAAACAAATAATTATTGTATAAYTGCTTCAGTTGTGGGGATGTTTTACATTCATTTGCGTTTGAAATTTGACCACTTTGGATCACAAAAGCCTATGAGAGGGAAACATCACAGCTGACARGAAAAGAGAATTAAAGGATGCTGGAGCCCTGCTTCTGCCCAAAAGCTTGCAGGAGCACTGGCTGAAAAGCAGGGCTGAAAAGCTTGGTTAACCCACGGAGAAATTGTCCCTGATTAATCAAGCAGTGTGCACAGAGAAGCCAGGAGAGGGCAAACTAGAGTGCTTCAAAGAAAACAGACTCTTTCAATTTAATTTCACAGACAAAGTGGATTTTTTCTTTCATTAATAAATGGAAATATAGCCAACATACAATCATATGCATCTCTGTGGGATAAAATATCAATGAATATGAACAAGATTATGACTACATGTCTCTTTTTGAGACAACCAAAGTATTTAGATGCTCTTTGGAGCCAATAATTCAATAAAACCTTTGCTTTCTTGTATTTTATCTGATTTTTGAAATCTGCTGGACACCAACACACTCCTAAATGTCTCTTTTTTTCTTGAGCCCAGTAAATCAAAATACTGATTTTTGTGAAATCTCATCTAAATGACCATTGCCTTGACCTATAAACTCTGTTGTCCAAATTTCTTCTCCTTCTTCTCAGTTGTGACCTCAGAATTGTCACGTGTGCGTTTTGCTATGAAGCACTGAAAAAAATGATCTCTGTAAAGGGTTTGGCTTAAATGTCGTTGCTCTGGAAGCCTTGGAAATACATTCTGCCAGGGCACTGCAGTGCAACATAGAGCTCAGCGATACGAAAACAGCTTTTTCTGATTCTTCTTTCCCTTTTGACATTTTATTTTAATTAAATTATGTGGATAAAAAACTTCCCCCTTGGGAATTTGATACTGGGAAAGGACTAGCATTCATCTAAGAGAGAAAACATAGAACTTTTAGAGATGTCCAAACAAAGCTTTTCTTCTGAGGTTCTCCTTTAAACATTAGCCTCTCCCCATTTCTAATTTGTCTTATAGCAATGAAAATGGTTAGTATAAACACAAATATTCAAAGCATCTTCAATTTAACATACTGCCTTTTTACTTCTGCTAATACTGACTTCTTCCCACAGGATGTTCAGGTTAAGAATTATTTCACCTGGCCTCAGCCAATGTTAAATATTTAGTCCCATCTAAGCATCTCAGCTCCCTCTGCAGTCAACAGCAAGCAGAGATTATCTCCATCTCCAGAGATAATTTATCCCCTCCCAAGACAGCTGTCTAACACACGTGGGATGAATCAGTCTCCAAAGGCGTGCGCTAGTCGAACTCCACGCAGTTATCTTTACCTTTGTTTGCAACTTTCCCTGTCTTCAGTATCACGAGGTTAGATGAAATGCAAGTGAATGACTGACAGCCACCACACTGACTGCTTTGCTGCCTTCACTTGGTAAATGCTCTTTCCATTTCCGTAACCAGTGAGCAACATGGTGATCAGTAATAGTCTCTGATGACCAGCTGGTAAAGCCATTTTCCCCAGATGACTTGCATTACAATATTGGAAAAATGACATAGTTGCACCACTTCTTTTATAAAACATTGACTTTTAAAAGATGATTATCTCTTCGGTATTTAAAAAGTTGAGTGCTCCTTGTTCTGTTTCCTTGTTGTGCCGAGTTCTCCTGCTTTATAATCGTACCTGCTCAGTGATCCATTGAGTTATTGGTTTATTGCCATATCATTCAAAATAAATGATGGTCCAATTCATTTTTAAACTTCTTTTGTGTCTGAGCTTTTGCCAAGACCTGTTCATTGCTGTCACTTGGCAGAGGAAATTATGATGCAGTTTGGAGTGTGCATGGTAAGTGCGGGGTTATTTAGTCCCTTCTATTTCTGATAAGAACCAATAACACTGAGGGATTTCATTAAAGAATGCAGTGATTGGTGGTATGAGCCAACAGCTTGATAAGTGACAGCAATTTTGCCCATAAATTGTAAGCTCAGACAGCAAGATTTTTAGAAACAGGAGACAGAAATTAGGCTTTTAAACCTTTATCTAGATTTCAGCACTAGAAGACTGATTTCCAGAAGTGTGCAGTAGGAACTTCCAAAGATCTCAATCACCACATGGCAGATATTAGAGGAATGCAATCAATGTGTATGAACTGCTGTAAAATGTTTAATGTTGTCCCATAAATCCACAAAAAAAATACTAATGTTTCTTAGCTATTGGCATGTTCATATAGACTAGTAATTATATGACAGGGAAAAAAATAGAAATTAATATCAAGCCTGGAAATACTGCAAGGAGCAGTTTATAATGGGTGCTACTTTGATTAGTGTTATTGGATGCAGGGTTATCCAGTGTAATTTAATATGGTTAATTACTTTAAAAGAAAAAAATATCAAGTGCACTTACTGATTGTGAAGATGACACTGACTTGGAAGATGCACCAAATAATGGCATGATCAGAACACAATATATTTAGAGAATTTTGGGGGAAAATCAACTTAGATAAATGGATGGAAATACATGAATGAAAATAATCTGAAACATGGGATGGAAATATTTTAGGAATCAGAAATGTGGAAGAAGATTAGGACAGGAAAGTGCTTTTTACATATACACTTTGAGAAAAAAAGAGAATTTTTGACTTCACACTCAGAGATATCCTATTGTATGGCATGACACTGCTGACTTACAGCATGTGGTCCTGAATGTCTTGGCATAAGAAAAGATGCTGACAATCTGGAGGAAATGGTAGCAAAGTGATGACAGGACAGGTTGAAATCTATGCAGTGTGGCTGTACTAATTTTTTCCTCTGAGCCCTGAGGCTCAGTGGAAGTTCTGCTGCATTACAGCATCATAGAAGAGAGGAGGTGAGAAATCACCTCTGGACATCACCCAGTCCATCCCCCTCCTCAAGCAGAATCAGCTACAGCAGGTTGGTCAGCGCTGCGGCCAGTCAGGGTTGGAGTATCTCCAAAGATGGAGACTCCACATCCTCTCTGGGCATACTGTGCCAGTGTCCAGTCACCCTCACAGAAAGAACCTTTTTCTTATGATCAGAAGAAATTTCTTGTGTTTCAGCTTGAGCCCATTGCCCCTTGTCCTGTCACTGGGCACCACTGAAAAGAGTCTGACTGTCTTCTTTAGTGCCTCCCATCAGGTATTTGGTAAGATCCCCCGTGAGCCATCTTTTATCCAAGCTGAATAGTTCCAGCTCTTTCAGCCTCTTCTCGTATGAAAGATGCTCCAGTCCCTTTATCATCTTTTGGGCCCTTCGTGGCACTCTCTCCAGTGCATTCATCTCTCTTGCACTGGGAAGCCCAGCARCGGACACAGCGATCCAGATGTGGTCTCACCACATCTACTCGCTGAGTAGAAGGGAGGAGTCAGCTCCTTTAACTTCAATGGTTGTAGGACAGGGTCCCTTATGAATGACACAACTTAAGAATAATACAATTTAAATAGGTATAATTTAAAGCATCAAAAACGCGGGGAAAGAAATTATTCAGACAAATGTAAATGGCTAAACAGTAAGGTATTACATGACAATAATCAAAGAAAATTGTAAACAGAAGAAACAAGTACCTGGATGTTGGARTCACTGTTTTCACCGAGAAATTATGACAACTCTACTACTTGAAGTCACTTGGAATTGYACTAAGCATAGCCAGAGCTAAGCACAAGGAACAAAAATGCACAGGCAGAGAGAAAAGCAATGCTAAAAAATGCAATATGTCTCTTCCATTTTTAACTTCCAGGAACATGTGTTCCTTCTCTTCTGAATGCTAGCAGATGTCAGCAGCCCGCAGACTGGTTTCTCAGTGGAGGAGAAACCAGAGCGGATATGCTCTAAAGGCAAATTGAGTAATTTACATTTAGACACTCATACTGGAGCAGAGATTGTCACAAGTAGCACGCAGGCAATCCCTTCTTTCAAGAATCTCAGCCAAACCCCAATGCCCTGTGCCCAGGGAGCAACTTCAATCAAAGACATAGGCCGAAAACAAACTTTCTGGCCTCTCACACAGTGATGCCCTCATCAAAAATGTGTATTAAAATATCAGCAGGAAAGAGATGCCAATCTCTGCATTTCCAAGCAGACAATGACATTTTGAAAGCAGTGCCACCTGGTGACACCTGCCAAGCAACATTCCCCTGCTCAGCGGAGCATATGCTGCCTCAGAAGTACCTCAAAGCAGGATGCAGAATTGAATGAAACAAAAAAAGTGTAATTACTTTTGTATTTCCTATTATTATTCCTTGTCAAGTTGCCACATGCAAAAACCTGGTTTATTTTTATCTGAACAGTGGTGAAAACAGGCAATGGGTTTAATCACT
The DNA here is from genome assembly GCF_003343005.1 of Rhea americana. NCBI lineage: Eukaryota > Metazoa > Chordata > Aves > Rheiformes > Rheidae > Rhea > Rhea americana. The sequence goes on along the minus strand of NW_028186346.1, from coordinate 4,510,208 downwards.
GGTGCCAGGTCCTGTCCCGCCTGCTGGTACCACAGTTTATCTCAGCAGACTGCAGCCCTCCCCTGCCATAAGCTGCCGTGCCGCCAGGAGCTTTGAACGCTCGTGCGAACAGCGAGTGGGACCCATAACCGACTGCATCCCCATTTAGCACAAAGCAGGTTTTGAAACACGGTGAAGCTGATGTAGGAGTGATCACGCAGCCCTTAAATGCTGCAGACACCCAAACACAGTCTGGAGCGGCTTCTCATTCTCGCACAACCAGTGCGTTGGTTTCGCGATACCAGCAAATGCGAGAATGAACCGTCTGCAGCAGGAGCGACCCCAGACATATCTGTGGATTCATCTAGAGGAGGTGGGACAGCTCTCCTCTGGTTCAGAGGAGAGGAAACCCCATTCTCATTCACTGTTTTTCATTCTGCTTTCTGACTAAGCTCACTTCTTTCTCAGCTTCCGTTCCAGATTAAGCTGCAAACTGTAAGTATAAGGGAGCCAAGAACCAGAAGCTCAGAGAGGCGAGCCAAAGTAATACCTTTTCCATAAGCATCTCAAATATACGTCAGGGCTGTTACAACCCCAAAGCTATCGCTTTAAATCGTCGTGTCCTTGGCCTACTGCAAAACTAGTCTCTTATCTGTCCTCTGGCTCTGTTTTTACCTGCCAGCTCCCAAGCATCAACATTCAGCCAGTGCGGAGGAGTCTGCTGCTGCTGCCGGTCTGTGTGACTAAAACCCCCCTTAGGTCCAAGGTCTGCCATCCTCTCTGTCCACTTGACATTAATTACTTCATGCACAGCATGGACACAAGCCCTGGTGAAAGGCAAAGAGATTAAAACAGAAGCAAATGGAGGAACCACTGAGAACTTTTCTGTGGAAGGGGGCAACACCTACAGACTCAACAGCAGTTTCTGCCGGAGCATTGCACGCTGTGAAAATTGATCCCCATGCTAGACCTATCTGGATATTTGTGTGCACCCAGCCATTGCAGCAAAGAATGAATGTGGCATCCCATCCAAGAATATATATCAATATATCAAAGATGATATGTTATCATCTTTGCCTTTGGAGAGAGAGATTAAATAATCTCAAAGTCACACTATCAGTCTAAGGAGAGAGGAAAGAAGTATTCAGACTCCCCTTGCCTCTGGTCATTCCTGATCCATCAGCTGGCCTTGCCAGGATCAAATAATCACATATTTCTGGATAAAAAAGCCACTTCCACTTCATAACTTCTTGACTAAAGAAGAGACGGTAGGTGAGTGGACACTGAATATTCATATCCAGCATATTTTCCTTGCACTGTTTGTGGATTGGCATAAACTCAAACAGCCAGGCAGCAGCCCACCTCTTTGTGTTCATATTGTCTGCAGTGTCACATCACATCTGACTGATAAAATTCACATGGCAAGTTTGAAATACAACAGAAAATTCAACTAGCCTAACCTAGGTCTCCCTGTCCATTAAAGACAAAACTGCAGAAAGGCAGCTTGCTAAACGCTTCAGGTCTATTGACTGCTTTTCTCCAATTTCCAACTTGCAATCAAAAGACTTGATCATAAAAAAATTAGGAGCAGGCTYTGAAAAACAGAACACATAGAGCTCAGTACACATACAGCTAATAAAGCCATCAGAAAGGAAAAATCACTTTTCAAATTTCCTTTAGACTTGTGGTTTTTTGAGAAACAAATGTTAATTGGATCAGATCTGGGAGGTGCTTCTGACACATGCAACCACCCAGCTCTTGAAGACAAGAGTAGGCTGAGAGAAACTAGAGTACAGTCATGAAAGGTTTGAAGCTCTTTAAAAATGAAGATTTTTCTTCCTATTAAATAGCCATTAAAACAAAGAGACAGCTAGTGTCAATCCTTGTTCTGGCTCTAAATATTTTAAAAGGCAAGCAATAACCCTGAAAATATTTAGATGCGTACATTCCACCAAGAGTCATTATACTTTAATATTTTGGTGTCTGGCAAATCATTGAGTGCATCACTATCTACCCTGGAAAGATAATTACGTTTAAAAGTCATAATAAATGTAAAATAAAACATAATGAAACAATCTAAAAGCTAGGCACTTATATTTTCCTTGGAATATTTTCTGATTACCCTTTTGCAAACTGTCAGCTACCCAGCCATTGTAAAATTGTTTGAATAATTTTAAGAGAAAAATCAAACACATTAACTTTTAATAATATTTTATGAGACACATAATTCTTTGGGATGTAATAAGCTCTTATTCTACTACAATTAGTCACTTGGATCCATCATGCTGGTCCCCTGGTATTCAAGACAATCTAAATTTTGAGTAATACTGGAAAAGATAATAGAGATCCAAAATTAATACAGTCCTTTGTGCTTGTAATGTTGTCCCTAATGGAAGTTTCTTTTTTTTTTCCTTTAAACTGAACCAGGGAGCAAATTGTGAAGAGCCAAAGGATGACATAATTTGCAGGGGACAACACTGTGATGGGATCCTGGTACAAGGATTTAATTATTATYTTGAATAATCACCGTTCTAATGATAGCTGTTCGAAATGACACTCGACACTGAAACTCCCCACTGTCAAGGCCAGAAGCAAGAAGGAGGAAGACAACAAATCCCTTTTCAGCTTGATGGAGTGCAGGGAAATACCATGTTAACATCAGCAGCCCACAGCTCGCCAGCTCCACCATCTCTGACTGTGGGAGGTCGTCGGTACTCCGCAGAAGACTGCCGCATTTCTTCTGCACTCCTGTCATGGGCACCACTCACAGTCAGGTTTATCAGCTTAATACCTTGGCTAATTTCACCCCAGAATAATGTTTGTTTACCTAAATCTATTCTCCCTGGTAAAATAGCTAACGCCCGATCGTTTCAAATGTTACTCTATTAACGGAAGACAGGATGGCGAGAGCAGACGTCCTGTAGAAAATCACCACGCTCTCCAGTTGCCTGTGTTAGTCCGGACTGCCGGTAAGTGGTGATTAACACCCCACTGGCTGCAGCTGTACTTCTCAATATAGCTTCTCTGAGTAGGAGGATGCACAGAGAGTACCTCATTACTATGTCTTTAAAGCTATAAAGCAAGGAATAATGCAAAATAAATCCTTTAAACTAAAGGTCATAGACCAGAATATGTCGGCATGAGCACCTGCTCGCACTTCCTTCTGATAAAATCACAAAGATAAGTGACTTATCTGCTTTTCTTCCATTCCCTTTCATTTGCAGGTACGCAGAGGCSGCACAACTGAATATTAGTATTTTGCAGCCACAGCAGTCTGTTTTTATACAATGCCAGAAGAAAAGCTTAGGAGCTTAGTTAACTACCTGTTTTGCAGGCTGCTGGCTGGGACAGCAGAGCTTGCACTAGCTGTTTCCCCTTCCTGCCCCACGCTTTCGATTGCCACGGGCTGTGGGAAAGCAGAGCAGCCACCCTGTTCCTGCTACACTGCTATCACTGAAAGGTTTGACCAGATTTAAGCCCTTCTCATGTGCACATTTAGACTGTGAACTGTCAGAAAATCTGGCCATATTGCTGGCCTCTAAAACCCAGTACCAAAAGACTCAAAATTTTTCCCTGCTAGCGTAAAGGAGTTTGCGTAGTCACCACCTTAGTAGGTTGTGGCCTCTTGGCTGATGATGCTTCTGGAGTCACTGTTCCCTACCCAAGCATGGACTATACAACGTAGTGATGTTCCCGTTGCAGTCAGATCAGCTCGCTTTCTAGTTTGAAACAAGCGCTTTTGCCTGCACTAGCATGTGCCCCTGAACGCTGCTGACAGCGGTAGGAGCCCAGCCCCGACATGTGKGACACAGTCTGACCGTGAGGCCAGGTAGTCACAAAGTGATTTCCCGCGGAGCCCAGCACCTCCCCACCCCATCCCCAGCTTTTACTCCTGAAGCACAAAAATAAAATGGCTAAATATTTGCAGTGAGTACAGAATTATTTGGAGAATCTGGCTGGTTCTTTCAGAAACCTGTGTAGAAGCCGAACTCTTTTGGAAAACCTAGTTCCAAATACGAGCAATAAGAGTATCTAAAAATACACCCATAAATGAGTAAGTGAGGCACAGTCATCTTGCCTTACTATGTGCTAGAGGCACTATGTAATAGACGCAATTTCTGTCACTCCATCTGATGCAGAGGTGAAAGTGAGTCTAAGGCAGCCACTAACCAAAAAAAAGGAAAAAAAAAAGAGAAAAGAAAAGAAAAAGAAAAGAAAGAAAAGAAAAACTGATTGTTGCTGGTGAAAGAAATGCAGACTGATTCAGGAGGACTTGGACGCGAAAGATTTTTATCCAGCTGAGTCACTGCCAAGAAAGAAGCAAAGCTATCAGATCTGCTGCTATCACAGGACCTCAGCAAAGACCCCCTCCAGACCGGAAAGGACTTGTAAGGAAGACATTTAAATTGAGCTATCCCCAGAAGACACCACCTCTCACTGCATAAAATTATCCTCCCATACACAGGGTGCACCCACATCCAGTATGGCCTTACAGCCTGCCAAGAGCTGTGCCAGAAGGAGAATCAGGAAAACATCCATCTTGCATTTCAGTGATTCAAAGAAACAGGATGACRTAGCCTGAGCAACAGCTCAGAGAGCTCTGCAGAGCTGCGAGCTGATTTCTCATGTCCTGGTTGGAGTATTGCAACATTTAGGGGTCAAGAGTTTCCTGAGGTTCCCCACTATTTTGCTGTTCAGCAAAAAAAGATGCCAGTGACATTAGTCCTGTCTGGCTCTGTGATCAACCAGTATCTACCTTCAATCCTAAAACTTGTCAGACTACAGCCAGAATTTAAGAAATTATCATATTTCTACAAAATTCACAAACCACCGCTCAGTGTACAACCTCCCTCTTCTAGCAGTTTCTCAGTTAACTTGTTCTAAAAACAGGCACAGGTGGTCTGGCTAAGAATCAGGATGATTTTGAGTTGGGCTGATGACTTTTGCTGAGATGAAAGTCCTTCTTTCCACAACTAAGGAAAATACGACCTGCTGGACTCCTTCAAGAGCCTGCTGCCTCCAAGAGCGCTGCTGATGCTGCATGATGAGCAGTCAGCTAAAGTCAAATCCACGCAAGATGGATGTGTGGGCTGAAAGGAAATAAGCTGCATTCTCAAGGATCTGAAACTGTGTAACAACACACTGCATCAAGGGCACCGCTCCTTAATCCCGGCAGATTCAGGACCCCTGGGACCCTCAAGCAGCCACAGAAGCCAGCAGCACCAGGTATAATCAGAGTCTGGGAATTCACTGCCTACCTGTCCTGTTGGCTCCTATATGTACAACCTCTTGGCTGGGTTAATGCAGCTCCTATGTAGGTAAGAAGCTGCCTGATAAAAGACATAAGACTAAAAACTTCTAAGATATGATGGARCCAGCACCTGGGCACATACTCCATGCAAGCCATGCAGTGTGTAGTGTAATTCAAGCTTTCCGAACTGACATTTAATATTTACATTTCCCTCCAGTGTGCATCGGATTATGCCTGGATACCTGACAAGCCACCTTGCACGCTATAATCACAGCTGCCCATTAGGATAAGTAAACTGTCACCTAACAGGGGGAAGCTTATGAGTGCAGGGGACAAACCTGATTAAGAACCATACTTGGGCTATGGAACAATTTATTTATTTATTTACTTACTTACTTATTTACTTATTCTGCAAGAGATAAGAATAGTCATGAAACACTTGCCAAACTAACTACAAAAATTTAGCACAGCTTTTCCTTGACATGTAATTTATAGAGAGAAGCTCAGAAAACCTCTAAATCCTAAGAACTCATCACACTTCCACATAGAGAATTAAAAGAAATACAGTATTTTTGTTTTTAAATACTTGGGAGACACTAAGACATTCTGGTGACATCACRAGGCTTTCAAACAGATTTGACAATGCAAATATGTCAAAATTGCCCAGCTGGAGAAATGCAGTACAACTAAGATTAATAAACAGGTCACCAGCAAAGGCTTATGTACCAGGGTCTGCAGATTTGCAGCTCAATTTTTTGAGGCCTTATTGAAACAAATCCTTATAGAATGAAAACATGATAAAAGTTCAGAAAACAGAGTTCTAACTGCAGTTGTCCTTATGCACACTCAAGTATTTTGACAGGGAAAAAACTGTTTCTCCACATTATTTTAAATCTGAGGAAACCAAATGGGCCCTCTGGGCTGCTCCCAGGCAACAGGGTCTACCTTTACTGGAAACCTGTATCCTTCGGAAAGCAGAAATCTAAAGGAAAAAATTGAAATACAAATGACTTTCATATGCCTTTTTGGCTGAAATGATAAATAAAGCAAGCCCCAAGGCAGCTGCAGAAGCAGCAGTGAACCCCTTCCTTCCCAAAAGTTGAAGAGCAAGATTGGAGCACTGGCACAGGTTGCCCAGAGAGGTTGTGGAGTCTCCTTCTCTGGAGATCTTCAAGGCCCGCCTGGATGCAACCCTGTCCAACATGCTCTAGGTGACCCTGCTGAGCAGGGGTGTTGGACTAGATGATCTCCAGAGGTCCCTTCCGACCTTACTGATTCTACGATTCTATAGCAGAAGAACCTGAGAAGCAGTCCCGTGTTATCACAAGCAGCCAAGATCATTAGAGGGTCCTGAAGAGAAATTATTATTATCCACGACAACTGGAAGAACATCAGAGTAATCAATCACTGGTCAAGGTAAGCCCCTCAAAGCCTCCAGGCTCATATCGCTGTGTTTTAAGCCTGTTTCCTTGCCGTTGCTGTTTCAGGAACTGGCCACTCATCCTCCACCTGAAGTCAGGATCTGTGCCAAAGGAGGGACCACAAGCCAYCCTGCCCCCAACCAAAATTATGATGGGTAAGAACAACACAGCAGCTACTTTCCTATACCCCACATGCCCTGCTGAGGCACTGGTAGACCAGGGTCCAAACCGACCGCCAAAAAGAGGAGGAGGCCAACGCTCCTACATCTCGGACACACTTTTCAAGGCTGGCTGGAAGTACATGCTGAGGGCCCCATCACTCACATTCAGTTCCCCGGTTCCCTGGCTTTTCTTGCTAGGTTTGGGAGCCAGAAAAACACTTAGTAAAGAAAAGCAGGGATTGCGATGCCATCACAGAGCTCAAGCCTAAACATTTGCCAGAAGGGTGATGCTACAGCTAAAATTACAGCTGCTGAGGACTCGGAATTGAGGATGTGCCACGCAGGCTACATGGAGATCATCTTACCAACTTCTGCTCCGTCATGCACATGTGAAATGCCTTTGATTCCCTTAAAACTGATTATTTCTTATTGCATTAAAGACATAGTTTGCCACGAGCCACCAAAAGTCATTACAGAGATTATTCCTCGCCTGAGAATGAGCTGCAACACTTAAATCACATCTCAACCATGGTGTAATTACTGCTTTTCTCAGCAATGAGAATAATGTTTAATTAATCATTTTTTAACTTTTAAAATCAATTAACTAATTGAATGTAATGCTTTAACAAATTTTAAAAATATATATTTTCATTTAAGATCTATTATTCAATTTTTAAGTAAAAAAGGGAAAGGCTCACCATTTTTTGAGTGCTTCCATAATTTCAGTTATACTCAAAAAGTAATTAATGATAATGCAGTAAGTTACTTTGGAGTATGAATACAGACTGTCCAAAGCAGTTTAACACTTTTTATTTAAGTCTTTTTGCTACTTTCACAGTCAGTAACTATAACTCAGTACTACACTCTTGGGAGCTCCACACCCAATTACCTTTTATATGTAGGTAAAAATTTATTTAAGTATTCATACCAAATGCTTTCTCTTCCGAAAAAATGTGTCTCAAAGCAATACTAATGCAAAATATGCACAAATAAATGTATCTGTGCAGGATTTATAGTGGGTTATTGATGTATTAGAATGAAGACTACCAAAAGTATGAGAAAACCTGACACTTTTCTTAAAAAGAGCTCCCTCCAGAATATATGCATAGTCCATATTCTGCATATACATAGGAGTCAAATAAAAGACTTTCRGGAACTGCTACATTCTTCATTATGAAAGAAATAATATAAAACATTTTGTGTTATCAAACTTCTGGCATGTCCATTAGAATTAGAATTTTTAGTGTGAATAGAGAAGCATTAAATTGCAGTGTGTGAGTTACCCAGCTACTATAACAAGAAACAGTGCATATCATCACATTATTTTAATTCTGCAATATGGATTCTTCGTGAAGTCACTCTGCATGGTTTTTTTTTTGCCATATGAAACAAAACTTTCAATAAAAGGAACACACTGTTCAGAAATAATTATGGTTTACAAGGCTTAAAATATCCTTTTATCAAATTTTATTTAAATATATGAAACTCGAAAATAGATGTCCATTTGACAAATCATGTTCTGTATCTATTACTAGATGCTGTTCTCACTTGGCAATTGTCTTCAATGACATATCCGCTACTTTGTCACAACGGGATAAGCAGTCAGCTTAATATAGCAAATCAGGCCTGATTAATCCTGTTGATTGATACAGCCGTAATCCTAATGCTTATTTGAGAGCAAATATAAAGAGAAAGCATAACTTCTAAGACACTGACTAATTCTACAGAATGAGTAAGCTACTTCCCTACTGCTTTTCTAACTAAAATTGCAGAAGCTTTACASAGTTATCATAGCAGATTAATCAGTCCTACCAAAGTTTTCAGCAAGTAAAGAAAGTATCAGTGTAAGTGAATTTTAGCAGCAGTCTGCTTACCAACTAGTGCTGCAGGAAGGGTTGGGTTAAGAAGCTAAAGGAAGGGGGAAGCTCTCGGCGATGGAGTGGTGCTGTGTAATTTATCACTGAGCAGCTACAGGTTATGACTATGGCCCTCGCAGTGAAGAACCTCAAGGCAGCTTGGTAGGGCTCTATGAAGATCAATGATACACCAAAGAATACTATTAAAAGGCACATTCATCTTCCGCTAATCAATAATGGCCTTAAAATGATCTCTGTGACACACTATTCTTACAAGGATCGCTGCTGGGCTTCTTCAGCTCACTTGTCATCCTCTGACTCAATTCTTACTATGGGCAACTACTTCACATGTTCCCCTTAGTCAAGGGATTTGACTTCCACCGAAACTTAAAAAACAGAACAAGGAAATACAAAAGTGGCAACAAACTCAATCAAGATACTGAAGCATGTTCAGTCTGTTCRATAGCTTCTGCCACAAATAGTGCAAGTGGCAAGTGGTTTTTTTGTTCCTTTTATCAGACCAAACCAGTCTCTGGTTACATTGTTCATAGATTTTAGCAAGCCATTGTCAAGGGGATTCAGAATTAATGAAAAGCATCTTCTGATCTGAACAACTAGCAATTAAGGAGATAGAAGCAGCAGAGCTTGATTTATCTGTTCGTGCAAGCGAGGTGTTATTGTGAATTTGTGTTCCCATCACCCACAAGGGAGTCTCACCCTCCCGGGATGAGCTTTATCCTTTGCATGAGAGGCTGTGGCCTGGCACTGGACAAAGCCATGGACTCAGTCTGTGTTTCCAGGGCACTGGCATCCCATACGGTTCTGGGTCAGCTGGCCAGTGCCAAACTGCCTGCAAGAATGGAAGTTGCTAGTGGCCCATGTCCTTGCAGCTTGGCTGTAAGCAGGGTTCCTCATAGTCGGCTTCATGCTCCCCAAAAGTTCCTGGAGAGCAACATGAAGGGTCCCTCTGTGGTCAAGAGAGTACAGAGAATGGTAAAATTTGCTGGCAGTCAGGAAGGGCACTTACTGGGAGACCTTCCTCAATTTTGGGAAAGATAGATAGACTTCCTCCATCCTCCCACCAGGAAAGGATCTGTCTAGGCTATGCAGCATTCTCTCCCTGAACAAAACACAATGTTTTTTTTTCCAACCAAGACAAAAAGTGCTGTTGGTGGTGGTGGGGAGGGGTCTAACACATGAGTTTAAAAATTCCAGATAAAGTCCCTTCATCTTCATTGATCTTTCTACACCTGCTTGCTCAAACTGCTAAATTAAGATATCTTGATCGCTGATGTCAGAGGGATGTTGGCTCATCTTCCCTATAGTGTGTTTGGTCAGTGTTACTTAGCAGGGTTTACCATCACAGTCTTGAGGGGAGTGATTCAAAAAACACTTAAAAGGGCCTCTCACAGTCAGTGTCCACCAGTAATGCTAAGGGACCTCCTGTACATATGCCACACAGTTGTGGGTCTACACAAACCATCTGATACTACCATACCTGACTTACCACTCCATAGAGCTGTGCTGAGCACACATAGGAAGCCCTCTGCTTTACCGTCTCCAGGACTCCTTGAGTTGATGAGAGTTTAGTTTTACTTCATCAAAACATGTCACTTGATTTAAATGAATGAGATTCCACTAGGATCTTGATAGRTGCTCACTTGGTAGGGGTCACAATCATGACATTATTTATCTATTTTTTCCTACCCCTAAAACACAGTTCTGCCCAAGCTACACACTTCAGATCTGAACCCATTTTTGTGGGAAACCAAAAAAATCATGTGCATGTTTCAAATCAAAATTCTGCTTGAGAGGTGTATTGTAATGGACTGCACTGAGAAGCTACATCCGGCCTCTCCAGAGTGCTACAGCCTACCAGCAGCAGGAGCTTTTCAACTGAGCCTTTGCCTGAGATCGCTCTCCACCTGATACCAAAACTTGCAACTGTGATAAGGTTTATATATACTTAAAAAACAATTACAGCTAGTGATGCAGAAATAATTCCCATGCCAAAAATATTTCAGAAATTGGGAGAAAATATAACTCAATTTTGATTATAATTGGGTTTCCTGCAGTTAGTTTAATGTTTTCTCATTTACCCGTCCCTTCCACTAGTGTAATCAATCACCTGGTTCTTCATGAACTACACCATGGTGTATACATAAAAATGGCAGGAGACAGTCTCAGGACCAGCTTCCACAAATGTGATGCCCCTGGCATGAAATGAGCATGGGGCACATACATATTAAGAAAAATAATAATAATAGTAATTAAAGAACACAGCTTAGCTTCACTTTATTACTTAAAACTAATGTAGTTATTATACCAAGCGACAGGACTTTTAATTTCTAATTACAGTATTTATTTTCCTAAACAGATTTTGAAGTTGTTGTAAAAACCTGGATAATTGTTTCACATGAGCAATTAAATATTAAGGCTAAATAAACAGTATTCATTGGATAATTATGTTGAACTATGTAATTATTTAGGGGAAAAATCATAGTTTGCATTTTCTAGCCTTTGGGGGAAGAAACCATTTTTGAAGTTTCTTATTAAAAATGGAAGGATTTTTCATTTGCAGTAAAACTCAAACTTAAGCTAGTTCAGAGAGCTATTTGCAAACTAAATCAGTACATCATAACACTGTAGAAGAAGGCTGAAAACTGGTCACTTTTAGCAGGAGGAGAAAGGCTCTTACTCCTCCTGAAGACTGACAATTGAGGTCAGGTTTAGTGCCCTCCAGGCTGAGGAGGAGCTGGGCATGGCATCAAGGGAAGAAACTGGGCCGACAGACCCTATGCCATGTGGGAACATCTGGATGAAGCAGGGAGTGATTTTCCTTAGTCGAGGAGGATTGGGTTACAGATCATTTAGGAACACATATCCATGGGATGCACCCACAAATGCTGATGGAGCTGACAGATGTTATTGTAGGCCACTCTCCATCCTCTTTGAAAGGTCATGGAGAACTGGAGGGGTGCCTGAGGACTGGAAGAAAGCCAGTGTCACTCCAGTCTTCCAACAGGGCAAGAAGGAGGATCCAGGAAACTATAGGCCAGTCAGCTTCACCTCCATCCCTGGAAAGGTGATGGGACAGCGCATCCTAGAAGCACATGGAAGAAGGTGATCAGGAGTAGTCAGCATGGATTCACCAAGGGGAAATCCTGCTTAACCAATCTGATAGCCTTCTATGATGGAACGACTGGCTGGGCAGATGAGGGAGACCAGTGGACGTTGTGTACCTTGACTTCAGCAAGGCTTCTGACACTGTCTCCCACAACATCCTCCTACATAAGCTCAGGAAGTGTGGCTTAGACAAGTGGGCAGTGAGGTGGATTGAGAACTGGCTGAAAGGCAGAGCTCAGAGGGTTGTGCTCAGCAGGCGCAGACTAGTTGGAGACTTGTAGCTAGCAGTGTCCCCCAGGGGCTCAGTACTGGGTCCAGTCTTGTTCAACTTATTCATCAATGACCTGGATGAAGGGACAGAGTGCCTCCTCAGCAAGTTTGCTGATGATTCAAAACGGGGAGGAGTGGCTGATATACCTGGAACCTCATGAAGTTCAACAAAGGCAACTGCAGGGTTCTACCCATAGGGAGAAATAACCCTATGCACCACTACAGGCTGGGGGCTGACCTGCTGGAAAGCACTGCAGAGAAGGACCTGGAAGTGCTGCTGGACAAAAAGTTAACCATGAACCTGCAAAATGCCTTGTGACCAGGAAGGCAAATAGTATCCTGGGATGCATTGTGAGTGTTGTCAGCAGGTGGAGGGAGGTGATCCTGACCCTCTCCTCAGCCCTGGTGAGGCCTCATCTCGAGTCCTGTGTCCAGTTCTGGACTCCCCAGGACAAGAGAGACATGGAGCTACTGCAGTGTAGGGCTACTCAGATGATTAAGGGACTGGAGCATCTCTCCTATGAGCAAAAGCTGAAAGAGCAAGTCTTGTTCAGCCTGGAGAAGAGAAGACTGAGAGGGGATCTTATCAATGTCTACAAATATCTTAAGGGAAGGTGTCAAGCTGATGGGACCAGACTCTTTTCAGTGGTGCCCTGCAACAGGACAAGAGGTAACAGGTATAAACTGAAACACAGGAAGTTCCACCTGAATATGAGGAAAAGCTTTTTTACTGTGAGGGTGATAGAGCACTGGCACTGACAGGTTGCCCAGAGAGGTTGTGGACTCTCCTTCTCTGGAGATATTCAAAAGCCATCTCAACACAATCCTGGGCAATGTGTTGTAGGTGACCCTGCTTGAGGAGAGAGGTTGGACTAGATGATCTCCAGAGGTCTCTTCCAAGCTTGACCATTCTGTGATTCTGTGAGTATATGATATGACTCCTGAGCGAGATTTTTTTTCCTTTGAGTATGTGAGTACATTTTTATTGTGTTGGCAGATAGTGAATATTGAAACTTCTCAAAATCATTCTGTATTTGTTTCCATTCCAACTTCCTTGTATTGCAGGACAAATCAATAAAAACATATTCACACCTTTTAATGAACACAGAAGTTCCAGCCAGTACCTCATTTACCACAAATTGGTATATTAAGATGGATCTGTGAGATTAAGTGGGTTGTATATGATCTCACCGAAGCTCATTGGGTTCTGGGTTCCTTAGCACAGCTCTAATTCCAAGATTACTATCTGGGTTTCCACATAAATACTGTTTTTCATCTCTATGCAGTTGCATAAAGCGTAGTATAACATCTATCCTCTCTTTTGGCTACAGTTAACTTTTGCAGTGCAATTTTAGGTGCATTGTCCTATGTCATTTTAAACTTTAAGAACCTGAATACCATCTCAAGTGAAGCGTTTGCTACATCAAGACATCGATCTTTCATTGCTTTTTATCACTTTGAGACTGGAAATAAATAAAAGATTTTTTTTCTTTAACCTTTAATTGTTAGCTGGCAAGAGAATAGCATCACAAAACCATATCAACTATTCCCTAGATAATTATATGTATTTGTGTATCCATGTGTGTTCATCTCAATATATTATCAGGATTAACCAGCTGTTCTCTTTACTAAGTGCAGGAAATACAAGCAGTTCTCTAAATGTTGACATTGTCACATCCAATTACCCCAAATAAACTTGAAAATCTTCTAAGGATAACATAGACATCATTACATCACTGAAGGCTGTCTAGTGAACAGTCAGAAATGGGGCTTGAAATAGTAGAAAACACCAGTGTTCCTGGCTAAGTTTAAAACACAGCACACTTCTTCACAACTAGTAATTGTGAAATTTTGAGCCTATAGACACTCCTCTCTCTCAGTGCATATGCAGTTGTGGATGCACAGGAACATAGCCAACGGAGTTGCCTATCTGCTACCTGATGCAGAGGTTTCCAAAGTATTTGAAAATTTAAACATTTAAAAAACACAAAAAAGAACAGAAGCTGAAATACAGTAAACAATGCTCTCTAAATTGAAAATCTGTAATTTTTTCCTGWTCTTTCCTCAATTATATAAATAACTTTTTTAATAATGAAACTTGTGTATCTTTTAAAAACTCTTAGTGTAGAATGTAATATTTATCCAGTAGGACAAAAGAACTGCGATAGCATCCAGATATATTTATCACTTCCTTTTTGTGTCGAGTAAAACTTTGTGTAAAGCAATAATTCCCAAAAAGAGTCTTGTTTGCTTTCACATATTTGCCCAGGTTAAAGAAAAGAAAGACATGCACCCCGAATCTGAGGATCTGATCAAAGGTAACTATTTGTTCAATGAGAAGAACCATATGATCCCACCATATGATCCAACTATCCTTAGGCTGAGTTCTGATTCTAGCAACAATCCACATGCTCAGAATAAAATAAAATAAAATAAAATAAAATAAAATAAAATAAAAAAAACCCACAAAACACACATCCTTCTCTCTCTCTCTTTTTTTAAAGAGTTTATTAGAGCAGTGCCAGTAATAAACTCTACATTCACAAACAACTGTTACTGTTATCCAAATACAAAACCCAGTTAAGAGTCCTTAATGCAATCTGCTAAGGAAACTATGATGTCATTAGATTTGAGATACTTTCCTTCACATTTTTACTCATCTTTAAAAGCAGAACAATTCTAAACCAAGCCAAATTTCAAGGAGCTCAGGTATTTGAGTATCTGAGTTTTTCCTTCTTCTTCTTCTTCTTCTTTTTTTTTGGGGAGGGGGAAGGAGTGAGGGAAAAAAGCAATGCAAAATCTTACAGAAATGGAGGAACACTTCACATGGGAGGCATGCACAATAAAGCATCTCATTTAATAGAAATCCAGACATGTTTTTTAACTAATGTCTTCAAAAAAGGAAGCAAATTTCAGAGCCAGAAACCCGTGAGCACAAACAGTCCTAGACAATTTATAATTCTGTACTGTAAATAGCTGGTCCATAATTCACTGATGGAGAATTAATGAGAATATTTGTTACTAATACCCATAAGAAAGATAAGGGGTGGTATAATGTGGTTTTTACTTTCCTAAAACGCTTTTCAAGGACAACAGAGAAAGCTTCCTGACAGCAAAAAAGCAACAAGAAATATTGCACTGACCTACTGATTTCCTACGTTCCCATCAAAGTAATCCATGTGTAGAGACATTAAAGAACAATTTATCCCAACTGACAGTTTCCAAATAACTAGATGCCTTTTAATTGCTGGCATCATTAACCTTAATAGTATAATTGTGTAGCTACAAATAATAATAATAATAATAATAATAATAATAATAATAATAATAATAATAATAATAAAATATCCCCACACTCCCAATTTATTCAGCAAAACTAGAAAAAATGAAGTACAGAATAAATTCTAAGGAAGAGAAAATTTAAAAGGGAGAAGAATTCTGAACAGATAAAACCAGGAACTTTATCAGTTTTATCTGCCACAACTCCCAACATTTAAGGAGTAAGTGTATGCAAGTAAACTTCTTCAGACAAGTAATAAATATTAATAATTGCTAACTGCCTATAGATTTTAAGTGACCTTTTCAAAGAACATGCCAGCTCTCTCCATCTCGTTTAAGCACTGTAGAACATCTTTTAAAATCAGTGTTGCTTTGAATGATTCATTCGTGTGTACATTCAAGGTTCAGCAACACTCCCTGCTAGAATAACCTCTAGTGAAGATATCTTGACATACTCTTTTATTACTAAGTTTAATCATGTGTGCAGTAAAGRAGGTATTTTTGCTTCTTTAGGAAGGAGGGGAATATATGATGAAATGTTTCTTCTCCCTAAACAGCAAGAAAGGCCTATCCCACCTCATCTGAAATTCCYGAGACACCCAAGGAAGGGTACTGGTCACTACAAGTTACTTCTTCACTCAAGGGGGAGGGACAGACACCTCCAAAATGTTCAGATCACCTTCAGATGTTCAGAGATCTGAGTGACCTGACAGATGTAGATGGTTCTGTCAGCACCTAAACACAGATGGGATGCACTTGTGTTAGAAACATCCACAGTGTTTTAAACAGAGCAGCACATGCCAAGGAAAAGGAAAATTCATTTTGCCAGATAAATCTGACTCTATCCTGTCACTGGTATAAATAACCAGCCTATTCTCTCGTTTTTTTCCCGCAGTCATCTTACTGAGAAAGAAAGAATCTCGTAGACCTTCGTTCTTCTATGTTAAGGAAGCTAATGTAGCAAATGTCTGATTCAGCATATAAACATCTGGGTAAATTGCACTGGGCTTAATGTGATACAGTTGCTCAATGTTTGAAGTTAACTACATGCTTAAGTGCTCTGTAAGATATAAAACCCATCCTAYGCAGTTCTCTGTCAAGAAAAAACACAGGAGGGCTGAAGGATATAATCTGATTATTAACCTTTGAGAGAAAATCTCTTTAGAAAGCAAAAACTCACAAAGAATAACCTACTGGGCAAGGCATGAGGTTGGTCCTTGGTCATGTTCCTATTGTGGTCATTGTAATACTCTTCCAGCTGTCCTTTAACAATCTCTTCATCATCTCATGGCCCTTTCCTCACACATAAAACAGAGATAATGACTTTTAGCTCCTTTATGTAGTGCTTGGAGAGCCATTGATAAAAAGCTAATCACTATAATGAGGGTTTCTACGGTAGCTATGATTGGCCTGAAAGACGATACAACATGCAAAGAGGACAGTCCATCAGATTTGAACTGTAAAGTATGTTTTGCAGAAATAATTAGTTAATTAAAGTGTCATTGCCTAAATGTTAAAAWTTCAACACGGCAGGAAGTTCATGAAATTTCTGATTCTTGTACCTTCAATTCTGCATTAGGTATACCGATTTTTCAGCAAGGAGCTGTATCAAACAGTAGTGTACATTTCCTTTTTAATCTATATTCTCTGATGAGCAAAACTATACACTGTGTCCTCTGCAAACGTATTTCCAGGGAGGAGGTCAAGCTTTTTTTTTTGCTTGAAACCCAGAACAATGCCCAAAATATCCAGATACCGCTGGTTTTGGTTTTGGCCTGACTCTTGTTTGGGTTTAAGAAAATGGTCCACCCCATTCTGCTGTACTGCAGGAGGTAACAACTGCTTTCCACAAACTTCCTTTTTTCCCTGGAGTATAATATGATTAGTAAAAGGTCCTGGTGTAACCTCAGGACAAAAAAAAAAAAAAAAAAAAAAAAAAAAANGCATTTAACTTCAAGCTCAGCTTAGTCACAGATATATTTTATTTCCTAAGCAGAAATGTTATGGAGTAGTCTGAAGACAGGTATATGCACTGTCTCAAATATTTTGATATTTACCAGTTTTGCTAAATACAGCATCTTCTTCCCCATTTTACAGTCAGGTGTATCATATTATGGGACAGATCTACCAAAAATTAAGGGAATTTAATTCTTTGATATGGCATTTTCTTAATCTTATTTACATCTAAACATATACATGAATACAAACACACACACACAYACATATATGATTTGATTAAAAAAACAAACTTGAGTAACAGATGTCCCCATAAAGGCTTAGCTCTAGTAAAATTATCTCCTGTGCCTTWTGAATATTCTTGTTAGAAGGTATATTTAAAACACTGTGGCTCCCTCGAGCTGCCTGGCTGAGATGTACATACCATGAACATTACAAAGAGAACTCTCAGAAGAAAAGTTGAAAGCTTGAGAGATCCCATAGACAATTGGTAGCAATCATGTCATCAGTCATCTTCAAATTTTATCCAATCCTGTCTCATTAACTGTTATTTAATATGGCTTTGACTGGCTAGAGCTCCTAGGAGAACTCCTGCTTCCAAATAGAGAAAAAAAAAAGACATGTATTGCTAATCTTTCATGCTAAAGAAACAAGACTGAACTAATAAAATACAATTAGCAAATCCGTTCAGTGTTGTGAAATCCAGCCAAGCCTGCTGCTTTAACACTTTCAGCATTTTTGTTAAGGCCAATTTTTTTTCTCTTGCATTCTTACGAGTTCTAATTATTATTATTATTATTATTATTGTTATTATTATGTAGTTGCATGGTTTAGCTGTTATATGAAGATAATTGGACATGGGCACTGGGGCATAAACATTCCTTTATGAGAGACTCCGGAAAGGTGGGGCAGACTGCATTTTTTCTGTGCCATTAAAGACCCATTTTGTCTTGATCTTCTCCGTAGATGCCCTTAGGGTTACGAGAAGAAAATCATCAAAAAGAAATATACAGGTTGTCTCTTACAGAATGCTGATATCAGCAAAGCACGGACTTTTTGTATATGGAGCTGGTATTTTCATACATTAATACCTCAACTAAATGTTATTGCTTTTTATCACCTATAAAAGTTAYGTCTATTTTTTGGCTGCAGGTTAGCAGTTATGTATTGGAAGATAGTTGCTACATGTTGCACAGCTGTTTGCTGACATTTCTTGGGGTCAAGTAACCACACCTACAGAGTCCTSTGTTGTAACGTCTGATACTCAGAGATGTTGTTAATTAAGTTTGGACAGCTATTGTCAAGTCTTTGCTTCAGAATGCATTGCAAAAGTAAAAATATACCAAGATTGAAGGTAAGTTTCTTAAGAAATTACTCTAAATGAAGGTTGCTGTAGAAGAGTTAGCAGAGAAGAAAGTTGGGTTACTAAAATCACCTGAATAATTGTGACCTTCTGTTAAGCTCTCAGGAGAACCAAGTGCAACTAATGAGATTGACTGAGTCACACCCCATAGTTTAATTGCTAGGTTACTGACTGATACTTCTCTTGTCTGTTGCAATTGTAACTATATTTTTATGGATTTTTTCCCTCCTTTTCTTCCGCTTTGGCAAATGGGTGTTATTTATATATGCATAGATATATAAATACTTGCGAAGAAGTACACTTTGCATTTTAGTCCTTAATGGATCAAAGCATCCTGTAAGCAGAAGATAAATGTGTTGTAGGCTTCCTTACTTAAGCCTACCAGATGGCCGCGTTATCCAACTGGTTGAATTGTTCCTAGGTGACATAGAAAGACAAGAGCAATAAAGTGTGATATAGAAAATGATGATGAAAGACGAGCTAAAGAGAAGAAAAAGGGGTTATTGCTTCAAGTTTTCTCTAAGGGAAGGAATTAAATCCGTTTGCCTGCAATCACTTACAGTATTAAACYACACAACTGTGATTTGGCCTGCTAGTCTTATTCTCTTTTGGCATCCTTGTGTTGATTGGAACTTCATCAGGGAAGTTATATCGCTTCCCATGCAAGTCAGTGGGCCAGTAAATAGCAAACAGATCATAGTCCCAAGAGGAAGGCCCTCATTTTCAAAATAAGCAGCTCTGTTCCTATGAAAATATTGGAATTTTATTTCCCAGATGACATATTAACCAATTATATTCAGCTAAAAGCTTACTAGATCATCTCAAAATTTTCTTTTCCCTTTGACTTTCATCTAAATGTGTCTAATTCCTTGAAGGTTTTTCAAAAACAAGTTGTCTTACTGCAAAAAAAGTCCCTTCAAACTAAGTCCCTTCAGAAGACCTAGGCAACCCCCAAAATCACTTGAGGTAAACAGAATGTAGTTAGCATTTAGGCCTCTTTGTGGTCTTCAACCATAAAACTATGAGATGTTTCTTTCTTCAAAGACTATATCATGTTTATAACTAACGTGATAAATTCTAGATCTGAACAATAATGAATTACATTGGAAATCACTCCTTAAGTAGCAGCTGGACTCCTTGAGAAAACTAGTAGGTCTAAAAGCATGCATGAAATGCTGTCCAATATACAAAGAATTTCTATCAAACCATCTGTCAGCCCTTGGAGGTTGGACCATCATATATACAAATAATGTAAAAGAGCAACAGACTTCCTCTTTTAAAATATAGCTTACACATTTATTGCAATCCGCTCTTTCTACCACCATTTTCCTGCTAGGAAAAATATCTAAGAAAAAGAGGGAAGAATTCACTTTTATGGGCCAGTGTGACCTTGTTTGATTTAAAGGCTTTTTATCTGCAAAAAGCACAGTAACAAAACACACAATGTGGTTCCTGTTTACTTAATGTGCTATTTCCTTCCAAATTCCAGTAGGGTCATATATGTAATTTTTTCATTTAATTGCTTTCAAGATACTTCCATTTTCAATAACTACAACAGAACTAAGTTGTTTACACAGATTTTGCCCTTTTCCCACTCCATAAACAATTAAGCCTCTATGATGGTAAGCAGTGTCAACATTTTTATGAACGCTGCTCCTGTAATAACTCAGTCTATGCTTCACTTTGTTTTTTTGAAATAGGCCAAAATTAGGCTGTTCAGGGGAGGAATATCTGGCACTTCTGTACATTTTTTATATATATATATGCAAAATTATTCCTTCTTTTTTTTAAGGCTACTCTCAGCCTGACAGATGAAGCAGAGAGCCAGTCAGCTTCTGTGCAACCACTCCACTCTCGGGGGGATTGTGGGTCCTTTTGTCACCAAGCTGTGACCAAGGGGCCAAGGCTCATTTGGGAAGCACAGACAAGTAGGTGCTGTTTTTAGAGGAGTTGCTCCAGATCCCTTTCCCAGGTCTGCTGCTCCTTGGGGAGCTGGCTCAGGAAAGGACACAGCTCCTGCTAGACTCCAGTTTAAGGTGAATCTTAACCAAGACAGTCTCTTGGTTTTGGGATTAGGTTGTCYACTGCCCTTCTAGAAGTAACCTTATGTCATGGTCTGGGGCCCAGCTGTAAGCACCAACCTAGGTCTGAATTCTCCAGTGAGGCCTTGGACTTTGATCTTTCTACCTGTCAGCGGTAAAGGACTAAGCATATTTCTTTTTCATGGGGGTCAAGCATGTCAAAAGGATTTGGTCCAGCTAGATGAGGAAATACCTGTTTCAGGAGCGCACTACCAGGATGCTGACAGTAGCGCTTAGGAGCGCTTAGATGGACCTCTGCATTCCCACCACCACAAGGGCAAAAAGCAAGGCAGAAAGCTCGTAACACATCAACGGCAGAGCTCAGCACTGCTGAAGACCTGCATCAAGATGGCTAGGCATAAGTCTAGTTACATCCGAAAGAAATTTAGTAAGTACTACTATTATGACACAACTTTCTTTTATAGTTTGGAGAGCAAAGAGGACATGAATAAGTAATAACAACCATAATTTATTTTTTTAGTCTATCCAGAGGTCATATKGCTACTACATTTACTTTTCATTACTTTTACACAAAGTATTAGAAGTCTTGTTTACTATTATGAATATCTGAAAACAGTATGGCATTTACAATTGTTTATTGACTTGTTCTAGGGAGGAAAATAACTTTTTATGTTTCTCTAACATATTTATATGGCTTTACATCTTCCTATCAAAGCAAAAATTCTTAAATATTATGTCAGTATTCTCAAACCTAGACACACTTCAGATTTCCCCTACTGCTATACAGTGYTTTATCTAAGCAGCTTGCTTCTTAGCAGTAGATATGCTCCTTAGGCCATGATGTACTAAAAAGATTTTTAGTAGAGGACTTACAGTGGAGAATTGTTGTCATTGATTGGCTAACCACACATCCACRTTTCCTCCATGACTTCCTCAGATCCAAAAGACCTGCAGGAATGAAGCTCCTGCCAAGGATGGAGCAAAGGGGGATGGGAGACAAAAGATGTCCCTCCAAATGAGTCTAATGGTCCTGAAGATGGCGCAAGGAGAAATGGCTTCTCTTCCAGCTCACAGGTAGAAATACTACTACAAATGTGGCATGAATACAAAGTTTTAAATTCTCATTTAGTTCCCTACATGAAGTCTGCTTATCCTTGACTCAAGAAGAGCAAGATGAATTTCACTCATGGAGAATTTCAGGACAGTATGCATCAGGCTTGATGCATACTGGCTTTATAATTAAAAACACACAACTGAAGAAAAGATGGTCATAAAATGTTGCCTGGGGCTGTATCTAATACATGATGTTGTTTTAGTTTCCTTCTTGCATTATATTTTTATCATCAACGCAGGGAGTTCATTAAATCTGTAAAGCTGTTGAAGTTATCTGACAGCGGATTGTATTACTAGAGAGAACTATTGATCCAGGTTACTCTATCCCATTAYAACACGCTACCATAAAGCTTGAGAGAGTGAGCAATCTGTTGCTTCTGCACTGACTAGTTATTTCTCATGGCTGGAATAATGAAATGTTTTCTGATGTATAATCATGACAGATTTTATCTGGAATGAGTAAAACGAGTAAAAGCCAGTCATAAAACACAGTATGGCTGGAGTCAAAGGAAGCAAACTCTTCTGCTCTTCCATCAGACTGACAAATAACTGGCRCATTGTACAGCTCTTTGTATATGACATTAAAACTCAATCAGCCGGTTTCTTGCTGTGAGATTAAAATAGAATAATTTATCTTGAATATCAAAGAGAGCACTATATTGTGAACTCTAAACTTCTTGTATGGGTGCAGTGTATTTCCTGATAGAGATTGAACAATATCAAATGGACACTCTCATCTCYGAAGATGTAATACCTGAAATCTTCACCAGCACAGGGAACCACCAGGTAAATCTTAAAAATGTAAAGATTTACATATAGTCTTATGACTGGCTAAAACTCACTGAGAAGAACTCAATTTGAACACATTTAAGGTGAAGGACTCACAGGGATATTTCTACCAGGTTTTCTATAATTTAATACATGCTCTAGGTGACCCTGCTGAGCAGGGAGGTTGGACTAGATGATCTCCAGAGGTCCCTTCCAACCTTATTGATTCTATGATTATACATATACTATATTTTTGTTACTATATTGACAGTTGGCAGCCTCACATCCCACTAAAGCACTACCCTACTTTCATCTGATAATTTTAATTACTTACAATTTAATCAAAATTGAATTTTTGARGCAGAAATTTTCAAAGGCTTGTATGTGCTCCATGTGATTTTTTTCCTGAATAATTTATCTGTCTTAGAGAAAATTTTGRTATTTTCTCCTACTATCCAGTTCATGTAAAAGAATTCCGAATTCAATTCCTGGAAAAGTCTTAATATGATCATGCTTTGGAGCAACAACCATCTTAGCTGCTGCCCTAGTATCAAAACTTACGCACTTTGAGGTGCTGCCCAAATTTGGCCATGTTATAACCCCCCCCCMAAAAAAATAAAAGGTTTAGCAGGGGCTTGCTCAAGGCTAACAATCTTCATTGACACACTCCAGTCTCTGAGAGCTCATTTGCTGAAAYCTGGACGTGCCATCCCAATGCTCTAAGCTATGGGCTTTTCTTGACGTTGCTTCTCACACTAGTTTGAGGCCTCTGGGGCTGGCAGGACCTTCTCCATTTTGTTCTAAATATTCCCCCTGCTGGRAAGAGGGCTGGGGCACTCCAATTTTTGCGAGAACGTGTCATGCTGACACAGACAGGACTGACCTTCTGGCAAAGGGAAGGCAATRCAGAAGAAGGGCAAGGAAAGACTGAGAATCCATGCAGCACATCTCCACCCAAAACTTCCACACTTCCAGCCCAAGAAAGGTCTGGCTTCTGCTCCTATCCACAGTTTATGTGAGACAGTTTATAGCAAGTGTTGAATTCTGAAGTCTTGCCCTGCCACCCACCTGACTCTCTCCCTTCCTATACACACTTTTTGGAATATTAAGAATGAGTTAGAAAGCAAATAAAAAAAATACTAAGGCTGTACAGTACAGCTGGTGAATGGAGAATTCGGTATTTCACAGGCTTAGCCACTTCATAACATAGTTCTTCGAGCTCTGTCTCACAGTGAYGATAGAATAAGCCAGTATTCTCCTGAAAATACCTAATAGGCATCTGTTTATATAACATCTGTACTATAAAGCACACACATGAAAGAACTAAATTACGACAACATTAAACAGTTTTACCTCTGGCATTTTGTGACTTCCATGTGCTTGATTTGGTATTGTTACTGTCTTCTAAGAGCCTTTTTTAATATGCAAATGTATCTACATCTTACATTATTACCAAGTACTTTATACTTCCATTGCATCCTACAAAGGCTTGTTTAATGTTTTGGTATCACTTAGAAGGAAGCACAGTAAAATGCAATTTAATATGGAAAAATGCAATTTAATTTGGAAAAAAGATGCCCTACAGATCACTGTATGAAAGGAAGCAAAATGCAGCACTAGAAGTTACATATGAGGCCATGGCATCAACAAGTAAATAGGAACAGAAGTTGTGCCTCTGAGCGATGGTTCAAGCTCCAGCTGCATCCACTTCTCGTAGTCAGAACATGCAAAACCTTTCCCATGTTCATATTCTGCGATGGGGGACCTACGCTATCGACCTACGAGACAGAGCCTCCCCATCCAGCTGCTTGTCTTTATGAAATGTAGACAAGCAAATTATCTCCAAGACCTTAGCATATAAACTGGAAATACTAATAGCATCCTGAAAAAATGACTTTGATAAATAGTTGTTGAGGGCCCACCAGAATCAGCATTCAGTAACTCAAACCCTACGATTTGACAAGCAAATTGGATTTGAAAGACAGCTGGCTGCAGAGACTCCACGTGTATTGTACATGATGGTCAGTTCTATAATTACAGACGTGTAAAAACATCCTCGGTAGTGGTGTCCGTAGATACTACCAAATTATTTCACAAATGGCGTCTTGATACTTTTGCACAGCAGGCTTTCAGAGGCTAGATCAGACCTTTATTTCTGAAAATCTGACCTTGAACTCTGTAGCTGCTCCCCCCCAGGGTTTAAGAATTAGCTGAAGATGAAGCACAAATAATTCTAGCAGGTCTCCTACTGGCAATAAAGCAAAAGTACAGAACACAGTAGATCTTCTCCTGCAGTTAAAAGTGCCCATTTCTTCCATAATCTCTGGACTGTCACATTAAATTTTTATTTTCTTCTTTGGCATGTAGTTTTGTTGTTTACTAGAGGCCTACATAAAAGATATGTAAATTAAGGAGGCACTGTCCCTTCTCTTCTCCACTAGTTAATGATAATGTGTCCCTTTTCTCTCAAAAATGTCAGGGGAGTTGGACTGACAGGAGATGTGAGTCAGAAAACGTGGCAAAGATATCAAATGTGACCCTTGGTTGGATAAATGGAGCAACAACCGTGAGAAAGATAACTTAACCTCCAAATACTGTATTGATAGGAGTGATATCAGACTACCACATAGCAGTCTGGCATTTACCTTTTACAAAGAATAAAGAAAAGCTGGAGGACACACATAACACTTAACTGAGGTCTTGGAAAAATGTGTTGTAGTAAGGGACATGAGCAGTTAAAACTTGAGCTTATCAAAATAAGACCAAGAGGAGATTTGATTAAGCATAGCTGTACCTTTCCAGGGAGAAAATGCCAATATTAAAGGCCTACTTAATCTAATGGAGAATGACATAACAAGAACCAATGACTAGAAGCTGAAGCTAGATAAATGAGAATTAATGCCTCTACTTCTAGCAGAGATGGTGACTAACCTTTGAGACAAACTACCAAAGAAAGTGGTATATACCCCGTTTATTGAAAACTTCAAATTAAGACTGTGTGACTTTCTGGAAAATATCCTTTAGTCAAACATGCCAATGGGCTCCAGCGGGGGAAGTGTTTCTGTGACTCCATTAACAGTGGAATCTACTTTAGCTCTTGAATTAGCTCTTGAATTACAGCACTACGATCTTACATGACAAAAGTTTTAAAAATCTTAGCTTCCTCCAAAGTAAGAACAGCTTCAGTGTATTTTACAAAGAGATGAATGGACCGTAGACTAAACTGCTCCTCCTCCCGTCTCTCTCCACAAGTTCGTTAAGGCAAACTAGGATGTAGCTCCCAAGATCTTCCCCGCCAGTGCCTCCAGCTGGATTTCCAAAGCAGGGACCAGCGGCTTCCGCACCGGCCTCGCAGCAGTACCCTGACGAACGGGCACGCGGTGTTGGTGAATCCCCCACTGCTCTTTGCGTCTGCTTCCGCCCAGCCCCGGTCAGCCATACCCCTCACGAAAGGCCATATAAACACTACACAGAAACATTATTAGTGCTCTGGAGAGCACCTCGCTGGTCTCGGGTCCTCGGATTGCCCTGTTGCCTAAACCCCGGTCTGCGCCTCCGAGCGCGCAGCCTCCTGCGGGCGGAAGCGGCTTCGGGAGCAGCGGCGACGCTTATCGCACCGAGGGAGGCTGCAGCGCTGATGCAGCACGGGGAGCCTCTCCCCAGCGCCTCTCCCCTGGCACAAGACCCAGAAGGCCAGAGCAGCCGTGAAGTCACAGGTTTTAAAGGAYGTTTCATTAAACAAGGTACAGAGAGTTTAACTCCAGCGTCACGCCTGCGTCATATGGTGTGAAAATGTAATGTAAAATTGTAAAATTTGTTTAATGGGAACAAACCGCACCTACAGAGGTTTGATTCATTAAAAGTTCATATGAGGAGAAGAAAAAATTTGTAGGATTGTGCAGTGCTGGCTATTCTTGCTATCTGCTGCTTACTCAGGTGCCTTTTAGAGTAAAAGAAGCAGTATGGGTGGAAGGAGCCAGCACAGGACTGGCAAGAGCAACTCCCCCACCAGCCACATTGCTCCTCTCCAGAAAGATGCTGCACAAGACTCAGCCAGCCCTCATGTATTTTTTCCAAAGATGCCCAGACTCAGCTTGACTTTCTGCTGCATTTAAAAAGCCCATCCCACTCAGTGGGCATTTCTGACTGCAGTGGTATTTCCTGTATGTAAAAGTGGGAGTTGTCATGCCACAAATCATATAAAATATGTTATAAATTAAAATATATATATATAAAATAAAATAAATTTAAAACATAAATATAAATATGTAAGATATATGATATATTTATATTATATATTTTAATATATATTTATATTTTAGATTATGTATTATTGTGTTTAAGTATTATGATAATGTATTGTATAACAATAYATTATATATATAATATACATATAYAAATATTTTATAAAATATTCCACACTGCAAAACCTCAAGTCCACAGTTGTTTATGWTTCCTAGAACATATGTTTAAGTTTCTCTTTGTTTTGTGTATGCTTTTTTGCAGTATGCTTCCCTCTACTTTGGCTCTACTTTTTCAAATTAACCTTGGCTGCCTATACTGACAGTGTTAAAAAACACTTGCCTGATTTGTCAGGGGCATTCTCAAAYATAAATCAGCTAAGTTTGCATAAGCAGTTCCCCTCCTGCAATATTTAAGTAGCAGGTGATTCGTGTGTTATGATAAAACTGCCTGATCCTGACAGCTCTGAAGGTTGCAATGCAAAGAGTGTAACTGATGGAAGRAAAATTCCTATAATTAGGTCAAAATGTCTTCTGTAGCTCTAGCATCAGAAAACTGCATTATATTTTATTTTACTACATAAACTAGTAACAGAAATGTAAACTCTAATTTCGCTTCTGACATAGATGTCTGATGACATCTTAGCTCTCCAAGAAAAAAAACACAAAAACCATACCGGGACTGACTAAGTTTTCAAGTTTTCAAGCTGTGGCACTTAGAAAGTTTTCCCTCATTCTCTGAAGTATTTCTGACTGCACTGGTATTCACTGTATGTATAATATATTGCTGGGGAAAAAATCAAAATTGAATATTTAAGTGTATTAATTTATAAAGCTTACTATGGCTTGACAGAAAAATCAAAAAGTTGCTTGCCTTGTTGTCTAGAYTAATTTCTTACAAACTACCTGAGTATAGCCAAAGAGCAAGTACCAAGCACACCCCTCTTAAATCACCAGAAACTGTGRCTGGTGAGTAACAGTTAACCAAAACAGCTCCCCTCTCACCTACATGCCCAAGCCAAAATATGACCGGAAATAAAKTTTTATGAGGTCTTGTCAGGTCCTTCAAAGCCATGGCTTGACCAGGAAGCTGGCTGAAATTCTCAAATGAAAGAATTCCACCCAAAAATGCCAATGTTAAAATTTTAAATGATTTTGTGGAGCTGTCAATTTTAATGAGACTGCTGAAGGAAATGAAGTATGTTTCTTCGTTTCTTCATTGACCACGAGCCAGCAATGTGCCCTTGTGGCCAAGAAGGCCAATGGTCTCYTGGGGTGCATTAGGAAGAGTGTTGCCAGCAGGTCGAGGGAGGTGATCCTGCCCCTCTACTCAGCCCTGGGGAGGCCTCATCTCAAGTATTGTGTCCAGTTCTGGGCTCCCCAGGACAAGAGAGACATGGAGCTACTGGAGAGAGTCCAGCGTAGGGCTACAAAGATGATCAGAGGGCTGGAGCACCTGCCCTGTGAGGAACRGCTGYGAGAGCTGGGCCTSTTCAGCCTGGGGAAGAGAAGACTRAGGGRGGWTCTKATCAATGTGTACAAGKACCTGAAGGGAGGGTGTSAAGRGGATGGGGACAAACTCTTTTCAGTTGTCCCRTGTGACAGGACARGARGCAATGGGCAGAAAYTGAAGCACAGGAAGTTCCGCCTGASCGTGAGGGGGAATTTCTTSMCTGTGAGAGTGACRGAGCACTGGCACAGGTTGCCCAGAGAGGTTGTGGAGTCTCCTTCTCTGGAGRTATTCAAGGYCCGCCTGGATGCARCTCTGTCTACTATGCTSTAGGTGACCCTGCTGAGTGGGGAGGTTGGTCTAGATGATCTCCAGAGGTCTCTTCCAACCTTACTGATTTTATGATTCTATGATTCTTAYAAAGGCAAACACATCTCCCTCATCTATCTGTAATCACTTGGCAGAAGTTGAGAAACAGTAAAATATTCMTTATTCCTTCTACAGCAAAGGAGACATTTTATATTCAATGCTTTATTCACCATATTGCATAAACACTCCTGAACAGAATCTTTGTTTTAAAGCTCTAATTTATAGGGATCTTTGCATAGGGTAATGCTTACATGGGGAACCAAATCCCCCAAACAAGATGGTTRTTTGGTGTCCATATGGCAACAGGAGTTTCCATTTGCAAGTGTCCATGCAATAGTGTCTTTAGCCAGATYAGGTGAGTTCAGCTGCTGTTGCTGATTTGTTACATCCGCCGGCCCAAGCTCCTGCATGACCCCCAAGYACAAGCATGGTTCCTCACTGTAGACTTAAAGTATGTGCAAAAAAAGATGTTCTTACATGACKATTTTGGCACCAGCATGAATAATTTCCATTGACATTACCTATATATGWTCTGCTTAATTTGGCAGAAGGAATGACCTGAGGGAACCTCAAGCAACTAGTCTCCCCACCTAGGATGGTAACCACCACCCTAAGCCACACAAGGAGTGCCTACAATGGGTGTGGACGTGGCAGGAGCTACCYGGGTCCATCTCAAACTGTGTCTAACTCTTCCCACTTGAAGAGCCCCTGCACCAATGTGTCAAATGCTTTTCTGTGAAGGTAGCTAGGAGCTCAGTCAATCATCTTGTCTCGGGTTGGTCCATTGTCTCAGACCAGTCCATTGTCTCATTGTGCAGAGAACTAGCTGAGGAGCTCCTGGACCACACAAGAAATTCCTAAAATAAGTGCGCTCAGTGTGCACACAGGCAAAGCCCTGATACCCAACTACGCCAGTTATAACTGTGGGACAAACCTGAATTTCATTCTTGCATCTCACTTACAGTTTCAACCTCATAGCTCCTRTCACAATGGTAGTCCCTCTCCCCAAAACACAATACTTTTCACCTAATGATATTTGAGCAGTAACTGATACTTAGCTTTTACAGAGTATGTTTTACCAACAGAAATCAGAGGATTAATATTATCCCCTTTTTAGAAAGGGACTTTACAGGTAGCTGTAAAAGGGGAAAGTGACTTCCTCAAAAAACTGACACAGAACTGACACAGAAGTGAGAACATATGTAACAGAACAGGTAGCAGGTTTAATTACTGTATTTCCAAATACATTTGGAAATCAAAAATAATGGAAAAAATGATTACTGACATGATCTCCTCATTTCAGCAACAAGGGGACACCTAGGAGTTGTCATGGGATGTGACTAGGAAACTTGTGGCAGTCACTAACAAGACCCACATTCCTCTTGTCTCTGTGTTACACGATTCATTCTGGCAATTTTCTAAATATAAGAAAATATATTTAGGATAAAAAATATACATTCTATCTGTCTGGATATAAGACAGAACAGAAACTAGGTTCTCAGACTGGTAATCTTGCCGTCATTGAAATAAAGGAACTTGAAGACAGAATGCAAGAGAAAATAATGAGACTTTTCCTTAAAGCAAAAAAGCCTCCTCACCTTTAAAATGTATCCATTAGGATGCTCTTCTCCCTTTTAAGTAACAGAAATGGGAACAAAACCCATCATGATTTACAGGAACCATTGATAAATAAATTATACTTCAGTACTACAGTTTTCAGGGTACCTGGTTCTTTTATTAAAATCAGCCTTCAAGCACTAAAATGAGAAATCACAGGAAATTAGAACTATGTTTCTACTGCAGTGCAACCAGAAAATACAGAGCACCCCCTGATTTACAACACTGACATTGCAGATTCTGCAAACTGATGACTACCTACAGGCTTTTCTGTTTGCTTGAAATAGTGCTGAACTTTAGCCAGCGCAGGAGTTTGATTATTGAGGCAATCTCTTCTTGCCCTATTCATTATGCTGATAAAACAGCAGCTACCACTTTACATTAGGCAGAACTTCTGCTTTAATTACAGGATTTTACTAAAGCTTGTCTTTCAGTGACATTTCAGGAAATGTGGAGTCTGCATCGGCAATGTAAAAACAACTAATTGATTCTGTATCACTGTGCCTGCCCTACTACTTAYAATAGATTATGGTTCTTGGTATTCAAAGTGTGGAGAAGCATTATAGTGACATCCACCTCCTGCCTAAGTAAATATTCTGTGTGAAAAAAAGATCTTTTCCTGGCTGGATGCTAATGCAACCATAGAATTAAGCTCTTTTATTGTATTAGATAAAAGTTTCCCTCACCTATATGAAAGTTTGATTTGAAGAATATTTAGAGAAATGGTTATCTATAGATGACGATAGATTACTGAAGTTTAAAAACTGAGTCAAGAGTGTTGAACTCAATCAATGTGTGATTGCAATGGCAAAATCGGATTCATAGAAGTTATTTGGAAAAACCTGCTAGGAATAAAAAACAATTCTTAACTATCAGCAAGATGCACCTCACACGAATGTCAATCTTCCCAGCTTTAGCAGTGAACATAAACAAACACAGTTAGCAGCACAACATTGAATAAGTCCTATTGTTCTGCATTCTTTGGGCACCTTAATGAAGGTCACAGGCTACATGACATTACAAAGACTTCCAACATTAAGTGATTTTTTTTTTCTTTGAAGCAAGCCATTTTCAGGAAGCACTGTTTGGCTTTGCCTCTCCACAGTTCATCAGGCCTTCAAGGGATCGTCCTGCCTATTTAAGACATCTGCAAATGCAACCACCTCTAGTCCATTAAGTCACTAGAAATGGGCACTCATGGGTCACAATCATCTAACTCATTTTAGATGCCTAAAGACATTCTTTTAGAATGCAATGAATTGTGCCCCAAGAGAAAGCAGTTCCTTCCCTAGACTCTAAGAGTCTGGACAGCTAGCTCAGATGCAGACATCTGCACTCACAGAATCACAGAATGGTTGATGTTTGAAGGGACCTCTGGAGTTCATCTAGCCCAACCTCCCTGCTCAACCAGGGTCACCTGCATGTTAGACAGGGTTGCATCTAGGTAGGTTTTGAATATCTCCAGAGAGGGAGACTCCACAACCTCTCTGTGCAACCTGTGCTAGTGCTCTGTCACCCTCACAGGAAAGAAATTCCTCCTCATATGAGAATATGAGTTTCTGTATCTCAGTTTGTGTCCATTTCCTCTTGTCCTGTCACTTGGCACCACCGAGAAGAGTCTGGCTCCATCCCCTTGACACCCTCCCTTCAGGTCCTTGTACACATTGATAAGATCCCCTCTCAGTCTTCTCTTCCCCTCAGGCTGAACAGGCCCAGCTCTTGCAGCCGTTCCTCACAGGGCAGGTGCTCCAGCCCTCTGATCATCTTTGTAGCCCTACGCTGGACTCTCTCCAGTAGCTCCAGGTCTCTCTTGTCCTGGGGAGCCCAGAACTGGACACAGTACTCCAGATGAGTATACTCAGTCAGATGAATCCCACTGTTAGCATCCCCACAGAGATTCTACACCCAGGAACCTGGATAAACACTTCCAGTACAAAAAGGATCAATGTTTTCAATGCTTTCAAGTATAAAAGCAAAACTTCTTTATCAATTTCACTATTTGGAAATAATGTAACATAGGTCTGTACCTATGTGTTACATGGGTAAGAAGTGATCTGACACAGTAAAATACATTTGACAATCAAGAGGAGACCCCAAGTAACAGAGATACTGTCTTTCTCCCCTCTTGGGAGGGTCTAAACACATTACAGGAACAGGAACTTGATACCTTTTCCCTTTGGGCTGTACAATATAATCTAATCAATGCCTTAAAGACACTGCCACTTTTCAAGTCTAAGACAGCTCTGTTTGTACTATTGTAATTCTAAGTTTGTTAAAGGACTTAATTTAGCCATCATTCCCTACCTCACCCCTAGAAGGAACACAATCACTTCACTCAACATTTCTAGTAGAAAAAAATACCAATCTTTTCCAGAAAATTACTGATCTATGCATAAATTTCATAAATTAACAGTTCTGTTTACAGAAGTGATCTGCCAGTCATAAATGTAGATATCGAATGCCCTGACATCAATAGCAACACTCAGCACCAGACTATAAATGAGATCTGATGTAATGTACCCTTTCGTGGGGGTGACCCACGTCTGCCCAGCTGCCAGAATGAGTAAAGCTGAAATAGTCTCCGAAGCCTTATGTAGAATAGTCTGTTTGCAGAGCAGGAGGTCAATTAAGTGCTCATTAAAAAAAAAAAGCATATTTTTGCAAAATTCTCTGTAAATAGAATAAATAGAAAAAGGCAATATATAGATTTAAAAGTGGTACTTATCTGCCTCCCTCTAGAGCTTGTTCCATGCTTCACTGGGCTCAGTGGTGGCTGCTGCATCACCAGTATGCAGCATGCTGGATCATCATTTGAGTGGGAGCCAGCAAGCCATGGCAAGGATAGACTTATGGGTACTAAAAAGAAAAAAAGTCAATTTTGAGGTAATTACATGTTGAATGCCCTTCTTAGCCTGAAGCTGTTGGGGCCACTCAGCACATATGGTTAAGGTTGATGAAATTTTTAAAGTCTCTGAAATTTATAAGGTTACCTTGGCAGGTCACCCAGCTTGATTTTTTTTTCTTATGTACAGAAACAGCTGAGAGCGAGACTACACACAGTTATTGACTGTAAGAGGGTAATGCAGTCGTGCTGCATTAGGAACTGCTCAAGGATCAAAAATGAACCAGAACTCTTCAGTGCTCCAGGAAAAATGACTGAGGAAGAAAGGAGGAAGGAGGGAATGATTATTCGTGGCATTCTTTATCAGGTGTAGAATCACAGTCCTGGCTCTATTCATTCCAATTCTCCAGCCTCAAAAGAAATGGAAGCATTTGTAAATAAAGAATTGTAAAGAAGGAATTGTAAAACAACTGTCAAGAATTCCCTTTCCCATTTGTGCAGGACATTTGATGTGGATGGATGTTTCCTGCAGTGCATATGGGAATTCCTTATGTCCCTTAAACTATTTGTTTACTCTGAGGATTCTTGACTTTTTTTTTTTTTTTTT
>NW_028186346.1:4333284-4476424 GCF_003343005.1 Rhea americana | reverse complement strand
AAATACAGGACAGGAAGGGATTGACTTATGGATTCTTCACCACTTGCCATTCCCCATACATTTCTATTATACATCTGGAGACACCAGGTGTGTGGCTTCAAATATAGTTGAAGTGAACAGTTTTAGAAAGCCACTATCACCTGAAACAGGCTGCAGTCAGTTGGGGTTTCCATTCTAGTCAGTTCTTCATGCCATTCCTCACTCTTGCACAGCTGAACTTTTGGCTTTAAGAGAAGCCAAGCACTGAAGACCTATCAAGATCCATCAATCTTTTGTGGCCCTAGTTACACCACTAGAATTCCCCTGTCTTACCTCTCTCCCTCTTCTGCTCTCTGTTAACTAAGGGCCTTCAACCACAGCCTGAACTTAAAGTAGCCATGATCCTGCTCTCAAAAGTTCACTTGTAGAGGAGAAAATATGTTCTACAATTTTTCTTAACTTTCTGAATCAGTCTTTAAACCACTTTTGTTGTGTGTACACCAACAGCTCTCACAAACAGCTGTACAACATAACAATGAGGTGATAGCAGAACTGGGAGTAAGGCACAAAAGAATCTTCTCCTTCACTTTCCAGCTGGGTGATATTGCATATGTAAATGAAGTCAGTTGACTTGAAGGATCTGAAATGTGCTGCCCCTACAAGAGGATGTGGTTCCTTTGCATTTATCACTTTGCATGAGGACTCCAATCTTCAGCCACATAAAACACAAGTTCAGTGCTATTATAGAATATTTCCATGCAAGTAACTTTGGAATTGTGTTGGCATTTTCAGAAAACAAATCATGATAAATGGGTTGCAAGAATTTTTACAGCTTTCTAATGAGTAAAAATGTAGAGCTGGGTGATTTGTAGATGCTGCAAGCTTTGTATTTTCAAAGTTTGCATTACAGGAAATCATAACATTAGGATAACATTACTGAGTCCTTGCCACATATACTCCTTTATATCCTGATACAACAATATATAAATAGAGCTGCTCTTCGGTAATCTTATCCTCTTTTATTGAAATTCCTTGCAAATCCTTGATTACTTAAAACCCTGAACTGGTTCCAAGGACAAGATAAAGGAGCAAAAGAGCCATCTACAACTACGCAGAAGTGAGACTAAGAAGTAAAGAACGCATCTGGAAACCAAGGAAAGGACCAACTGGGAGCTGGAAGACCCCAAACTCAGAACTATGGGGTGGATACTAGACTGGAAAGGTACAATTACCCAAGGATTTGTTCAAACACAGTCCCTCTTTGGAGGCACCCAGCTCAAGCTGTTATTACAATGTGTGTGCCATTAAAAGTTATTTTGCTCTGATTTGGCTTCAAACCTCTATCTCAGCAGGAACCTAGGGTTGGACCCTGTTATGGCGGCCAATGAGCCTAATTTTCCATAACAGAATATATGGTATTAATATTGAGGAGTACTTACAGCACACTCAAACACATTCATGTCTACATGCAGTTGGTTCCATTGAATAGTTTCACAGCATTGCGGACAGCTGAACAGCCATATATCAGATCACTGGTAAAACTGGGTAAGTAAAGTATAATAAAATAGATAAGCACACTTATTGCAACCTCAACTATCTGCATATTTTGACATAACATAGGGCTTGAATGAGCTAAGGGCAGCTTTAAATACAGCAAGTGAAAAATTACGATATAATTGTCTCTTTTGGAAAAATAGACTTAATATTTTAGTGCTGATCAACTTCTACAAACAGACCAATCTAGCAATAGAAGAAGAGCAAAAGGCAGCCACAGTGACAAAGAGAGTCAAACGTCAGCATTTGAATGGAGGTACCAAGACATCTTCAGCTTTAAGAATTGAGATTGAGTTAGAACTTCTGCACAGACAAAACTTTAAAACCTGACAAATATAAGTCATCTACAGAGGACAATGAGGCAGAAGTATCAAATATTAACCAGGAGATGAACGTRAATCACCTTCTGTTAACAGCTTTCCATGTAAACATTATTAGAAACTCTTTATGCTTTGCCCTGGCTGTCAAGAAAGCAGACTAATATAAGTAATTTTGGAAAAGAAGCTATATGAGATTCAAGGTGTGTAAGCCGACTGATGTAGGTTAACCATTCTGGTTGTTCTGCTGTAGAAAGTTTTACTGTAGCTCTGTTCTCTTTAGAAAAAAGAGAACAGGAAGCCACTGCTGAGACAAAAAGCCACATAGTGGTTTCAGGAGAGTCCTTCCCAGATAAAGCCCACTATTTAAAGACAATTAGTATTCAAGAGCAACGATGGTGTTCTCCAGCCATGTTCCTTAATGCCACATCCTGAAACTCTTCGTGAAGTATAAATTAGCCTACACAATACAAATAGTCTAGCTGGAGCTATTGGTAAAAATTAGAGAGTAGAGTGCTGGCTACCGATGTCTTGTTATTGCACATGATTAAGAAGATTTAAAAAGTAAGTATATAGTCAAGCTCATTTTTAGGCAAATCAGTAGGACTTCCTAAGCTGAATTACATTAACATTATGAGGGACCTTCTCCAGCCTCTGAAGCCAATACAGATCTCCTGACTGGAAGGAAGGCAGTAGAGCTGCTTGTTGCTCCATCCCCTCCTGAATGGAGTGCAGATTTGGTGTTATGTCCCTACGACTTGCTGACTGAAAAGAATGAGAAGAAAGTGAGCTTCTCTTCCACAACCTCCAGGCCAGTACTTTCTTCTTTTGCACAATGCCTTTTAATATATCTGTCTTGAGAGGTGAAAAGCAGAAAGGGGCTTAAGTGAAGAGCCTTCTCTGCTCTCTTGAGTGGAGACAGAGAGCAATGGCATGTCTGTATAGTGGAAAACTAACTATCTTACGAAATGAGAGAAGATAAAAGAATTTTTCCCAAGTTAGGCTTGAAACTGAAGACAGCTGAGCGTCTACCACAGAAAGAATCTCTGCGGAAAAACGAAGAAGACTGCAGAATCAGTGAGGGTGGCAGCAGACTTGCAAGAAGTCAGCCAAGGATTTTGTCTGAGCTAGGGATCAAGACCAAAGAGAGAACAGGCAAAATCAAAGAGAAGACTGACAGGAAACAGACAGTGAGAAAGAATTTCATTCAAATAAACTGCCAGCTAGAGGATATTGAAGCGAGGAAGCTTGCTGGTTCAAACCTGTCTGCCTTCTGTAGCCCCATCACTCAGTGTCAAGCTATCGTGCCCATTTGGCCTAAGCCCTGTGCCCAATATTCAGTATTTCTTACCCACAGAAAAGTCAGATTGCCGTGGGTAGTTTTCTGCAAAGGAA
The DNA here is from genome assembly GCF_003343005.1 of Rhea americana. Classification (NCBI taxonomy): domain Eukaryota; kingdom Metazoa; phylum Chordata; class Aves; order Rheiformes; family Rheidae; genus Rhea; species Rhea americana. Next base: position 4,473,179 of record NW_028186346.1, on the reverse strand, counting down.
GCAGTTAATGCTAAAAGTAAAGCTAGTTTTAGTTAAAGTTCTCCTGCTGCCTACAGGAGCTAACTGCAGTCATAGAATTCCTCCTTTCCCAAAGCACTAGCAATAGGTAATGGAAACATTTGTCATAATTATCCTTTCTGAAGAAGCACAAATCAAATAAAATCAGCACAACACTAGCTGTCTTGAAAAGGTATCAAGATATCTATTTATAAATGTTGATATATAGCTAGAGACTAAGAGGAAGCATTGCCTGCTCCCACAGTATAGTCCTATTTACTAACCAGACTAGGAATACTGTGAGCATCTTTTCTTTTGAAGAACTGGGCAAAAGGAAATCAGAGAAAGGGAAGTCTGGAAGAACATCAAGTGGTCATCTATGTAGCCCATCTAGCTCCCTACAGTGATCTTACGTAGGAGCACCAGTGTCCTGTGTGAGGCACTTAACGAGACCCATATGTTACTACTATACTCTTAACAATCTTTTAAGTGCTCATACTGCACCGGTAGCGTGGGAAGTGTGTGACAGATACACAGTTTGTGTTTCCAATAGCGACACGGATGAATGACACTCCATTCAAACCGTTCAGACAACAGTGATAAAAATAAAAGGCACAATAGAAGAGAAGGGCAAAGGGGGCAAGGAACTACCTGTAGCTTGAATGATGTAGGAATAATAGCAGCAGAATTCAAACAAATGTCAGGCAAGTTTGAGGCAAACAGGCTCATAATTCCTTTGATCACAGTGCTTTACAGTATTTAGCATGTGGGGGAGGACTTTCACTTGTTTATGGTAAAGAAAGTAAGGTACAGATTATTAATCACTTATTTAACAAGTATTAAAAAAAAGTGGCAGGAGGTAGGGAGCAGCAAGTAGTGCAATGGCTGTTTGGAAAGCTTGCCTCCTTAGGAAGGTTTAAAGGAAAATCACATTTAGCCTAAGCCACTAAAAATCTTTTAAAAGATAATGCACATTAGCGATGCCGTTCCAGGGCAATCTCCCCCAAATCCTCCAGTGAAGCAGAAAGAAGGAAATCAGCAGCTCAGCCTGTGCTTTGTCATTCCAGCCGCTGTCAGCAGCAACCGAGGCTTCCTCCTCAACACACAAGAACTCTCCAGTCCGACTCTCTTAGTAAATCATCAGGAAGAATAATCTGCTTTTGCTAGATCAGAATAGGAATAAAGTCTTCAGATCGGCTGAAAAACAGAAGAAGAACTGGCAGAATTGGCTGGCAGAAAGAAGGAACCAACTGGGAGCAAAAGCAAGACAAAAATTAATGCCTCTGTAGCATCCACTCCCTATCAGATCCCTGGGAAGCTTAAATACCTGAGTGAAAAAAAACACAGGTATTTCCTCTGAGGCTGCCCAGAATCTGAGTCTCAAATTCCATGACTGTTAGTCTCAAGAATCAGGCTAAAACTTTTAGTCCATCCATTCGTGATCTGAGAGGCTGACCAGAAAAGCTGTTAGGAGGGAATCGGGTATGAGTGCTGGTCAAGACACCTCATGTACCTCAGGCACTCATTCACTGCTTCCTCCTCTCCCTTACAGCTCAACTGTACTTATGGTACTCCTGACAGATATTTGTCCAGTCTATTCCTAAAGAGCTCTGTGAGCTCCAACCCTTCCTTCATTCTCAAACTGTTACAAAGTTTGCCTAATATAGTTTGCAGCTGGCACAAAATACCAATTCCTTCCCTGCTAGGCAGAGACTGAGCTTGTTGCAAGTCTCCGCAGGTGCACTTAGATTTCTGTGTCTACCTGTATTTTTAGAAGYATGCACACTGCTAAGCATGTGTAAACTAAAATGAGCAATAAGTTAACCATGACTTACATTTTAAGACTCTCTAAATAACAATTCAGACTACCTAAGAACCTAAAGTTGCACTTTAACTACCTATATAGAAAAATCATTTCATCCACCAGTAATAATCAGGCACCACTGGGATGAAACACACCATCTGTTTAACAGAGCTCAGTGACACTATACAACAGTTTATGATAAAAGTGCGATGCCAGGAGGAAGGCAAACTGATTTGAAAAAAATCCTCAGTCTATTACTCAACAGCTCTCCCTGTGCGTAGTTCTAGTAACATCTGCTTCCCTTGGTGTCTAACATCTCCTTTTATTCCTTTTATTTCTACCTAACCAAGACAGTTATGGCAGAGGAAGCACCAGCTCTGGCTCGTACATCATCAACAGAATTGTTAATTAAATTGCAGGGCCAGATTGCACCTTCACTATTCCAACATAATGGAGTATATAACCTTACCTTTGGAGCTCAACAAACCTGAGCTGAAAGCAATGGAAACATAAAACATTTCATGTCTCATTTTTATTTTCATAGGCTTTCTTTAGTGGATAAACCTGCTCTTGTGAAAACTTGTGTGAGTTTTAGCATCAGTTTCAAAAGAATTCATGTTTTTCATCATAAGAACTGCAATTTTCAGCATAAGAATCTGGCAAAGGTATGCAAACCACCTATGGTGCAATTTGTAGCACGATCCTCAATTAACAGTTCCAGAAAATCATAGAATCATAAGGTTGGAAGGGACCTCTGGAGATCATCTAGTCCAACCCTCAGCATAGCCCATACGGGGATTGAACCCGCAACCTTGGCATTAGCAGCACCACACTCTAACCAACTGAGCTAAACCTGCCCCCTCAAATGACACTGAACCAGCTTTGGTTTGACCACACATAGAGGTGCAGCAATAAATTTAAGGCAACAAGCTCCCCTTACATGGGTGCTATTCTATATGCATCTAGCTATTTCTCTAAAAATGAAGAAAAACAAACCCTAGTCTGTGTAAAACACCTTTATAGAGATGAGCAGTCATGTTTTTAATCATTAGTGGTTGTTAATATGGTTAACAGGTATTAATTATCGTTAACCATTATGGTTAAGAATTATTAACTACTACCGCTTCCTGAAACTCCTCAGTTATTTTCCCATCCGAATGCTAACTACAGGTTTACAGGTGATTCTGCCTAGTTAGAAAAGTCTAATGAAGTCATAGTCCACGTTGTTGTAATAGTAATAAAAAGTCAAGAAAATGAGGAACTGTGCTACTAAATAAACATCATGAAAACAGTAAATGTGTCAGAGTTTGCAAATGGGCTGGGAAGTATTCTAAAAAGTGAGCATTTTTCTTCCACTTCCAGATCAGCACTTTCTAATTAGGAACAAGCTACCAATAACAGACACGTATCTAGAGACATTGGATTTTGTGGGTCTTTCTTGTGTGAGACAGAATTTCTATTGAGGTAAACAATATAGCACACTCCGCAATGCACTCAGATTTAAAACAACACTGCCTACGAGTGCACAAGGTAGATTTCAAGCAGACACTGGCACTTTGTAAGGAAGAAACCAGGATTTTGCTATACTGGTCACTTTTTAAAGAACAACTGAGGGTTGGTCTCAAAATCTTTTACAGTCAGATAATAAAAATATTGAGCTCCTTAAGAAAATCTTCCTCAGTAGCTGCAAAATGTATCTGAAGCAGAAAAAATACTTTAAAAACAGAATGAACAAGTAACTTTTTTTCTTAGAGATTTGTATCTCTTTTTTATATATTAAGAAAAGAGAATGAAAACCTACAATTTTAATAGGGTCCTTGCTTGGGTACATTCTTACAGTTTGCATCTACCTTCCCACACTAGACTGCTAGCTGGTTTCTGGCACCAAGTGGATCAAGCATCACTTATGTCCTGGCCTTGCTGCCAGTTATGCTGTGCTAATCCACTTAGCGCACAGCTATCCATCTGCTGGCCTCAATCTGCCCCATCATGCTTCCTCAAAGGCTGAGATGAAACCTTGTTACACTCACGCAGGTTAATCCTACTTTAATTGTGGAAGCCCTGGAAGGCTGGGTGTTAGTTCCCTGCTCACACCTAAGAAATGTGGACTGTTGCAGGAGAGAAATAATGAGCTCCTGAAGGAGACCAGATAACACTCTTCTCTGATTTACTCAAGGCATGCATTCCCCAACTTTCACATGGGGACTGAACCTTGAGTAGGGGAAATTTCTCCAGCAGAAGCCACTTAACTAACATAAAAAAAAAAATAGCTACAGCAGTGCCAGTTTCTATGTGAACAAGTCCTAACAGTGAGATAGTCAACAGAGGTCCAGAAAGCAGTCACTTGCACTGAAAATAACGATCAGCTGCTCTCTCCATCCTTTTTTTCTTCAGCTACTCTCTATTAGCTCACAAGCCTTAATTACCCATCTTGTCAGGGCAGACTTTAAATTAGCTTAAACATTTACAGAGTTATATTCAGCCACCGGAATGTTTCAGTTTAGACAAGCAATGTCATCATCTATAACCAGGATAAAGCTGATTGATGCAAGACATGGGGCCTTCTTCAGAAGCAAGTCCCAGGCTGTGAAATAAGCTCCAGTAACGTCTGTGAATCAACGCAGAGCAGACCACCTTCTGCTCCAGGCGCAAAGCACACATCACTGACGCTACCTTCTGCAACAGAAGCACCGAGCCAGAGCGGAAGAATTATTAAAGAAACCCAAGCCGCAGTGTGCTTTAATTTTCCCTCAGAAAGAAGGAATGTGAAAAGGAGGAGTGACATATGACACAAGTAGCTTGGTGTACTCTAGGAAATACTATGGTACACTGATGAAGTGCCATAACCTTTATGACACTGGAACTTCAACAGAGGGAAAAATGATTCAGTTTGCACAGAACTTAATTTTTCCTTTGCTGTCATGCAATTTCTAGATTATTTGAAGTTGATTTTTTGTATGATTATAGCTTTTATCCTGCCTTCTCAGTCGTTACTCCCTCTCAATACACATATTCCCTATTCTTCTGTTATATAGCGAAGTTTTCAAGGCAATTATGCTGATACTCCGTATGCATAAGTGTTTCCTACAAACTTGACTTGCTTCCTTGTTTCTTCTTCACAGGAATGAATGAATGGTGGCTTTAGATCCACACTCCCAACAGCCTTTCACATTAAGTGGCTCAACTTCTACTCTCCATTCCTCTGAAGGTCCTTGAGGTCATTTTTACATCCAGGATCATGTCCTCTTTTCAATTCTCACAGCTGTTGCAAACTTGAATATTCGGTGCAAGGTCAAAGTATTGTCTTCTGTTGTTTTAAGCTTGACAGAGGAAGCTTTTTGGGGGGGGCTTTCTGTAAGAGTGGGGCTGTGTGGAAGCTGATCTGAGGCAGCGTGTTTCAAGATTACAGAGCTCTGCAAGCGTCATTCTCAAATTTAACAGCCGTCTTGCCTTGTGGCATCTTTAGACCACTTCACCTCAACCCCTTCACTTGTTTTAACTGGAAGAAGCTTCACTTCCTATTAGCTTTGATCCATTTCATAACAAATCATAATTAATGTAGGCTAAGGAAGCCAAAGAATCAGAAATGCATTTCCAGCATCCTGACACATAGCCTCTAGGGAATTATTAGGCTTAGTCTCCAAGACTACTACAAGGTGCTGAGACTTCACTGGACAAAACGTTATGACCGTAAGTAAAAGGGAACTACTGAAAGAACAAAAGTACTCTGCTGTGATTTAGGTTTAAACAAGGACATAGATATTAGGAAAGGATTTGAATTGTGGCAAACATGAACAGAAATAAAATAGAGTGTGTGGTGCTATTTCACGACTCACTGTGCAAATGTTGCTGTAGGCACCCTGTTTTTATTGCTCATTAGTAAATAATCAAGTTAAAAATAAGATGGTTGGGAAACTGCTGATTGATGAGGAATAAAATAACATGACATAAACATCTGTCTCCCAGTCTAATATGTGTTAGTAGTGGAAGACATTTTTAAGGCACTTGAATGCTCAATGCACTGATGTATTAGTGATTACACTGGAAACAGTGTAAAACAACTAGAGCTGCTGTTCTCTTCCCCACAAGGGGAACATTACAGAAATGTGAATCCTGATTGTTTACTTCTAGAATGTCTTTAATCCCCAAAGATTGCCACATGGTACAAGCTTTCTTTCTATATAATTTTATACGCCCAAGCTAGAGAGCCCCCGGCTCCCAGGCTCTTGAACTGTTTTTACAAATGCTTCTGTGCCACATGAATCCCTCTTTCCCTGGAAAACATTATCCCAGCTACAGAAAGTGACATCCGAAGGACCTAGAGGTCCTCAAGCACTGTCAATTCTACTTGCTCATATGTAGGCAAAGACARATCTGGGCAGCAAGAAGCTTGGCAAGGCTTAAATGTTCACATTTAAGAAAGATATCCRTAGCTCCCACAAGCATCCCTACTTCATTAAAAACTTCCCTGGCAAAGGAGGAGTGAAACACAGACTCTCCCACTGGAGTATCTTTCTCCATGATTTTCTCTGCCAGACCTACAGGAGTGAAATTAGTAGGAGTCGTGTTGCTGAACTTAACAATTAGTTGAAAGTGGATAAAAGTTGCATTCTCTCYGGATGCCACCCACTCTCCGTTCTTTCTCCCTGTGTTCACGTAAAGAGAAAAGGCAGCATTTGTACTGATCATCTCTGTATCGTTAAAACTACGATTACTGCACACATATACAAAATAGCCTCACCCTTTTCCCCAAATAAAGATCAGAAGACTGAGTCAATRTCTACAACTGACAAACAGCCGGTTCTCACAGCTCAAATTGGTGCTTTGTGTTTTCCACACAAAAAAAAGGAAAAATAAAACATGAGCATGGAAAGCATGGAAACATAAACATTAACAAAATCCCAAAGCCAAGTAAATATATGACAGTGTACCAAATAGAAAGAATTTTCAAGATTCTACCATCCACCTCAGTTTATAATACACTAATTCAGCCTCTTTAACAGGCCAAAATTATGAGTAAACAGATACTGTCTTTATATTTAAGCAATCTGTCTGCTTTCCCTCAACACACCACTAAAAATGGAACTGTTTATCTATGCAAGTATTAAAGACAAAACATAAGTTACTACCAAGAATATCAAAATTTGGCTCACAAAGAAGAAATTGTTTTTTTTGCTTTGCCTTTTTTCTTTTAAGAAGTTAGACAATCAGTAAGAGAATGAAAAGAGGCAATAGATTTAGAACTAAGTCAGAGTAATAGTGTAGCACCACACAAAACTCTACCTGAAAATGAATGCACACATTGAAAACTCTCTGAAAGAATATGAACAAAGACAGCTAACAGATGCGTGCCCCACACATAATCAAGCTCCACAAAATATCTAGGATCACAGACCTTTTCATACAGCCACAGCCAGCATCGGCAACCCAGGCAAGAGCACTGCTTTTTGATGTCTTTTTTTGAARAGGAAACTGCAGGAAGTTTTAGGGAGAATTATGGTATTAGGTTCATAACTACGAAGAAGTGCTGAGGTGCGACTGAGAGGCTGCTGTACGGTTATAATTCCAGCAAGGCCATGAGCTGCAGGAGAAATTTTCTATGCAGCAAAGAGAGCAGAAAACACCCCTCCACACCCTATGCAAGCAGTTAAGTCAGCTCCCAAGGGCACAAGGGGCGCACCATGATGCCATCCTAGGTTTTGGCCCTAAGGCTAAATACTACGTGGTCCTGCCCCTCCCCTAAATGCAGTATTTAGGGACTGATGGCACAGAAATGGCACTGCAGCTGTAACCTGCTCTAGGTAGGTGGCAGCAGGCCCATAAGGAGGCTACAGCACCTCACAGCAGACGCGGTACACTGCAGGTGTGGAGAAGAGGAAGACCATAGTCAAAAGCTTCTGCCAGGTTATCACTGCAACTGGCTAGGGCTCAAGAGTAGGAGACTCTTGACCAGGAGTGGAAGCTCCTGTGGAAGAGACTTCTGCTTCCCTCCAGAGACTGCAGGCCTTTTTGCTAAGCAGCAGGTTACTGCTTGCTACAGGAAGAGCTGGCGGACAAAGCACCTTGGCCAGATGCAACGCCAGAGCTTCAGCACTGGCTGGTGAGTGGTTGTGTCAGCYTATACCACAGAGCCCCTGCCTTGGCAAAGTAGGCTGGGATGACRGGGCATGGTCCTCACAACTGCAGATGTTCTAGATAGTCCATGTTGACATGGTGTTATTAAGTTTAGTTCACAAACAGGAACTAAATTTCAGTTCTCACTGGGGAAGATTCCCAAAGGAATTAGCCATCTATATTCATGAACTAAATGAAATAGCATTCATTGAGCAGCTGATAACAGCACAGTTGCAGAACAGGCCAGTTCTCAAGTCTGGTAGGAAATCTTTGCTTTCTTACTGCAGGTGAAGGATATTACCTATGGGCGCAATAGCTTTCCACCCACTTCCCTTTCTCCTTTCTCCAGTATTTCAATCTCTTTCTCAGCATAATTGATATTTTAACTAGTACCACTAGACTAGAGTATGTTTCATGGTAGCACCATGAAAATGTCCAAAGYCCTAAGAGAATTTATTTACAAAATACACATTAGTCACTAGTAAGGCAAAAYGCAAACAGCAGGTAGCTTCTGAAAGTCTTGCTGTTTGGACATTTCTGCTGATCCATTTGTGATTGCTTCCAAATCAATCCTTAATCTTTTCCTAAAGTTTTTTGCCCTCTTTATAAGCACGTTCTTTGGTTGGGACAAGGCAGCAGGAACCTAGGGAAGATAGTCCGGGCTGTTGATGGCCCACCACAAGGTGGTAAGGGCACAGTCAAATCCCATGTTTGGTCTTCACATAGAACTTGGCATGCAGAGAGCCCAGTACTCCGTGTGTTGAAAGTGGAGGTTGGGACTGAAAAGCTCTGGCTGTGAAGGCCCTCTGGGGTGGGAAGCATTGCATGCCCAGAGGGAGATGGGAAAGGAGAAATTATTCTCTGAACAGAGGGTTTCAGCCCAAAGCCCAGATATAGGACAGATGGGTAGACTCTCCAGAGAGCTGAAAAGGAGGGTTAGGGAGATGGGAAAGCAGCTCTAATCACACTTGGGAGAAGGAAGGGAAAGTTTTCTCAAGGGTCTCTTTTTCATCCTCCAGGGCCTTATTTGCCAGTTGTATCCCCATCCTCCTTCCTGCCTACTATGTTTCACCTCCCAAGCAGCAGCAGCTGTTCTCTTAGTCTTATGTAGCTTGCCTTCCCTCCTACTGTCTCCTGTCAGCTCTTTACTGAGCCACAAATAACTAAAAATAAGGTCCTCCTAACCTTCCCATGCTTCCTTCAGAGCTGAATGCAGGAGGACTAATAAACCATCAGGTGTYCTCTGTGGGCAGTGGCCTTATCTCAGGGTGGGAGAAGTGTCCTGTAACTGGAAACACAGAAGATCTTTGAGAGTCACGCAAAGGAAATCTCTCCAGCTCATACTGAAAGCATGAAAGTTCCTCCCTCAGCCTTCTTGCTTGGAGATTTCTACACATTTTAACTTTTCTTACACGTATGAAGAAGCTTGGTCTACACTTGTCAAAAGTGCAGCCACTTTTTTTTTTGGGGGGGGGGAAGGGGGCCAGAAGACTTAAAAGCTTCTTGACACCATTAGATACGATTTTGCAGTGGTCACACCCTGTTATTTTTTGTGACTCTTTCCTTCTGTGATTCACTCTTTCCACATTTTGCATTGCTATGCTGTGTTGATATACTTGATATTCTTCTACTTTCCGATGCAGCGGAATTACACAGTATTCTTTCCCATTCTGTACTTTACCATGCAGAAAAAGGAAAGGAAAGTTATTTATATCTCTTCTGAGATTATCATCTGAAGGTCAGTTTCACAATTTCTCCTGTTGTCAGTCAGCCCTGAATGCACTTATGTGCAATGCTTAACTTTAAGCATGGTAATCATCCCACTGTATAGTAATTTCCATAATGAAGGTAGAGTGAAAACTCTCTCACCAGCTGCCTCAAAATCAAGAGACACGGAAGGTCTCAAATCAACCACCCAAGTACATAAATTCATAACCACTCTCTTTAAAGGCCTCATATTTATTAAAGCAAAGCTACTGCAGTCTTAAGAACCCTATTGTCAGCATCCTTTCCTTCTGAGATTTCCATTTCCCTCCAGTGAATAAAATCAAGCTACCACAAACTGAGCAGAATTCTGCTATTAGTGGTGGTTGTACACATGCTTTATATTAATAGAATCAGTTGCCCAAAGGAATTAGCCATCTATATTCATGAACTAAATGAAATAGCATTCATTGAGCAGCTGATAACAGCACAGTTGCAGAACAGGCCAGTTCTCAAGTCTGGTAGGAAATCTTTGCTTTCTTACTGCAGGTGAAGGATATTACCTATGGGCGCAATAGCTTTCCACCCACTTCCCTTTCTCCTTTCTCCAGTATTTCAATCTCTTTCTCAGCATAATTGATATTTTAACTAGTACCACTAGACTAGAGTATGTTTCATGGTAGCACCATGAAAATGTCCAAAGTCCTAAGAGAATTTATTTACAAAATACACATTAGTCACTAGTAAGGCAAAACGCAAACAGCAGGTAGCTTCTGAAAATACTAGATGTCTTGCGATCTCAAATGTTATCTTCAACTCAGCTTATTGTATCATGATTATATTGTCAACTAGGAGTTCAACACTTCCTTCTCTCAGATACAAGTTTCCATGTCCATTCATAAACTCATTTAAATACAGTTAGACATTCAATGCACAAAGCAGGAGCAAAAAAGAACAATGAATGGGCACAGAACTGATTTAGCATGATATAGAAAGGAAGAAAGCAGCACTTACAATCAGGTGCTAAGCTAAGTACAGCTTTTTAATTATCTTTTTAAGATTTTAACTCTTTTCATTTCCATTTTCATCTTTACATCTTTTTCTTTTTTCAGTGACTTTATTACAGTGTGACACGTGAACCAGCTTCTACGGAGAAAGGGGTTCAGAAGTTACCTTCCCTTTATTCCTAAAGCTGACTTCAGGAAAAAAATCTCACAACAGATTAGGGAGACCAAATGAAGGCTGAATTAGAACAGATCTATTTCCAACACACAGATGTACAGTCACTGGATGTCAGTCATGCGTGCCGCCTTGATAGAGGTGCTTCACTTGGGATGTATCCATGCACCAATTCACTAGGCCAATGGGCTCAAGAGCTTTCCCTGGTCTGGGTAAGATCTAGGATTTGGTCTTGCGCTGGCTTTTCTGAAATTTCTCTTGGGCACTGGCTGTTCTCCTATGGTCACTTTACAAAAAAAAATCCATACTTTAGACGATCTGCATCCTCAGGACTTGTGCTGTCCCCCCTTGACCTTTGCCCAACAATTTTAAATAACCACAGTTTTCTCCTTTAGTGTGAACCTCATCATCTCTCAACTGAGAGTACAACTTCCATGGGGCCATGTAAAGTTCATTGCACGCACAGACTTGGTGCAGGAGTCTGAAACATATTATACACTTCTGCACTTCCCTCAGTGCTTAGGAACATTTCACCTATAGAAGCGAGCTCACAGCTCCCCCTGTGTCTCCAAATCGTGGTGGAGATTGCTCCCAATTTCTGGTCAGGACAGCACTCTCTGGCAGTGGCTTAATGTTCAGTTAAATTCAGTTAAACAGAATTCCTCCTCACCTCTTCTCCTCGACTTTGTCCAGAGCAAACAGGCTCCTGTTTTATTCTGTCTTGCCCAAAGCTTCGGAGCATTCTCTGCATGTCTCTAGAGTTCATGCTCCCACACACTGTTCTTCTTATTCTGCAATTAGTTATTCACACAGTTTCTAACCCACCCCTGGATAYCCTCCTAATACTCCTGTTGCCTGGTCATCATTACAATGATTAAGGTAAACACATCCCCACTATTCCTCATCTAAGCAGTACATGTGGAAGAACTGCAGGAAATTTATGTATGCTAAAGATAATTTCCAAACAAAACAGAATTCACAAATTTTGCACAGCCAGAGATCTCATCTGTAGCAGCTGCAAATGTACAAGAGGTTGCAAGATGATACAAAACTATCTGTATTCTACTTCAAGAAATACCACAGAATGCTCTGTCCCCTCAGCCCAAGGAAGCACTGCCCTACTTCCATATCACTCTTTTTTCTATTTTTCTAGAAATGATAAACATACTCCTTTTTTCCTTCCTCTCAGCCCAACACCATGCGCACAGTAATAAAAGAAAAAAAAATCATTTCTTGAATAGTTTCGCAGAAGTTTAGAAAGAAAGAAAATGAAGCAATTTGACTTACCCCAAGCAAATGATTAGGAACTTTTTTTTAACCTGACACTGAAGCTTTAAACAAAGTAGAGTACAAAGAATCCTCTATCATGATGGCACCTGCCAGGTAGTTGATGAATATACCTTTTTCCCTCTGAACCCAACTAATATCACTTTCATTTAGCATTTCCCATTTGACAGCTACTATTTTGATAACATTACATCATTATTGATTATTTTGGCTGAATTCAAATGAGTAACTTTAAGATGAAAAGTTATATATCCCATTTGTTTCTCAGTTCTTCAGATAAGCACTTCTGCCTCAAAATCATGCATCAGTTTTGGACATAGAAGCCACAGTTGTTGACAGGSAGAAACAGCGTTCGCTGAGGCGTTGCCAGTGCACTCCTCAGTTTGACTAATTACACACAATCAACCGATTCTCTAACATCAGGATGCTGAATGTTGCCTTAAAATCAATTGCAGATACACTCCTACTTGATAGGAAACTTTCCATTACCTAAAGAGTTGAAAGTGGTTGAGTTAGCAATGAAAACCAGATTCAACTTTTTGAGAGCAATCTCTTGAATGCAGCTACATAGAAACGAAGATCTTTTTAACACTTTTCCCCTCCAGTCTTCCCCAAAAGCCCTCAGCTGTTTTTTTCCCTTTCCTACAAAATTGAATAAATAAAAGACATTAAAACCTAACCACAGAATATGTCAATCTGTGCAATAAAGTGTTGTAAAAACTCTTAACTGATTAAATTTACACTCTAAGATACTGGAAAGTCATTTACTAGAAAACAGCAACAGCAATTCTGTCTCTTTATTCAAGGCACACAATTCCACGCAAAATTCCACRAGCTACTGATAATAATATACTTCTATGTATAATGCAGTAGGGTCATGTTCTAAAATCAGCTGTAACCTTCTCTCTCCATACAGAGAAAATATTTTAGCCCCTACTCTCCCGCTTGGTGTGGGYTACCAAAGACCCAGAACTTTCAGTTACTTTTCAGRGAGACAATGACTATAATCTTATTATCAGTGTCAAAGAGTGTCTTATTTCCCAGGTTCCAAGTGTGTATAGGATGTACAGTGCATCTCATAACACAAAATAGACATGAATTAGCTAAAATATTGCTGGACAAAAGACACCTTGTAACTCCGGCTATAATTAACACAGGGGAACCTTGTAGAGGGAAACTGTTCTTGAGTTTGTAAGCTCCTGTAGATACACAATTGCTACGGAAATAGCAAGACCACAAGGCCAAGGAATGCAGAAGACCATAAAATAGACTAAGCTGAAGTTATTGATACCGAGCTTCCTAAAACAAACTGTACAAACTGTACAGCATCATTCCCCAGGCTAAAAATCAAAGAAAGATATTTAAATTTTACAAATCTATAGGATTAGGAAATTTGACCAATGCGGTATCCAGACATTTAATACTGAAACAATGGAAAGGAGAAATGGATGGACTACAGCAGGCTACACCTAAACCACACCAGTTCCCCTGAYCTGTTCTTGGTTGTGCTTCCTTACACCAGCCTCGCAAAGGGCCTACAGCAATTATAATGGGACTTCTGGGTAGGTCCAAGACTCAACCTTCAAAACACCCATGTCTTCACATTTTAAGCCATTTATGGCAACTCCCGCCCCCCCACCAAGTTTGATACTGGCCACTGTACCCAGACTTTCATTTGGATGAGTAGCTCAAACTTTGTCCTTCAGAATTACTACTCTTCTCTCATTGGTCCTCATCCTTTAATCTGCTGTTCTTTTGAAATGCTTCGTTTCATAAAAGAAAGAAAGAGGGGAGGAACAAACAGCCCCTAAGCCCAAATGAGCCAGTTCCCTATAGTTTGGGGTTGGGTTTAGGCTATAACAAGATTTTGCCATGCATCTGTTTTCAAAGAAGAGCACCTGCGTAAGACTTCAGGAGAGGGTCCGGGAGCATCTTTCAGTGGCTCAGAGCTGGCGATTAAACCTCTTCTGGACAGGGTCAGAATTTAAGACGCAGCCTTAACTGCAGCATTCACATTTCTTGACTTAGGCCACTGCCTGGCCAGCTTGCTCTGTACTGTGGATCTCTCATGTGTAAATGTTACAAACAGAATTCAGGCACCGCGGTCACAGTACAGATGCTATTCCCRAGGCCTAAAAGCTGGGCCTAGAAACGTTGCGCGTCATCAAGAAGGTGCTTCACAAATGTAATGCAAATGCACAGGGCATCATCCATGTGGGCAAAGGATTTGGATTTTTCCTGGCATTTCCAAAAGCAGTAAAAGATATAGCACTGACTGCCCTTGTTTCCAGAAGTAGGAAAACAGAGATTCATGAACAGCCTCCGATCYCAGGATCTCAGCTAAGTTCAGGGGAATTGCACTGAAATCACCCCCCAGAAGATAAAACTTTTTCTCTTGGCTATGCATCACTGTAACTGGAAATGGAACTCCCCCTTTGTACTTTAAAGGCCAAATCCCTCCCCTCCCCCCCCAAATTAACATTTGAAACACTTGAGAACGCTAATTGGGTTTCACTTCATTCAGACAGGAAATAATGACCTCAAACTAACAGGACAAGTTAACAGTCCCCTGCAGGTAAATTAACACCAGACCAAATGCTTGAAGACCTTGAGGATCACAACTGTTAAAACTTAAGTATACATTCAAAGCAACTCTGAGCATGTAACAAAACAGGTCAAAGATAATAAATCAGAACTAGTGAAAAAAAAAGAACCCCTCAAAAAACAAGGAACTGCAGAATGCAGAAGGTTAACTGTAATGCAACCAACCAAAAGATTTTAAGAAAAGCTGAATACGCAATATATATGGAGAACTGTTTAATGAAGGCACTAACTCATTCCAAAATCAAACAAAAATATTTCAGCAAGCCATCTATCAGAGACAGCTACCTTTCTTTTACAATAACAAAGCATTTTCTTCTTGTAATCACTTTACAGGCTTCCAAATACAAATTTTATATTATCTGTATGAAGATAAAATGCTTACAGAAATCATAATGCTGTTTAAAGTCTCAGCACAAACATTAGGTAACCCATAAACTGAGAAGTGTTATAAAAGTGACCAAAGTATAACAGTCACTCCACAAATCATCTTGATCTCAAGGTGGGCAAAAATGCAGGACCTAAAAATAACCATGAAAAAAACCTCTCTCCAAAATAAATTTGTTGACAATTAAAATTAAAATTTTGACAAACTACTAAGGTCTAAATTCACAGTTATCTATTAAAATAATATTTTTTTAAAAGTTAACATGATGTCTTGGTGAGTCATATACACATTAAATATTGTTTTAAAAATTTATAAAGAGAATTATGAAAATATCCACAATTTGGGTGTTCAAATAGTTTTATAATTATCACAGTGTCTTCTAATCCTTTAAGTTTCTAAATTAATTCAGTGTTTAGAAAGGAGAAAAGCTGCTTTTTTCAAATTTCTAGTTTTTATTTAGGGCTTTTTCCTTAATTACTTTCAGTATCAGTAGAACTAGCAGGTGCCAAGAGTGTATTTTCTTTGCTTCTACAAGTTCATCAGAAGTTGAGAAACCATCAGTTGCAGAAAAGCTTGTTCTCCTYTTCTAATATAAAAATGCAAATGATACGTTAAGATGTGAGATCTAGTAAACTTAAAAACTTGAAGAAAATGCCTCCAGGTATTCATGGRTGTGTGAGGGTACAGGAGGCAAAAGCTGATGGGTCTTCAGATGCATCTCAGCAGACTCTGTACTTCCATGGCATTATAATCCATGGTTTGTTTGGTGCTGGGAACTTTRTTGAAATCTCTACATTAATAACTGCTTAGACAGCCAGGAAAATCAGTGCAATAGTGACTAGAAACAATAAAGAAAATTTAGTAAATCTCTCATTTCTAAACGAAGAACAGATATTGATAATACTACAGTAAAAGAGATGAAATAAATGCAACTAGTAAGAATCAGATTCAAAATTCTAGCTTTTTTAGGCTCCCACTTTCCATCCAAATGGGAAGGGCACAAATCTTGACTGAAATAATAASCAAATATGAAATACCAACAGCATTTTCTGCATAATAAAATTGAACACAATAATCTGATTGAATGCTTGAAAATGATTAAACTGCTTAAATCAGCATTCTATATATTCAGAGTTTGCAAACAGAAGACTCAAAATTAAGAGTGATTTTTTTTTCAATTAGAAACAACTGTATTCAGGTGGTTACAGTTTTTTCTTGTCTTTTGGTCTGTCTTCTGGAAACAAATGCAAAATGAGATTAAAACAAACCACTTACTGAAAACCTACTTGCTTATTTTATCACTACTGTCATTACTTTCAGTGATCAGTGAAGACTTGAAATCTCTTCTATTTAAGCCTGCTCATCCTCRTCCCTTCTGTGCTATTATTTCCTGCATAGCTCAGTTCTGTCTTGTAATCATTTTGGTTTAGATCCCTTCTGAACATTATGAGAAGCATATCTGGAACAGATTTTTCCACAGYTTTGTCTGCAGTGGTTACATGCATCATAGCAGGACTTTCCCGCATGMTACTATTATCCTTCGGTTCTGAACGAAGCTTTGCAATGGAGAGGCTGCATCGTGCCAGTTCAGTGTGAGCCCTCAGGAATCTGAAGTGCCTTCCAGGGGGTTAAAAAAAAGTAAAAAAAAAATAACTGGAAAAAAAAAAAAAAAAAAAAAAAAAAAAAAAAGCCCTTCAGAATAGAGTTCATATTTATCTCAACATTTTGCTGCAAGTGCCCCGACCTTAATGTGAAAAGCAGTCAGAGCACTCGCCTGCATGCAAGCGCATCCTGGAGCATGAGAACAGCACTGGTACCCTTCCACACACCATTCTAGCTCTAAATTGGCTGGTTGCCTTCTCCTCCCGAACGTCAGTGCCATTTTCTGAGCCCCCAAAAGCCCTGTGTAGCAGCTCACCTGTGTTGCTTTGCAACTTCTTTGAAATGAGAGTTCTGTGCTTTTACAACAAGTATTAACGTCTATTCCAGTTTCCTAGTACCAAAAAGGGTGAAAATCTATCCTGCCCAAAGAAGCATGTGACTAGAGCATAGTAGGAATAAGCCAGACGAGCTTAATTAGGTTTCTTTTCTACTAAACCAAATGGGTATTTCGATTGCCTTTCAACTGGTTTAACTAAGTTATCTTAATGTTTAGAGCAGGTGTAACTCATCTCAAAGTCTCCCAGACTTCGCATCATCACTCTAAATGCGACTGAATTTCACCACGTTCACTAGATGTGAAGTTCAAAGATATCTGTGCAGTATTTACAGCATTTTATATTGACATGTACAACACAGTTCTTTCTAGAAGCACCTTCATACATAAACAGATTGCATTAGGAAACATCAGTTTGGTTAAATTATCTAGTACAACTTGTATACAATTCAGTTCCAGATATGATACTCAAATAAGACTTAATTTTTCACCCTGAGGTATCAAGCCAGAGTTRTTCTGATTTATTGATTTATGCCAAAGAACTTCAGATGCTACAGTTCCTTGTTTAGTGAGAGAAGRGAAACTTATCCAACTCCATACAAGTTCTGAAGAATTATGCACAGCTCAAACCAAATTCAATAAAGATTCATATTATTCTTATTTAGATGCACGTATGTAATAGCTGAATTCAAGAACATCAAATATCTACTTAAAGAATTTCAATGCTCAATGGGTTCAGTCAACTCGAAAAAATCATCTAGCTGTGTGAAAATAGACATTCCATTGTTACAACCATCTTCCATGAAAATGACTGAATTTTAACATTTCCRTATGCAGTTTGTCAGATTTCCTTCTGCTGTCACAAAATTCCACAGACAAGCAGAAAGAACTATAAAAATGGTACAAGAATATTTCCTTGTTAAAAAAAATGAAATCTCATTTGTCTTCTTACTGCAAACTCTCATCTTCTTCCTACTACCAGCATCTCTGGCTACCCAGTTGCCTTCTGTTTTCTTTCTTTTTAATTTTTTCATTTTTTTTAGGCATGGGAAGAATTCACCATGGAAACTGCCAGCTCAGAGTGTCTTCCAGTTCCTTCTTTAATAACGTCTTCTGTTGTGAGGAACATGTATTACTATTTTGACTTAATTTATGAAAACTATCCTCTGTTTTCAGTGTCTGTGCCTCTGTCTATATTCTATCCTTTCATTCATGTTGCATAGACAAAATTATCTGAACTTGGGCCAATTTGTGTATTGTTTTATAGTGCTTGTCTGATTCAGGCCTTTAACTGAGATCCAAAGACAGGCTGTATAGAATTAAATAAAAATATTTTAATACAATATATTTAATAATAGATATATTTTAATAAGATAATTTTAATGGGAGAACACTTTTAATAGGAATTGGACTGTTACAAAATTTCTTCTACAACCTAAATGTCCAGGGATCAGGCATGCATTGTGCTTTTTCCTATGCATCCTTAGACAGCAGTTTCCTGAGTAACAGTGAGGACCCCAAATACAAGTGGTCAGGAGCCTTAAAGAAGTGTAGCAGTTCTTGAAATCATTTCAGATAATAAAACTCACTAGAGCAAGGGTTGCAAATAGAAACGAGTGGCACTGAGAAATATTTGGAAAAAGAAGGTGCATAGCGTTGTGCATCATTCTGTACTGTCACCTAAGCACTTGCTGCATGATTGATCTCTGTCTCTGGTGTCTACTTCCAGCCTGAGAGGACAAAGCCCATAGARGGCAATTGCTCTTCACCTAGCTTGTTTTCAAGTTGGCCAGCTGAAGACCAAGTAGACAATACTCCTTAATTTTTTTTATACACACAATTGGTAAATAAGAGTTTTTATTGGTATAAGATAGCTTTTTGTCTCACTAGCAGAAAGTTGTCAGTCCTAGTTAGCTTCTGTGCTTCTTTGGAGATCTACACTTTCTGCATATCCTGAAATGCAGATAATTAATATTTTTACATTAACTTTTACTCTACTGTTATCCAACCTTGGAAAAATATCAATATTCTTATAAGAAACATAAGAGCTGAATCYAACTCACCTCATTTACATGCCTAACTTAGTTATGTGGGTCTGAATAGGGGAGCAGGGAATATTCTGTCTGCCCACTACAACTGCCTACATTTCGTCTATGGAGCAAATAAATCCCTCTGAAAGTCCATAAAACTTGAGTATTTCCTTCTCTCTATTAACTCACATGGAACTTGTGCAGTTCCAGAGGGAACTTGAGCCTGCTCAAACTGAGTATTTATTTTCTTCAGTGAGAGTATAGGGAAACAACTGGAAATGTGAGACGCCTTCAGTCACTCAGATGAAGGATTGGATTTAGCTTTTATTAGTAATGGTGCAATGTAAAATACATMCATTTTCTGGGGACCTAAGTGGGGAAGATCAGTTCTACAACCAYCCTACCAGCATTCTTCTTACCTGCACTCTTTCTGGAGCCAGCTTCAACAGTACAGAAGGTGAAAGCTCTTGCTGAGGACAGCTCAAGGTCTAGTGGTCAGGACAATCCCCTTACCAGGAGATAAGGTCATTCTCCTTCAGGTTGATCAATGATTGCAACCTGCGTCTGCTGCTCCCTCACTGTCTGCTCTAACCACAAATGATTAGAAGTGCCCACAGTCCAAGTTCATTACAGACAGGTCCTTATCATGTTTACCACGCCCCCCCCCCCCCCCCCCCCGGAAGATTTCCACATCACTCTCGTACCTAACTTAATTAGATAACATCCATAGGGTCTGAACCTTCCCTGGCCATTGGAATTAAGCATGGAGAAACTTTTCAGAATAAGCAATGAGTTCAAAAGCATTCAATTAGGCAACCCTGGCAAGCCATCAGGCTGGATCTCTGTCCAGACTTAATTTGTAGGTACCAAAGTCTTAATACAGCATGATTTAGGAGTCTGATCTCATACCGACTCACTATCATCTATACATCAAAGGAATGGCATGATGAGTACACCCGGGCTTCAGCTGAATCCAGGGATTCCACAAAAACAGAAAGAAGCTGTACACTATGGCTTGGCATTGCCTGTCTCAAGGCCCATCTGTATATATGAAATATTGCAAAAAACTCAAAGTGTGTTTTAAGAGGTCATCTAGCCATTACTATGCACAAATGCCTTCCTGACAGATATTCTTAAAAACATTCATCATTACCTATGAAAAATGTGGAGTCACCTCATGCATTCCAGTGCTTCATTGCCCTTACTGTTAAAAGATATTCCTAATACCAGAACTGAATCTTCTTTGCTTACCTTCCTCTAGGCAGCAGCATTTCATGTATAAAGACTACAATTTTAGATTAAAAAATCATTATACATTTAAAGTCTCTTCTTAAGATTCCTGTCTTAAGAGTCTATCATTGATGCCAGTGTTATAAATCTCTGCTTCATAAAGCGTAATAGCTGCTTCATTAACTCAGACAGTGTAATTACAGTCATTTCAACAAGTCTGAATTACATTCCATCCAACAAAGTGTAACAGCACGATCAAAAAAAATTCTCCACTGCAATTAGCTACTGTTCTATGTATCTCAAACTACCATGACCTCTCTGACACCTTCGAGGGTCACTGTTCGGTTCTCAAAACTGATAACCACATTACAGAAAATATCACAGAATATGGTAACCTTTTGGAAGAGACTAAAGGAYTGAAGGTCGTTGAAGTTCTCACCCACATGACACACTGTCCAATTTGCTGCTTTATCTGAGTAAAATCTGGAGGTCAGGAACGACAACCAGCACCCTCCCTAAGCCTCGATTAACATTAAACAATTGTGCAAAAGGGGATACTTTCAGAAGAGAGACATTTTCTACTATAACTTTAGGGAAAGAAACATACAGGCTGCAAAAAATCTTATTTCCTCTTATTAGCACGAATCTCTCTCTAATCAGGGCTTCTGATCATTAGACTGTTTTATTTTTATTTATTTTTGTAAAAAGAATATAGTTCTATATCCTGCATCTAGTGTGCTTCTGCCTTAAATTGGAAAAAAAAAAGCAAAACAAAATATGCATTACAAAAGAGCTACCTATCAACTTAATCTACTCTCACCCTTTGCTCATCCACTTTTCAATAGCTGGGGAAAACAGAATTGAGCTGTAAAATTCCTGGGCAGGAACTTGGCATCTGCTGTAAAGTCAGAGTCCAGAGCAAATTAGTGTCACAAATTTCAAATAAATTGACTTAACTCACATAACTCATAAACATAGCTTTGATTTAAAACATACAGGACTAAATCCTGGCAGGCAGTAACACCTATGCATGTGGCAGGAGGGGTTCTGGCAAAGCC
This sequence comes from Rhea americana, assembly GCF_003343005.1. Taxonomy (NCBI): domain Eukaryota; kingdom Metazoa; phylum Chordata; class Aves; order Rheiformes; family Rheidae; genus Rhea; species Rhea americana. The sequence goes on along the minus strand of NW_028186346.1, from coordinate 4,451,851 downwards.
AGAACAAGGGTGAGAAAATTGTTGTCCCGATGCTGGCTTCATTTCCCAAATGATTTTGCCCTGGTAGAGGGATGGACCTCTTTTTCACTGCTAGTAAGAGATAAAAATAACATTAATCAATCTCTGTGTCTCCCTTGTGAAATATTATTTAATTGAAAGCCTCCAAGTACTGCATTCTTTGATTCCATCCTTTTTGACTAGCAATAGAAGTGTCTCAGATTAAATGTTGGTGGAAGGCTTTTGACTGTGCTCTAGAATTGTTATTTTCACTTATAATTAGAATTAAATAGCAAATATCAGTCCTGTATCTCTCATGCATTTCCCAGTTTAAAAAGGATATAATGGAAGTTAAAATACGATGAACTCGCTATTCTCTAATAGGAAGCCTAAGTAATACAAAAAATTAGAACCACAACTGCACAACTGTACAAGAAATATTTCATAGTCCAGAGAATCCCAAAGATTATCCTACTCTTGGAAAAGTAGAATTGCAAAGAGTAGGACTAAAAAAAGATTCCTCTTTCCTGGTAGATCATCTCTGTATAAACAGGTCTCAGAACAGAGAGAAATACTGAGATTCTTCATAGAAAAAATATCCAAAATTCCAGACAATTTTATTTTTGCTTAAAAAGAAAGTATCTAATAATGTCTCAAAGGGTGTTTCATAACATTATAACAATGGAGCATTCACAGAATTTGCAGTAATAAAGAGAAGGTGAAATACCTTCTTATTAGTATGCTTCATCACTTCGTTATCTGAAATGCTCTTTTCAAAACACTTCTATCAGTCATCATAGATTACTTTACATTCTTTAAGGGAGAATTGAATTAATATGGCATTTGCCCTACCTCTCTTCAAAAATGATTCATGCTAGCACAGCTCCTGTCTTCTTATGTTAACTAATACACCTGCAGCTGGCTCTGCATCAGATCAAAACTGTATAGTAACTTCTACACAGYGAAAAAAAATTCTGGGTTCAGTATTTTTAAGAGTCAGATTTAAGAAGCAGTCAGCACTCAAAAGACTTCATCAAAAAGGGGCCAGATTTCCACAACAGAATAGATTCCCAAATGAAGTAAACCAGATCTAAAATATTGCTCAGCACTCAACAGCTCAGACAAAAACCACCACTGAAAGTAGTGCTTATTCTATGGCTAAATGTTATTTTGGTAAAAAGACTTGCAGAATAGCATCTTCACCTATTTTCTGAGTTGTCGCCTTCCCCAGAAAGTATGTACAACTTAAATTCTTTTGGTAGAATAATTCACAGCTGAGATTCCCAGTCTCCTCCTTCCCCCTGTTCATCATGGTTTCAGGACAAGAAACAAAACCTCAGGGCGGTTTGAGGGCAGTCATACTACCACCAGTACCTATCCACTGCCTGTCTTGTCCTGGGGAAGCAGTCTCTCTCTCTCCCTCTCTGTTCAAAGAACCGTTTGTAAGATAGGTCAAGAACGAAGGTAGGACTTGGCTAAGGCAATTTCATCCATGGGAAAGGTATAATGTTTTATTTATAACTCTGTACCAAGCTCAAATGCATTTTAAAGCCCCAAATAGCTTTTTCCATTCATACATGTTTTAAATGCTGCAATTTTAAAAATATTTTCACTACATGGTACAAATTTTGCAAAGCAAGCAACAATGTGCATGATTATCTCCTACAGCTATTTAAAATAGTTCTCATACAATTTCTTTTCTAAATTACTTTACCGGGCTTTATCAGTTCACAGCTCTGGAACCATTACAAACTATCATATTATTCAATTAGCCAGTTTCTTCCAATTCAGATTTGTAATTAACACCTCATTGCTCTTCAACTCAGTGTAATTACTAACAGCTCACTTGAAGTCCAAACCAAAACCAAATCTTTTAATAACCTGCTATTTTGGCAATAGTGCAGAAATGTAATGACTTAATAATTAAGTATTTCTTTGGCTAAACTTACCTATTTCAAATGAAGAACTGGTTCTACAGTCTAGTGGCAGAATACTTTTATACACACAGGGCAAACATAAAAATGAAGTAAAAAGCCCAGGAGTGCAACACTCTCTTTTTCAGAAACGGAAGTAACTGTATAGGAAAAAAARGGGGAATGTTGTATTCTATGTAAAAAATGCATGGTCTTGCTTGAGGTTCTGGAAGAGGAGAAAGGCAGGACTGCCTCTGCTTGAAGGAACATGGCTAAAGCCGTGGAGGGGAGCTACTGTTTTAAGAAAAGGTGAGTGAGACTCCTTACTCCACAATCAATGGAAATGTTTAGGAGACGGTGCAGGATACGGGGTGTACAGATGCTGACTGTCTGTTCCTTCAAATGAAGAAAGCTTCCAGAGAAGCAAATAATTTAGATTTGATACGGAGTCATGGGAAATAACAGGGGAAACTAATAGTGGAAGCAAGCTGGGTGAAGCTGAGCATGAAGAAAAGTACCTGCTATTTTAAGGAAAGGAATCAGTGAGAACAGAAGAAAAGGGCAAAAGTCTTAAAAATTCAGCCTAACCAGGGAACAGGCTGAAAGGGCCTCCTGGGAGAGAAATCTAAAGGATGGAAGCGTCCTAGAGAGCTGAGAGCCTGTATTAAATGCAACGGCAAACAACTATACTATTGCAAAAGGATACAGAGAATAGTGATAAAACAATATGAAAATAAAAGCTGAAAATAAAAAGAAACTATACAGAAAGCAGAAGAAAGGACAGACTTGTCCTTTAAGGACAGCTACTGAGGAATAGCACCAGCATGTGGGAGTAGCACTGGAAAGGTTATGACACAGAATAAGTTATAGTTTCCAAGRGACACGAGAGCCATCGAAACAGGTTCTATAAAGACAGTAGTCAGAAGAAGACAGGGAAATACAGTTTGTTTCGGTAACAGGTAAAGAGAGCACACAACGGATGATGCAGAGAATCCTTATACTCAGTGCCTGCCTGCCTTCATTTATTTATTCTGCCCTGTTCCTCCTGAGGCCATATTAATTAACCTAGCTTTAGTGGCTGGACAGGAGTGTGAAGGAACCAGCTCAAATATAAGCAGTAAGTTGGAGATTTTCAAGTCAGAATGGCCTTCTGAATTTAAACTCCGTAAGGAAGTAGCTGAAGACATCTCTGGACCTTATCCGCATCCAAATAATCTGTCARCAATGCAAATTATTTGCTTAAAGGCAAAAGAATAAAGCTGAAATCCCTTCTCTAAGTAAGGCAGAGCAGAGATTTCAGGCCAAGCCTCCTTTCTAGGTAACTATCCTGGACCCGCAGATTATGCAGGAGTCTAAACTGGTGTCCTTAATTTTTGTTGGAGCTGTTCCCCTTCACACGAAACACTTAGCTAGCCCATGAAACAGAGAGCAAGAGAAAAATCACTCTCTAATTTAGGTGSTAGACTGTCGGGCATCTGGGTGCCAGTCCTTGCTCTGGTGACTGTTCTCTGTTCCCAAGCAGAAGCACATCAGAAGGAAAGGCAGAGGATGGGATCTGGTGCTTAGGTGTTTTTAAGATGCCAAAGGTTTGGGATGGCAGAGGCAGAAAGAGGAACTGAATATGGTCCTCTCGCATCAAGGGTGAATGCCCTGATCATCAAATTAGTTATGGGATTAACAAAGGAAAACTTCTTCCAATTAGGCCTTGGAGTTTTTCCAGCCATGATTATTTCATGAATTCAAATACTTTTGAGACTTTAAATCACACTGTTCAGCAAATTTGCTGTTTCTCAGTAAATAAACACACACTCATGGAACCCTAATGATTTTTGCCTGAAGGTGATCAGAGAAGCAAAGTAAAGTTATAATTAGTTGAACAGGGATACAACTTCCAGGGAAAATGTTCAGCTGCCAGTTGTGGCCCTCAGCCCTGCCATCTCCCTTCGCCCTGGGTGCTTTTGGTAGACAGGCGCACTGCCAGCTGGAAAAGTGTTGTGCCTCCTGCACAGCCGCAACCCGACTGTAGGGCAGCAGCCAGCTCCCAGGCCCAGCAAGGCTCTTTCAAAAGGTGGGGATTGCTACAGCTACTTCTTCATAACACCATTTACCTTGCACAAACGTGGAAAATTAGAGTGTATTTCTCATACAAGATACTTAGGAGCAATATCTGTTGCTGACAGTGTTCTCACCTGGAGTTCTCACTCTYTTGACCCTTCCTCATCTTCACGCATGCAAAAATGATATTGAGTTATTATTCTGCCTTCTTCTTTATGTAATGAAGGCATATGTGGAACTCTAATTGGCAAGAAAGGGTGAAAGCRGCATATTAGTTAATTCTTGAAAATCCTTCTTTTTTGAATATGCATCATCTCCTTTTGCCAGGCTCRCATCTGAGTCAGCTGTTTTGCACAGGCATGTTGCAGGAGCAATGCAATATTCAGGTGACAACACTRGCATCCACACTGTCTTCACATTCCACGTGCACAGAGAAAGAGGGGAACRAAGCCAGATTCAACCCTGAGAAAAGGTCTGGCGAAAGCAGCATGACTGCTCAACAGATTTGGGACTTCTTCATCTCCCCTCTTGAGTGCAAACCATCAGCATGTTGCAGGGGATTGAAGCCAACCATTCCAGAACTGCCAGTTTCTCTGCCTTTTTTCTGTGGTTACAAAATACTCGTTATTGAAGCCATCTCCACGTAGWTTTCTTATGAAGCTGGGGAGCTGACAGAATTCGCTGGAGTTAGTTGTTCTCCCCCTTTCTTGCAGCTTCGCATGAGGAAGCCATTGGTAACAAGCTATCATTTTAAACTGCTAAATGCTTTTAAGTTSTGCCTGAAATTTTGTGTATTCTATATATTTAAAGCCAATCATCTTATCGGTTTCTGCTATGTGTCAGCTATGTTTTGCCTTGYGTTTCTGATTGCAATAAAACAGTTTAAAAGAGAAAGAGTCTGAATGGTCAAATTTTTACTAAATCATAGGCTGTGAATACACAGCAGTTTCCCTTTTAGCTTTATAAATTTTCTGAAGAGTTTTTGTGGGTTTTTTTCCCCTAGACAATACTCCTAGATTATAGTTTTGAGAAACCTAAATAATACCATTTGAACGTCAACTTAATTACATTATGAAAAATTTTATCGGACCTCCTGTCAAAATCTCTATAGCTATACTTCACTTTTGGAGGAGGTTTATAGCCGTCCTCTACCAGATTAATGGAAAAGAAACTCACCGTGTGACTGTAAGACTGTGCAACTATTCTGCGCACAGAACACTGAACTTACTGAACCTCTCATTTTCCACTGCAGGAACAATTACGACAAATGCGTGTTTGCGCTAAAAGAAGTAAGATCCCTTGCACAGCAGATTTAAATCCATGTGTATCATCTTGCGTAAGTGTGTAACTGAGCCTTGCAAAAAGGCAGCCTCAATATCCCTCAGGCTCCTAACTGCTAGTCCTYGATGACAAGGAACTGGACAAAACTTGAGAGGTTTTTGAGTGATGTGGCTCACTGAACGCCGAGAACCCAAGCCAAATGCGTGTGCTAGGTATGTGCCTTGTACTTTAATGTCACGCAGTACGCGTTGAAAAAATGAATCCAAACAGGAAGAGTGAACATCTGCTCCTGAGTGAAAAATTATTAATATTCACGTGGGAATAGATGTATTTCAAGCATTCCCTATGGAATCTTAACATCCTTTAGTTGTATTTGTTCAGGATAAGCTGTAGCACTTTAAAGGTACCCTGTGATTAATATCACCTAAGGAAAATTAAAAATTTGCAGCCAGCTGTAATCGTGGTTCATATACTAGAGACAACAATTTGTTTTAATGGAAGTTACTCTCAGCTTTAACTAGCTTGAGAAGACAAAAATAAAAAAACCCTCAGGACACCACACTAGATGTCCAGAAAAGCACTTCTCAAAGATTTATTGGGAAGAAGCAGGTATTTTGGAAGGCTTCCAGAAGGAGAACCTCTCTGCCTAATTTTAAGCCTTTCTGTTACCAGTCATGTTTGTCCAACATGTTTAAAAAGTTCTAGTTAATCTTCCTTGCTTTCCTACTGGATGCAGTCTTCCTTCTAAGCCTCTGTCACTGAAAAAAAAAAATTAAAGACTTGATTTCAGACGTTAGATTACTGGAAAGTTTCTGCACAGGAAAGGACCTGATACGAGCAATGGGAGACAGATACAGCAAATTACTTTTGGCAAAATAAATAAAGTGAACAGAGGAAAATTTGATATGCTGGAAAAAATGGTAAATTTGGTATATATAATTTTCTTTTGTTTTATGTGCATATCTGTAGAATACCTCAAGCAAGGAATGCTTATTAATACTGAGAGAAAGAGAACAAGCAAACATTACTGACTGGCTTTAGTTCATTTGTGTAACAAAAATAAACAAGTTACATAAAACTATATTTTCAATTTCATCTTGATATATATGAAAAAAGGGTGCATCTCTGCTGCTCCTAACGTTCTTCCCCCCCMAAAAAAGCAGTGTAAAAGTCATTATTAATTATGTAAATCTTGGAAATTTCTGGTGATCTAAAGACTGCGATCACTAATGACTGCAGAGCAGAAAACATGCGCTATAAACCTAGCGTGACAAGCTTCAGCTATCTGAAACACTAATGAGCTGTAAAGGTCCCGCTTCCCCGCACTCTTCCTAATGCCTTCAACTTCTGCCAGTCCGACTTGTTTTCGTTCCTTTTCTCCAGTTTCTGAGGTCTGCGTTCAACCTGGAGCCGTGGTTCATCTTTTCCATTCACAAAAGCCCATTCACCCAAGTCGATCTTCATGCATCTCTTGGAGGCCTCCTTGGCACCATGTGCCCTTGTCAGGCCCCATCAGTGCTCCTCATCACTTGCCCCTGCTTATGTCCTGGTGGCCATAAGCAGGGGCACGCAGGTGGCCAGCTTGTACCCCACTTCCCCCGCATTGAGACCGATGACTTTTTTTCAGAAGATTCAAGTCTTCTCCATCGGAAGAGCTGCTGAAACTTTCCATCTTACAGTCACCACCATGATCTCGCTGCTGCTCCCTTCACACGGCCCACGCTGCCAAGCCCTGTGCCTGGATCATGCCAATATTTGCTTCCTCCACACCCACCTTTATGCTACAAAGTACCTTTGGATACACTGCCAAGTCTACATTGCAAAATATCACTAGTGAAAAAAACATTCACYACCACTGATTCACTCACTGTTTCTTTAGGTCAGCCATTTGCTACCTAAACGGTACCTTCATTTTAACTTCATGGCCTCCCACTCCGGCAATGCCAGTCACCTTTCAGATRTCTAGGATTCGTTCCTCAAAATGCCCTACCATTCCCTGCCTCTGGTTCTCTCTCCACACAGAATCTTGCTGATTTCTTCCAAAAATATTTAAAGATATATGACTGTGACCTTTTTCTTCTTCCTCTCGCTCTGGCTTTCCATGGAGAGAAACAGGTCAAACTGGCTCTGCACTGTGTATGACACGAATCTCAGCAACAAATTCAGATGTAGTTGTATAAACTTAAGCAACAAAAATAAAACTCTGGCTTATGTCCCTAACTATCCTGCAGCTGTCAATGCAAGCTCAACATGGCTGAGCAAGTTTTTAATCTTTTCCCTGATGCCTCTTCTTCTGCTTTTTCTGTACACCACCACCATAATACATCCCCTGCAATTTGTACAATTTGTACATCAGACGTTATTCTGATTTTTCCTCTTTTTTTTTAAGATCTGCATGTTCAGGAGCTATCTAAGCCCTGCACATGCTTTCTATTAAATACAAAACTGCTCTTCCAATCTCTCCCCATAATTTTCCTTTGCCTCCAAATTCAAAAACCTGGGCAGATGTTACTTTGCTCTTGTGTCAAGGTCATCATTTATCATGCTTACCATACGGACTACTGACTAATACTGCATTGCTTTCTTCCTTGTTATCCTGAAACTGTTCCCTGTCTCTTATCTTAAATTTAGATCATAAATTCCTATGGGCAGAGATTATATTTCTATTCTGCATTTGTCCAGCACTTGTTACAGTGGGTATCATACAATTACATTTTGTTTTTGCTTACAGCTATGCAATTTTGCATGGGCATTAAGCAAAGCAAAAATTAGTCTCTGCATATGCAAATGCTTCTGTGAGACCCCAAAATATTTTGAATATTTCTGTATATTAGAAGTGCCCCACAGCGAAGAGAAGAAAAGTAATAGTAGAATATTAGCAGATTTACCAAAGGACCATACACCACAGATTTATCACTAATTTGTAGGGCTCAGAACAACACTTCTCCATGTTTACTTTCCTCTCTTTTTATTGACTCTGTTTTGGTTTCCTCCTTTTGCAGTAGCTCACATGCTTGATGGACTTGACAGCATCACAAAAATAAGGCAAGCCTGCAATCAAGACTTTTTCTGAAATCATTCAGCTCTAGGAAAAATATTACAAGAATGCCCTTCTTATTTTGATATTCTGCAATTGTTAACCTTTCAAGGTTTTCAAAAGTAAGGTTTTAAGAGCAATTCCTTCCACTTACCAGAGGTTATTTAGTTATTCCCATCCTTCAGTCAAAAATCAGTAACTGCCTTCTTGAATGACAAGCAAAAGACTAAGCAGAGTTACCATTGTAATCTGAAGTCCTTTAAGCTGTACTAAGCTATTTTGTAATTCTGTTTATTAGTGATGCTACTGTAATGGGATTTTTTTCCTCAAAATAAAATCATTAGCTTAATATTGGGGAGGCATGAAGATATGAGGAAGCTTACAACTTTTCATTAGGATATGGAATCATACAGCCTCTTGGCGATATATACATAACTGCAAGCAGTGTCATTTTTTTTTCACAGTTTTAATTTGAAGAATTTTTTTCCTTTCTTTAATTGTTGTTAGAAATCTGAGTCATAACGTTGCACAGTTCTGTCTTCTAATTACTGCACATTATTAACACAACCAATGGCAGTAATTTTTCACAGCAATATAAATCAACATAAAATAACACTTTCTAATTATTTATTCCTTCACATGTGTAACATAAAATACAGCTGAGGTATATTAGAAATTCATCTGGATTCCAATAATGCAGTTCATATGCAGGCAATAGTACTGACCACAGTCAAGGGACAGTTTCACAAGGAAGTAAAGCTTTAACAGCTCCTGCTGGTAAAGCAGGAGGATCCTACTGTAAGATTATATTGTAACTTGTTCATCCTTCTGCACTTGTGTAAGATGTTTCAAATAAGGGATAAAATTCATTCTCCAAACCATAAAAGTTGAGGAAAATGATCATTGAGGTACTTTTTCAACCTACTAAAAAAAGTAGTAGTCAAAGCCCAAGCCAGGCAGGACCAACATAAAGCTGTCTGCATAAACAAGAATCTCTGTCTTGCAGCTGATGATAATATGAAAAGATTGCTATTCCTACAGATACCTCTTCTGAAGCCTGCTAGGAAAAAAGAGAATTTATGACACAGAATTTCTATAGTAATAAAAATAATTACAGTTATGCACACATTACAAAAGCTACTTAACTATGTGCAACTTGCAAATAAAATGAGGTTGCAACTTGAAATTTTGCAGAATAATACACTTTTGAAGATTAGCTATTACGTGGAAGCAAACACTTCTTAGTATAAAAAAGCCAAATGCAAGGACTTTTTATACAGGTGCCCTGTGCAGGATTGAGTCACACTTTTCAAATAGCAGAAAAGAAATACAGATCTATTCTATCATGATTACTCTAATGCATCAACTGCTAAAGATCACCTAGATTTACTTTGGGGTGATTTTCTTTTATTTTGCTTTGTTTCTGTTGCCAGCAGATCTACGTCCTTGGGCAGCCCGTGGCCCATGCTCAGTATTCTCCTCCATGCTGCCCTGTGCACTGAAAGGGAAGGAGAAGTCAAACCCGAGAACATAATCAAACCAACCCAAGAACCAGAGACAAGGCTTCAACTGTTTGTAATACCTATTTCCTACTCCATCTCTTTTTATGCCTCGTTCAGGCCACTTCTTCCTTGATGTATAAAGAATTACCTTACACTGCACCCTTCTGCAATGGAATTTCCTTCTCAACCTTCAACTGCCCTAAGGCTCACTACTAAGGTATCTTCACTGCAATTTAACACTTAGTTTGTGAGCTGAGGCTAAGCTGTTGATATCCACTTAAGATAACTGTTCTTTGTACACTGCATATTGTTGAGCAAACCTCTTGGATTGCCAATAAAAAAAAAAAGAAATAAGAAGCATAAGAATTCAGAAGTCAGCATGATTTTTAAACACATTCTGTGAGATTTTCTTGTCACATTCACCTAGGGGAGTTTTATTTTCCTGAGATGTATATTATTAATCTTTCATTTCTTCTCTCAAGTACTTTCTGCACTCCTTTTAATGATTCCTAACACTGAGAAAACTCTGGAAATGTGACGAAATTCATCAGTCCTGCATTTAACAAACTTCAAGAGGAATAAAAATGCTGTTAAAGCTGCATAAATGACAACTTAATCCCACATCAAATGGAGGTAAACAGAGCAAGGAGCCAAATTAAATGCCATTTCTTTTTCTGCTTTTTTCTTTGGACTGCCACACAACAAACATTTGATATGATCTATGAGGTTGCTGAGATAATAAAGCAGAAAGATGCATTTGACTAATTCTTTTTGTATTTACAGCAAGATAAATTGTCTTGTTTTGAAACACTAAGGCTGAGTAGAGTTGTACAACAGGGTATAAAACTGTCACAGTAGCAGTCTGGGTTTGCATGTAGTCAAATACCACACTCACAGTACCACACTAACAAATACCAAACTAATAGGAGTTGATTGCACTTTGAACAAATTGTATCTACATGTTGTTATCTGAACTAAACCCCTCATCCATACTTTAAAATTACAAACTTGTGATTTTACTTTGTTTCTAATGTCTACAGATGATTGATTAAAAATGCAATTGCAAACCTGGAAGAATATCAGAAAGTTATTTTTACCTATTTTGTGCTGGCTCTGCTCAGATGCTTCATTATTTACAAAAATGTGTTTTCTGTTTACAATTTTTTTACTGCTTGTTCTTTGAAAAACTGATGTTATAGTAGCTAATGTTTTCAGTGGTAGTGCCTGAAATTAGGCTCCTAGACATAAGCTTAAGATCTCCATAAAAGCAACCATATCTTAAAAGGCACTGGAAACCATCCTGTTTTCATTAAACTGACCAGTAATAATCTGAAAATTTGGCATTTTAATGACCTAGTAAGGCCAGATGCTGACTTGTGATATAGTCCACTTACATGGCACCTGAATCCCCAGAAGTGCCCACCATATTTTGTGTCCATGTAGAGAAATCTCTAGCGTGTTTATAAGTTGTCTTACAGACTCCTGAGGTTGGAGACCCAGCAGCATTTTCCACTGTGTTGTGTAGTTGTACAAAATAGCTAGGATTCAGGTTCTCAGTAGGACTGGTTCATTTAACAGAAGAAAATGAGAACAGAGATGTTGGGTTAGCTAGAGGATCTATACAGCCCAGCATCAAGACGCTGCATAGAGAAAAGTTTAAGTATAGCACGAGCATACACTCCTGGCATGCAGCAACTAGAGATTCATGTACTTTCTAACCCAGAGGTGGCAACTTTCTACTTCAATGGATTTTTCTTTCATTAATTTGTCCAATGTCTGTTTGAACCTCTATAAACTCTTAGCATCCATTGTCCCCGGAGGGAAGAAATTCTATAGCTTTACTACATGTTGTGTGAAAAGTATTTTTCTTCCAGAGTTCTGCTCATTTTTATCAGCTACCTCCAGAATTACATCTATTGACAAGACATCCTATCCAAAATGGACCTTAAAATACAAAGACTATCCAGTTCTTAAAATCGCTTCTCCACTGAAGTGAGCCACGAAATCTCTGACACTGAACAGCAGCTTATCATTCCTCCTCACTGCACAACAATGTAAATCTAATAAGAATGACTGAAAACTTCCCTGCCTACCTGGTGAGGGTACAGAATGTTATTTGATGTCTGTACTCCATACTGTAAGTGGTCTGAGTGCACAAGATGATAAAAAATAAAAAGAAAAAAAGAAAAAAAGAGAGTGAAGCCCATTCAAGGTATAGGAAGAGAAAATGCCCTTCACATACTTAGCAAAAGTCTCATGAATTAATTGCTTGAGGTGGTTAGGAAAGCTGACAGAAAATAACAACACCCACAATCTTTCTCTCACCTCTTTGTGGAGACAATATTGATTAGCTTTGTATACAACTGTTATATCAGGCAAAATGAAAACAAGCTTTGTAAAATAATTTTTTGAGCTGGATCTACTAGATGTCTTATGACAGAACAATCTGTGGGTCTTCACACTGCAGGGCTCCCATTATGCAAGCAGACAGGTACTTATTTGCCCAACACAGAGGCATTCCTATCATATAAACCAATGTATGCAGAACCACAGGTAACATGACCCTACATAYGTACCCTTATCTGAGAGATTCTCAAGCAAGAAAAACCCAGGAAGCTGACTGTGGGTCATATGAATTGTAACATTGTGCTGTATGTTGTCCATGGGCTGGACATCTCTCCAAATCCTAGGATATGGTTGCAATATTCTGCTGAAGTTGATGAATAGTTAGCTTATTTTCTACTAGAGAAATTCTTAAATTCTTAAATTCTTATTTCTAAGTTAAAAATGTTCTGACAAAGGTTAAGAGGTAGAAGTATGAGTGACAGTTACAGAAATGCAGTTTACTATAAAGGGATTCAGAGAACATTATCAGTGGTAGTGGTTCATTGAAGGTACAGACCTTCATGGCAGATGWCACTACGTTACTGACAATACTGTTTCCTCTGCTGCTCTCCCCCACAATTAAAGAACATATGTACTAAAGGGGAAGTATATGCCTTTATATACTAACAAAAGCCTTTACAAGTTACTGGATTTTCTGGGACATGCTGGTCACCCTGGCACCTGCAAATGCCACAATCTTTGCAGCAATATAAGGAGCAACAGAGCTTAAGGTAGGTCTAGAAAATAAGGTCTTCCTTGTTCTGCTGCTTTCTAGGAAGCACGTTCATGATAGTAGTTTGACTCTGCCACTCCATCCAACACTTGTCCAAAACTCAAGTGCTTTCTGTAGAGCCTCACTGGACAATTGGTCACTCTCATCTAAAAATGGAAGGGTATTTCATAATTTGACATCTGCAGTTTAGAGTTCTGTTGAACTTGTAGGGTCCAACAGGTAAGATGTTGGCTCACAACTACCCAAACCTCTTTGCAAAAGCTTGGCACTTCCTTTTTGCCTATTTTGGAGTTTGGGGTGGGAGCTAAGGGCCAGCAAGTCAGCGTGCATCAGTCATCCCAGCAAGTCCTGCTAGGCTTTCTCTGATTACAGTCATACTTCTGCCCAACACAACAACATACATGATGATTAATGCCAACCCTTGTTTTTCCCTCAAGGGTATTATCAATTATTTCCTTCAGAGTCTCAAGAGTCTGTCTCTTAGTTCCAGATTGCAAGTATTCACATGTGAACTAAGCGATAAAGCTCCCACTATAGATTAAGCTCTCTGCTGATCCTACAGTCAACAGCGGAGCCTAGCATACTTTCAGCTGATCAGAGGTGGCCATTTACTTTACACTCAGCTGAATCCATTCAGACTATCTTTTGAAATGGTTCTGCATATGTCCTGAGAATCAGAAAAAAGAAGTTATCTAACAGAGTCTGAGGAAAAAAAAAAAAAAAAAAAAAAAAGTGGCCTTCACACTAAAGTACCCTGAGACTTTCTGTAGCAGAGGTTGAATGAATTGTAACCTGTTCCTTGAAGACAGACAGCTTTGTCTTGCTTTTCCAGTAGCACAGACTGCTTTTTCAGTGGTAGTGAAAAGCAAAAGGTTAACAGATGAATGGAGGGGGACAAGCATTCTAGAGGATGCCAATTAGTTGCTCCTTGAAGAGTCTCAACTCTTTTGATTCACCWCTAGGATATCTTCTGATTACTTCTTACTACAATAGCTATGATAATGAGGAAGAAGACAAAGAACATATGCCTAGAAAGATGATGAAAAAGTGCAGAGTTCCCTCACTGGAGTGTAATGTTCAAGGTGTGATAAATACCTTTGTCCTGTAAACTCTGCAGAGTCCTGCAGACTCCTCGGCAGAGCTAGGACAGTCAGATCGCTCTCTGGATCACAATGCTTGCTACTTAARTCAGTACTCCTGGGGTGTCTAAGCCAAAGGGAAAGCTCATCTGGTTCTACTAATGGCTTTGGTGTCAAAATAACCTGAACTAGCCAAGTGGTGGCAAGGAGGACCATTCAAAGACATCTGTGGGGAGGGGCACCAAAGCTCCTGGTGCTGCAGACTGCTTGACTGGGCATTGTACTGTCATATTACATGATACAGYGTGATCCTCTTGAGACAACAGGGTTATTAATGTTGGCTTGCTTTTCCCTATCTACAGGCTATCTCTAACATCTATCACATTACTTTCACTTCTCTCTCCAACAAACACTCAGTGTCACCAAACCAGCTTTCCAAAGCAGTGTTCAGACCAGCAGACTGGCACATCAGACTGTCATCCATTTCAGTGACACACTATGGCACAAGCATTTTACAACTAGCTAGATAAATTCAGAGACAACATGCAGGTCAGATCTAGTAGATTTTTATTCACATTAGTGTGCCTATGCTTTGATTCTCTTCAGCTTAAACAGGATTTGGGTTAAGAAAAATCAATAGCAGCTCTGCATTTAAGCCTTGTTTCCGAGAGCTAAAAGTGACCCTTTAGCCTGCTAATCCATAAATGGCTGTTCCCCCATTCTTTTCTTTTTCTACTTTCATACCTTTGATCCTCTCAAAATCTATTCTCCCCTGGCACTTRTGTCTGTGATTAATTTGGATATTTCGCACTTTGCTGTGTATGGGAGTCAAGTTTACTTACAATCGTAAACGAACTAGGCTATAAATACAGTCATCACTGCACAGTCTGATTCACAGAGCTCCTTTCCTCTTCAGTTTTTTTAAGATATCTACAGCATCTGTGTTACGGCCTGTCAGTTCAAATTAGAAGAGGATCAAGAGGCATAGGGCTAATTTCACCTTGCGTAGTTATTTGCCACCAGACAAAATGAATAGAGAAATGTAGGTATTCTGTTGTGATAAGATTTAAAAACTTGCACCTACAAATCCGGAGCAGCTACCCAGCTATAGCTTCATTATTAATTTTTAAAAAGGAGATGATCATTACATTTTTCCCTTAATAAAGCTGTGTAAAATAATAGAAATTCTTAATCAAAATTTTAATTTATTCTCTGGTGTCCTAAATAGCCACACATAACGAGATAGGTACAAAACTCTCTCTTCCTCATTGTTTCATTACTAAACAAATTACTGAAAAACTGCATGTTTACTTCCATTTTGTCAAGGATCACTGAGAATCTCACAGTATGCTTCACACAATTCCAGAGCAGCAAAGCATCCCAAAATGTTTGCAGAGGATAAAGCACTCTGACAATAGACTGCTGTCTGCTCATCCAGTGTAAAAGTAACACAGATGAGAAAGGTAAAAGGCTTAGTAAGAGGCGAATTGTAGAAACTCATCCACTCTTCAAATAATCAGACGAGCTAATAAGAGGTATCATCTCCTCTGTAAATCCACGGATCCCAAGGATTTGGGGAACTGCAAGCCAGTCAGCTTCACCTCGATCTCTGAGAACATGATGGAGCAATTAATCCTGGAAATCCATTTCCAGACACATGAAGGGTAAGAAGGTGATTGGGAGGCAGTCAGCATGGATTTGTGAAAGGGAAAACATGCTTAACCAACCTGATAGCCCTCTAAAATGAAATGACTGGCTTGGTGGATGCGGGGAGAGCAGTGGCTGTTGCTTATCTCAACTTGAGTAAGGCTTTTGACACTGTATCCCATGTCATCCCCATACACAAGGTGATGAAGTACTGGTTAGACAGGCAGACAAAGAACTGGACTGGAAATTGGCTGAACTGCTGGGCTCAGAGGGTTGTGATCAGCGGCACAATATCCATCTAGAGCACTGTCACTAATGGTGCCCTGAGAGGTCAATACCGTTTAACATCCTCATTAATGACCTGGATGATGGGACCAAACACACCTTCAGCAAGTTCACAGATGGTACAAAACCGGGAGAAGTGGCTAAGGGCTGCACTGCTATTCAAAGGGACCTCAACAGGCTGGAKAAATAAGCTGACAGAAGCCTCATAAAGTTCAGCAAAGGGAAGTTGAGTCGCGCACCTGAGGAGGAATAACCTCACACACCAGTACACACTAGGGAATACAACAGGCTGGAAAGGAGCAGCTTGGCAGAGAAAGACTTGGGGGTCCTGGTGGACAAGAAGTTGAACATGAATCAGCAATGCACCACTGCTGCTAAGAAGGCCAACAGCCTCTTGGGCTGAGCTAGGAGGAGCACAGCCAGCAGGTCAAGAGAGGTTTACTCAGCACTGGTGAGGCCATATCTGGAGTGCTGGGTCCAGTGCTGGGCTGTTCAGTACAAGAAAGACACGGATGCACTACAGCAAGTCCAGTGAAGGGCCACAGAGACGATTAAAGGACTGCAGCATCTCTCATAGGAGGAGAAGCTGAGAAAACTGGGACTGTACTGCCTGGAGAAGAGAAGACTGGGGGGGAGGGGGAAGTTATCAATGTGGATAAATGTCTGATGGGACGGTATAAAAAAGATGGAGCCAGACTCTTCTCAGCAGTGCCCACTGGCAGGACAGGAGGCAACAGGCACAAACTAAAACACAGGAAATTCTGTTTGAATATTTAAAAACTTTTTTTTTTGATTGTTTGTTTCTCTCTCTCTCTCCTTTTTTTTTTTTTTTTCTTCCTGATTTTGCCTAGAGAAGCTCTCAGGTCTCTATCCTTGGAGATATTCAAAAGCCATCCGGACAGAGTCCTGGGCAACCTCCTCCAGCTGACTCTGCTTAAGGAGGAAAGCTGGATTAGACAATCTTCTGAGGTTCCTTTCATAGAATCATAGAAGCAATAAGGTTGGAAGGAACCTCTGGAGATCATCTAGTCCAACCCCCCTGCTCAGCAGGGTCACCTAGAGCATGTTGGACAGGGCTGCATTCAGGTGAGCCTTGAATATCTCCAGAGAAGGAGACTCCACAACCTCTCTGGGCAACCTGTGCCAGAGCTCCGTCACTCTCACAGGGAAGAAATTCCCCCTCACAGTCAGGTGGAACTTCCTGTGCTTCAATTTCTGCCCATTGCCTCTTGTCCTGTCACATGGGACAACTGAAAAGAGTTTGTCCCCATCCCCTTGACACCCTCCCTTCAGGTCCTTGTACATATTGATAAGATCCCCCCTCAGTCTTCTCTTCCCCAGGCTGAAGAGGCCCAGCTCTCACAGCCGTTCCTCAYAGGGCAGGTGCTCCAGCCCTCTGATCATCTTCATAGCCCTACGCTGGACTCTCTCCAGTAGCTCCATGTGTCTCTTGTCCTGGGGAGCCCAGAACTGGACACAGGACTCGAGATGAGGCCTCCCCAGGGCTGAGGAGAGGGGCAGGATCACCTCCCTCGACCTGCTGGCAACACTCTTCCCAATGCACCCCAGGAGACCATTTGCTGCATTGGCCACAAGGGCACTACTGGCTCATGCTCAATGTGTCATCCACCAGCACTCCCAGGTCCTTCTCTGCAGAGCTGCTCTCCASMAGGTCAGCCCCCAGCTTGTACTGGTGCCTGGGGTTATTTTTCCCTAGGTGCAGGACTCTGCACTTGCCCTTGTTGAACCTCAGGAGGTTCCTCTCTGCCCAACTCTCCAGCCTGTTCAGGGTTCTCTCAATGGCAGCACAGCCCTCTGGTGTATCTGCCACTCCTCCCAGCTTGGTATCATTGGCAAACCTGCTGAGGAGGCACTCTGTCCCCTCATCCAGGTCGTTGATGACAAAGTTGAACAGGATGGGACCCAGTACTGGGCCCTGGGGGATGCCACTAGCCACAGGTCTCCAACTAGACTCCACACCACTGATGACAACCCTCTGAGCTCTGCCCTTCAGCCACTTCTCAATCCACCTCACTGTCCACTCGTCTAACCCACATGTCCTGAGCTTATGTAGGAGGATGTTATGGGAGACAGAGTCAAAAGCCTTGCTGAAGGCAAGGTACGCAATGTCCACTGCTCTCCCCTCATCTACCCAGCCAGTCATGCCATCACAGAAGGCTATCAGATTGGTTAAGCAGCATTTCCCTTGGTGAATCCATGCTGGCTACCCTGATCACCTTCTTTTCCTCCATATGTCTGGAGATGACATCCAGGAGGAGCTGTTCCATCACCTTTCCAGGGATGGAGGTGAGGCTGACCGGCCCCTAGTTGCCTGGGTCCTCCTTCTTGCCCTTCTTGAAGACTGGAGTGACACTGGCTTTCTTCCAGTCCTCAGGCACCTCTCCAGTTCTCCATGACCTTTCAAAGATGATAGAGAGAGGCCTGGCAACAACATCTGCCAGCTCCCTCAGGACCCATGGGTGCATCCCATCTGGGCTCATGGATTTGTGAACATCAAGCTTGCCCAGAAGGTCTCTAATCCTATCCTCCTCAACCAAAGGAAAGTCTTCCCTTCTCCAGAGAGAAGGGAAGACCTCTTTCAACCTCAACAACTATTCCATGATTCTGTAAACCAAGACTCAAAAACACACACAAAAAATATTCAAATAGCAAATAAAGCCTCTCAGAAAAATGTACCAGAAGGAACAAGCACGGGGAAAACTCAATTCCTCTTTAAAAAATAGTGTATGGCATTATTACATACAAAACAGATAAATTTAAAAAATTATGGAAAATATCAAAAAAAAAAAAAAAGAAAGATAATTCAAAAGAATCCTTTACATAAACTTCCTCCTGGAAAAACTGATTGGTGAGAACTGCAATAAAATAAATAGAAGCCCCCAGCCCCTCTGGAAAGCCTCTGTATTTACAAGTTAAAAAGATTAAAAACATAGAAGCTAGGTTAGGTTGGAAGAGAGGAAACTTTGCTCCATCCTGTCATACTGGATAGAAATGCCCATAATTAGTAATGACTTATGCCTAGAGCATTCTAGGAAAAGCTTGCTTGAAAATTAATTTTAATGCACCTTTAAATACAAAAGATCCATATTGTAAAGACAAATTGACACCCCAGGCAAGCCATTTTCTTCTAATGTAAGAACCAAATGCATGTTTCTTTATGTCCTATTAGGCATTCTAGCATTACTTTTCATTTTGTTTCTATATGCAGTCTTCCGTTCTTAAGATTTTCTGTGGAAGTTTCGTGCATGTTTATATCTGTCCTGGAAACTAACCTAATATTCAGTGTTATTCCAGGACCAAAAGCACTGAAAAGTAGTTCAATTAGACGTGTATCAGCGTCAGCTATGGGGCTGGAACAGTGTCCACTGCCAGTGGTAAAGTAACTAAAACCATTTAGCTCAGTCAAGCAGTATTAAAACCTGTATGAAAAACTACTTATGATCTAYGTTAATTTTTTTTAATTTAAATTTTTTAATGATTATTTTAAAAAGTCATTCTCTGAACAGTGTAATCTTTCATGGCACTGCCTATAGAACTAGGCCACATAGGAGACTCGTGGCCGATCTGATTTAGTATGAGCCAGTAATGATAAAAGAGAACTAAATTCTAAGGTTTTTTGTTTTTATACACTATTATAGCCTATCACATCCTATATCCTCAACTGCCACTTAAGGAGCAAAAGAACAGAAGCAATTTATTCACTCATAACCACTCCTTCATATTCCACTATTTTTTGGCTTTAGGTACCACAGGTTACAAAAACAGGAGTTGGATTAGGTGTTATTTTTCTGTAGTCACACTTACAATTTCTTGTTGGTATCTATTAAAAATACAAGTATCTTCTAATTGGACATGATTCACAAAAGGAAGGCAAGTATCATAGAATCAGTAAGGTTGGAAGTGACCTCTGGAGATCATCTAGTCTCTTTAAATGTCTGTGACACTTCAGCATACAAGATATATTAAATTAACTAAAAATTTAGACCTCAGAAGCAGGAAGGAGAATTTCTCTCTTGGACATTTTTCACTAAGGTACATTAGTTATGAATATGCAGTCAGTAAATTGTAAACATTTTTATAAAAGAAAGTGAATGGTGTTCTATGTTTTATGAAACAGACAATCCATAATACAACTGTTCTTTCATTTACTGGGTTCAATGTACAGTAAGTGCCATAACAGAATGAAAACATAGGATATCCACAGAAGCAATGAATTATATTTTAGATTATATAAGAAAACAGATAAAATTGTTTTTCACATTATTACAAGAAGACATTTATTTTTCTCATTATCAGGGTAAATTAAGTTATCTATTTTGAAAATTGCACAGACATTATTTTTTTCATTTTTTCATGCAAAATTTCAACATGATCAAGTACCATTTACTCAAAAGTAATGATTCAAGAAACCTTATTACGGCTCTGTCACTAATGCTGGTTCTTTCAACAAACCTGCGCTGAGTATCCTGATGACAAATAAAACCCTGTCTTATTATTTTAATCACTGTAGTACCGTTCCCAACGTCACACTATGCACTGACATGAGCTAAGGAGTGTTTAAAATACTGAGATGACACATGCTGAGGTTAGCATGCCAGTACTTCATATTAGAAACCCTTCACTTTTCTTCATTTCAGGGCTTTGAAGAGCCATCAAGGACACCAGCACTTGTCATTTTCTGGTTCTTAAAACAGAAATAGCTTTTTACACAGGAGSCTCGCAACAAACCAAAGCAAACACACAAAATCACCCAACCAGACCCATAGCATAACAACATGCCTATTAGGCTGAGAGAAGATTTTCACCTAAATTCTTTTTCTTCACTTTTAGGAACGTGAACACAGGAGCCAGGTGTGAGCAAGCAAGCAGGAAAATGGCTCCATATATCTAAACCCACAGWGCTTGTAGACACACCACCTGGAACTCCTATTTTTGTCAGAAATTTTACTACATGGGAAAGGTTTCTTAAACTCCAGTTTCTACAGAAAATTACAGACTCTCAGTCCTCATTTATACACATACACATATATATCCCAATCTATATTTGCTTCACTTTCATGAGATTATCTTTAAATTTGTATGACTACATCAAAACAAGAAGTGAAAAAAAAAAGAGATGTGTATTCATCACCAACCAGTCGGAGGTAATGTGGGCTTGAGGGTAAGGGATGGCCACACCACACTGCGACAACAAGCTGGCACGCAGAGCACAGCTGTATTCTTGGCAGCGAAGGCAGATGCCTCATGTGCCCTCACCTCTATAAATCAGATCCCTATGGTCCCCAGTTTTTYCATCAGTTGCATTTTCTTTCTGACCTACATCTGTGTGTGTGGTGCTTCTTACTGTGCACCATGAAAAAGATGGTATAGAGAGCTAAACCACTATAAATTTTCTCTTCACCTCCTCATTTCTCTTAAAACACATCCAACATGTTTCTTGTACCCTCTCTCCATGCCTTTTCAGACAAGTAGTGGCAATACGGCGAACTAAAAGTTTTGTGAACTGCTGAGCAGGAGCAGAAGCAGAGACTTAGAAACCCATTGAGTAATTGACTTAAACTCACAGCTTCCAGCCAACGAGGCCATATGGGAAATCAGCGCTTGTATTTTTCCTGGGGAACAGACCCATCCTGCACTTTACTGCTTCCCTAGCAAGTCCGTCTGCAAAATGTAAGAACCAAAACCAAAAACCACTACAAAACCCCAGGGATACAGCTTGGGAAGTTCTCAAAACTGAGCAGATTAGTCATGGACTTGCCGAAAATGATCCTTGCTGGTAAACTTTCAATCATCACACTTCAGAAAAAATCCTCAAGCCTCTTTTTGGAAATATTTGTGTTAATGCTCCTTTTCTCATAGAGGAAAATATGCTGCCAATTAGTCATCTCAAAAAATACCTTTCAAYCACTCTTTTATTCCACTGTTTCATTTCTAGGAGTGTAGGTGAGCAGACAGGCTGAGAACATTTGACCTACCCAATACATTTGAGTAAAAACGTCCAGTTATGCTTTGCTTGATTTACTCTCTGCTGAAAAGATTATGTAGCTTTTCAACAGCAAAACTGATGTTTCTCATTTAAATACTTTAACATTTATGTCCTCAAGTGTCTGTCCCCCTTGTGGTCCTCCTGCTTTTACTGACACTTAAGTGGCAGATGGTACAAATGGCTTGACATACGTTTGTTGCCTCAGTGCAAAAAAGAAAATGACACCATTGCTGCAGCCTTGGACATGGCCCTCTGGAGCCAAGACTAGCGGGCTAAAACCAGCAACATTTGAATATTAAGTTCTGAGTGTTTGGATGACTACGTTCTTCATGCTATCTATCATCTCTAACTTCTCAGATCCTTTCTTTTTCCTTTTTCCCTTTTTGCCTCTTCTATACTTACTCATTAAACCTCACGCTGTGGTATCAGAACATTCCACTATTGATTAAAAGACACCTTGTGAAACAGAACATTATTTCCAACACTTGATTCTAGATTCTTGCAGGAATTCTTGCAGGAATAGGAGCAAACAACTCATGGCTAATTAACCAAAACCTTCCCTGCTTCAAGTAAGTGTCTTCTGAAATATTTCTTGAACTAAACGGATCTATTTAACTATTGCGTTTAATGCATAAATGCTTCTAGTAACAATTCCACCTACCAGAAGGCAAACTGCCCCTTTTCTTAATTGGGAATACAGGAAAGAGCAGTGAGGTAAAGAGAATCAGTGTCTTTGCTAGTTCAGCTTAATAAATTAAGTGGGAAAATCTGATCTAAGCTGCAGCTTCAGAATGGGCTCAAGGAGAATGATTTGGAAAGTAGCACAGATAACTTGGGATTAGCTAGAAAAATCTCATATTGGTTAGCTGGTCAAGAGTTACAAGAGAACTTTTCTGACTAGAAATCTTTTGCTGTAAACATTGCTTGGAGAAYAGGTCTTTGTTGGAAAGTCAGATTCATTGAAATGGAAATACTTTATGGAGACACACTGCCTCAAACTAGCTTCTGAGGAAACACAGAAAGATAGAAAAGTTTCCTCCTAACTCATGCTATGAGTTGCTGAAAAACTCAGATTTTTTGGAGCTTCTGCAACGGARGGAGGATGCAGGAGCCCAGCTTTCCAGCAGGGTTCCTTGCCATTCTGGAGCCACAGCTAGCAGCAGGACTTGTGAGGGGCTCAAGCTCTATACTGGGAACAGATTAGGAATCTGGTGAACTAGATGTTATAGAAATTGTGCTGCCAGTGCAAACTTGCATTTTAAATTTTTGGAACTGAATATTTTTGCATTATTTTGAAATCCTTTTTCCTAGAAGTTTTTGTCAACGGAAAAATTTTCAATTTTCCACTCCAATCAGGAAACTGAAACGGAATGGATCATCCAACTATGAAAGCTGGCTATTAACAACAAAAGTTTAAGTAAGTAAACAGATTATATTTTGGCTATGTGGGTGTGCATACTCCACAAACAACCTAAAACAGCTTTCTGTTTCTCGGAGTCCAGTGTTCAGAGATCCTAATTTTTCTGAGATTGTGAGATTTCCAAAACAATTCACAAAAAACAAAGGGAAAGAAATTTAGCCACGCTTACATTTTATCTGAACTTGCAACTAAGCACTGCAGTAGAAGGAAATATCAAGAATACCATCAAGGATACCAAGACAGCAGTTGGATAGTTTGAAATGTGGAAGAGAGAAAAGCATACAGAAATATGTACTCACAGGATACAGCATGTCTACTGTGTCCCACGTTGTGAGCTTATATCTGCATTATGACTGTTTTAGCAAAATCTTGGTAGTTGCATTGGTTTGCAAAGTAAAAGATTTTAGGGAATTAAGTGTCATTTTGTTCCTCCAAGCATTTACATTAATTTTGCATTATGCACGCAATCCTGTACTTTCCTATTGAACAGATACATAGTAAACTAATTTAAGGCAATAATATACATTAATAGCCTCCAACTGTATGTTTACCAAGGTATTTTCAAGTACATGATGCATAGCATCAATATTTTACAAACCATTTYATCTCAACATGAAGATCTGGATATTTTCCTGCCAGAATAAAGGCAAGTTTACAATACCAACATCTAACTCAAATATACTGAGAGGAAATTCTTTGTTTTCTAAATGCTGTCAGCATTCATATGCTAGAGGGAATTGTGGGACTAACCAGATCATGTTCTAAAATTTTACCACAATAGCAGAAAAGGCAATGTTATTTTTTCCCTCACCTTCAATGTAAAGGCAATGCTCCCCTAATAGGCAACCTTTGCCAGAGACTATTTCTTTGGAAAATTGCTTCTCAGGTGCAAGCTTTTTCCCATGTGATTGTCTCCAGCAGCAGACTAATATTCTAAGATTACAGACATTTAAGAATTGCTTTACTTCTTCTGATTTCAAATTACATATATTAAGCATTGTTCTGTATTACTCTCTTCAATATTTTCAGTGTATTTTTTCCAGTACTATAACTATCCTGAATCATTACTAGGAATATAAATTCTGTCCAGGTGTATTTTCTCCCAGCTTAGTTATGATTCTCTAAGGCTTTTACATAGTCARTCACTGCAGTAAGAAAGAGCTCCACATAAAGAACATAAAGATGAGCAAAAAAAAGTCTTCTCAATTATTCTAGGAAGAAACAGGCAACTTCTGTGGATGGACAAGAGGTGAGCAGATATCAAATAATATCATAGTCTTTCTAAAATAATAACCAAATAAGCAATTTCTCCAATATGTCAGTATCTTTTCTACTAATCTATGTATCAGCGTATCTGATACATTTTGTGGGAGTCCTTGATTAAATTGCACATTACACATCATTGAAACTATCGGTGCTACCTCTGGACGGCATCTCATAATCAAGCTGACATGAAAGTAGATTATCTTTGCCTATGAGGGGCTAGATATTTGCATCTCCCATCACATTTGTATGCATTTTTGTGCAGTGTAAGAGGCATCATTGAGAGAAGCAACTTCTGTTGCAGTGGTAGAATCTATTATTTTCTCAAACAACTCATAACAAGTGCCTACAAGAGTGCATGTGTAGAGTTGCACTTTGCACAAAATAAGCAGCACATATTGCTTATCTCTTAAAGAACAAGAAAGAGTCTAAACAGGAGCTGTTTAATAGAAGCCACTTAAAGAAAGATAAACTCATTTGATTGATAGCATTCAAATTATCACTGCTGAAAACATAAATAAAAAGTTCTTTCAGTGCAACTGAAATTTGCCAGTCATTATCACTTTTGTGGAAGACTAAATTATTTGCTGCTTGTCACTGAAGGGAAGAACGTAGACCAAATTTAAGAAGTGGACAAGTTAGACGATAGAAATGAATAAAATTTATGTTCTTATGAACCTAATGGCAAGTAATTATCTCTGAACCAGCAGTACAAATGTGCTTTTTCATCATGAATACCTGACATGTGTATTAGAAATTTCCAGAARACGTATTATTTATACAGTGAAGCAACAGAGTGGAAAACTTGTTAAATATATGGCTTCTGCATTCAGCATTTAATAGAAAAGTTTAATTGAGTCCTGAACCTTTGAGAAGATTTTATGCCACRTTAAAAGGCAGATGCTAAAAAACAACAAAAAAATATTCCCCTAAGTCAATATCTTGCGCTTTTTTAACATTTATCTGAGCTTCCAATTTGGTTGCATCATAAGCTCTAGTCACAGACTCCAGCATTAACAAAGGATGTTATAACAGGAACATATGTATGTGTGTCTATGTAACACAACAGAAGGTACTTTAAAATATGCTGTAAGAGCACCATTAAAGCTGTCAAGTCATGTGCTCAAAAAGTTGTGGAAGTCAGAATTAAGGCAGATAGTCACAGCTTTGCTCTGTCTCATGTGCTTTTATGAACTTACACTCTCATCACATGAGCTGATATTCATACTTTTCTTCTTCATAGGAGTTCTGCCTCATTTGGATGCATAGCTCTCTATTCAGCATTTTGTGTATGAACCTATACCTCATCTAGTAAACAATATTCAGATCCTGCTAGAAAGACTGAATGCTTTATTTCCTTGTAGACTTTACTACATTACTCATCCCTTAAGTACTTAAGTGCTTCACTAATAATTTATCCTCACAATATCCCTAAAAGATGAACAGCTGGCATTATCCAAATTTGCAGATGAGAAAAAGCCCAGAGAAATCAAGGTCAAACATACCTGTTAAATATGGGTGCCTATTCCAAATACCCAGATTATGTTACTGCAGAGGATATAGCATTATTTCAAATCTACCCCGACTATAGCTGTGAAGATTTAAGAATAGCAGGTGACAGGAAAGCTCCATGAGCTCCTTCAACACTGTGCTGAGCCATGCTCAGGCACTGTCAGTGACAGCCTGAGGCCAGGCACTCCAGGATAATTTTCATGGAGTGGCAAGATGCTGCAGAAGCTGCAGGAGATCTGTGCCCTTCTGCAGCGGCAGGTATCCTGCGGTGACTCCATGACACTAGATGCCAGCACATGGGCAACTGCACTGTGCCCATAGGTGGTTTGGGAGTGTAATTTTATTTGGGGAAAAAACAAAACAAAAAAAAAAGGTTTCATTTAGTAGTTATGCATAAAAGAAAATCATTTTCATCTTGAGCAATGCCAGAAATTCAAAACATGCCCTGTGTGTTAGCCTCCTGAGAACTTAAATGTGTGTGTCTTAGAGGTTTTAAGGAACAAATATCRGGCCTATACACTATATTTGGTTTTAAAATACTTTTGCATGAATTAAGCATTTTTAATTTACATACTACAAGTTCTACTAGTAAAAAAATTATCTCAAAGAACATCTTATATACAAAACAGGCAGGCGTTGATAACTGATTTCTGGAGTTGATACATGCACAAGTGATTAAGCAAGTACATCTGATACTTTGATAGTGCTCCTTTCGTATAATAATACTTCATAAAAATGCCTGAGCCCCACCAAATAGAGGAAGCCGTGTACCAGAACAACGCTTTCAGGGACTACACAAATAGCTCTTCACAGAACTGACAATTCCAAGTGGATATAAAAAACTACATTGGCCAGATTGCCTTGGGCTCTTCAATTAAATAGTAACTGAGTCCTTCCTTCCCAGGAGGAAGGAGGTAGATGAGACTGAAGAGAAGCAGTGCTGAAGAGAACTACAGCTACTTTCATAAGCACTGCTTTATTATTCTTCTCCGGGAGAAGTATCCTGTTCTCTCATTAGTTAGCAGTACATTGCTGCAGGAAGGGGGACCCAGGCTTTCTAATGAAATAGGAACGAAAGAATTGATCACCCACAGTAAACACCCAGTCAAGATGCTAGACAGCAGCAGTAGTCACAGAAAACAGTTATCCTCCCTACACCACAACTGACTGTGATGAGGAGAGGAAGGAACGGCTTTTAAGCACCATTACACTGCCTAAGCAACACAGGTTCTTAAGAACTTTTGAGAAAATGAGGAAAAAATATTTTGAATACATTCCAAGAGTACTTTGATACCACACAATTTTAGCATCACAGGTATATCTTACTGACCTTTGCGGATTTTCTGCAAGGATGTATTAGTTAGACAGGAAGACTTGTATTTTTTTGACTCCTTTTTGACATCTAGAGAACATGCACGTTATCTGCAGTCCTAAGAGTGGGATCAGCCTAGTTCTTCCTAAAGCTTCCAGTAGAGGATGAAGAGCAGACAAGCAGACAGAGAAGCACATGTTCTCTGAGGTTTGGATAAGTGCTCACTAAGTGTATGAGGACAATACACATGATCTTGCATGTACTTCACTTTTTTAAGTGCTACCAATACATGCAACTTTCTCCTTTCCTGCTAGATAAGATATTTTTCACCTAGAAGTTAATATGAAAATTCTGCTCACCAATACCAATTAGTTCTGTCTTACAGTCAAACCTGCCCTACCCATCACAACAACTGAAGATTACTTACAACTATCAAGAAAAAAAAGCTCTTTTCTATCTGCTTTTCTCTAGTCTTTACAACAGTGTTTCCAAATTACATCATAATAAGTCTCTTTTTTTATTGATTAACCCCTTTCAAACTAGAGTTATATTTATATGTCCTTGGCATAGGCTCTGAAGAACTGATCACGACACAGTTTCTCCACAGAATGGAGACATTGCAGTCTGGCAGCATTCTGCCAGACATTGTATATTAAGTA
This sequence comes from Rhea americana, assembly GCF_003343005.1. Lineage (NCBI taxonomy): Eukaryota > Metazoa > Chordata > Aves > Rheiformes > Rheidae > Rhea > Rhea americana. The sequence continues at coordinate 4,423,764 of NW_028186346.1, read as the reverse complement.
TATACAGGCATTGTATATTAAGTTATATTAAATGTTGGCTTACATTACCTGAAACACCAGGACACACTCATAAAATTGACTATTAATAACATATATTAAGGGTATGGTTGTCCTTAGACTGAAAACATCTAAATTTGAGTTCTTACATGTAGGCATCTTCTTCTCTACAGGTGTCTACACTCCCGTTACAGTCAGTGGAGATCTGTTGTCTACCTACAGGTGTCTAATGCTATTTCAGTGCCCTGCTGTGGCCTGAACAGCCTCCAGCTGCCACTCCAAAATGTCTAGATATGTTTTCTAAAATCAGAAGCCAAACATTATCCTAACAGTCTGTGCATTAGCTTGTAGATTTGRATGCTAGACTTTACACAGAGCTTTTCCAGGTTTCATCATGACATTTCTCACCATCCGTGGTGGGGTTTTATGATTGCAAAATGAAGGGGCACCTAAGTGATGAGGCTCTCTCCTTTACATAATGTAGCTAACAGTATGGAGAGTCTGAAACCTTCTGAAGTGAGAAGAAGCATTACCTCTGAATTGTTTTCCTTACATGTTAAAAACATCAGTGTGTATAGACACTGGGTAATCAAATAAATTATCTGAAAGACTGTACACCTAAAGCAGTATTACTCTAGGCTCTTCCATATTGTGGGCTAAGAAGAGGATTCTGCTTTGATTTTCTCATTTTTTAAAAATGCTCTCTATCACAGGTAACATTAGTGTGGGGAGCCAGCAGTATACTATTTTTTAGGTGGAATCTCAGAAAGAATAAACATTGCTGTGAGATCAGTTAACTGAAAATAAACTTGGTAAAAGATAATATGATTCAGTAATCAAGAAAGAAAAAAAAAAGAGCTTTATCGTACTATTTYAGTCTTTACTGCTTGCTCCATTATCAAAATTTGCTGAACGCTGCTTGAGAGTATCAAACTATATTACCACAGCATTACCAACAACAGTGGTATCAAGAAGGAAATTTTTTTTGAAAAGCAGAAACCTCTCATAGCTTGCTATCTAAAGTTTGCACTCCAGAATAAATGCTTTCCATTTTATCGCATGAAAGTATATTTCTTTCAGGAAGATGCTTTGCTTTCACTGCATTATTTCATGTTATAGARATAATACTTTTTATTGGCAACAGAACTACAAAGTTTACATCTTTAGCAAGTATAAGGCTGCATTTTATTGTCTGCCACATCCATGAAAGACTGACAGGTATTAAAAAAAMCAGAATTTCTCTTGTATTACTTTTATGTCACAGCAGGACAATAACAGTGAAGAGCTGTAGGGTAACAGAATTAGGCCATGTCCATCTTTCTCCTAATAGAAAAGTAAAATATATTTTCTAAGCAGCTATCTCTCAGCCTGTACCGCACCATTTAGACTGTGGATTCTTTGCTGAGTTTGTTTTTCCACCAGCAGAAGGAGCTATTTATTAAAGGAAAATTATACTCATCAGTTTGTTGGAGGTTTACAGCCTTTTTGGCTCCTCCTAGCCAAAGGTTAAAGACATTAACATACATAGTTTATTTGGAAGAAAAAATAAAAACAAAAGAAAAACACATATAAGAAGAGGCAGTATGTTTACACAATCACCTTCTGAAAAAYATTTAGTAGTTATAAAACACACATGTGAGAGCTTACCAGGAGGACTGCCAGTAATCTAAGCATGTATAAATGCTACTAAACTAACTATGTGAAGTTGCAGCACAGCACAGAATTAGTTTAGACACTCTAATGATAAAATTTTCCCTTAAAAAGTAGAGGTCTTTTAGAAAGAGACCTGATGTCTGCTATTAGGTGTGGGAGTATGGGCAAAAGAAAACTTGAACTAGGCATTGCAAATRCATCTTAGATCTCTGAAAAGCCAAAGGTTCCCTAAAGATTCCTATTACAGTTTCTCAGCAGGCCTRTATACGCATTAGCAATTTTGTGCTACCAAGCAAAAATACTCAAGCTTTAAGATCAGGCTATCTTGTCCTAGGAGGAGAGATAAGATAAAGCTCTAAACAGCAGCTATCTTCAGTTACCTRGAATTACATGAAACTAAGGGAGTCTCTCTTATTTCAAACCCATGCTGGGCAAATAGAGTTATTTTTTAAATCAGAAGACTCTGCTTTATAAGCTTTCTGCAGATAGTGGTAATACATCATTACTGCTGTCATTACAGTAGGTTTTTTCTATTTCCTATAAGAACCATACGCAACCATACAATTTTAGAAAGTTTCTCCATTAGATACAGCTATCTGTTTCTCTTCCATCTATCTTGTCTGAGGGACAATAGGTAAAAGCTCTCATTCAAGTGAATGCGTGATGCTTTCATTTGCTCTGTTTTCAAGTTTCTAGTCTTTTCCTTCTCCTTTTTTTTAAAGCTAATGTGAAATATTGTCACATTGGTTTCTCTTAAAAATATTTCAAATGACACACTTTTGTTGAGACTGTAACGTTTCAATCATATGCCATGGTCCTAGCCTGTGTAAAGAGGTATAAATTCACTGATTTTAACTTCATGTTTTCAGTGGGATTCATTTCACCTAGCTACACCTGAGAATTTCATGTCTACTTTACAAGACAGAGACATGCCACAAGGCAATTCGTCACAGCAACGTGTGGCAGCTACATGAGGGTGGAACAGGGGCACTGTGACAGGATCAGTCCTATCCTTCGCCGCCACAGTCCCAGCAGCATACAGCTACAAAAGGCCACTTCAAGAGCTTTTTTGACTTGCACCTCCCCATGGCCAAGGCRCTACCTGGCACACTCAGCAAGCCCGCCGCCCCAGACCTGTGGGTCTCATCTCATCCTCCTTTATCTTCCAGACGGTGTGAACCACGTCTGCGCTCTGCTAGCCCTAATGCCTCACTGCACCGTTCCTCTGCAGAGCACATTTTCTCAGGCTGACCCTTACATGGGGAAGGAAGTGCAATCAAAGCCTTTAAATAACRTCCCTGTCCTCCTTCCAGTTCTCCATTAAAATGCATCCACTGTGGCCTTTTACAAAACACAACAGCTTTGCACTGATCAGGTCACTACTAACTCATGCCTACTAATTTATACAAATAAGGTTTCCCTTCCCCTCCGAAACAAAAAGCTCTCTTGTTATCCAGCTTCCCAAAGTCACTAAGCAAATGTATTTTATCTACCTGTTGAATCCTTCCACAATCCTAAACTGGAAGCTCACTGGGGAGAAGGTTGTTTTAAACTTTATTACTGTATACTCTACACGTGATAGTTTAAGTCTCTATCCAATGGCTATTGCTATGCACATTATTACAAATAGCCATTGCAGTTGTTCTTTTAATGGAATTTGCCTTTAAAGTGAAGATTTGTTCTTTTAATGGAATTTGCCTTTAAAGAGAAGATTATATTGTCTCTCAGTTTCCCTATAACCTCAAAGGATTTATCAGATACCGAGAAGAACATTTTGTGTTAAAAGTATTAGTAACCTATTCGTAGTGTAGCCACATCCTTTGAGGATTTTACTGCAACTTCAGTATGTTTTTAAAAGTCCTTCTGGAGTTGTAAGTGTTTGCAGTTATCTTTCTTCTCACACAAAAGAAAGAGCTAAGCATCAATTTATCCCACTAAACCTTAATCATTTAACTAAGGTGAACTAATTTAGGACTATAAATATCTCTGAAGAGTGTTTCACATCTCAGCTACCTAGTTTTGAACGGGCCTATCTTTCTCTATTGACTAAAGGGGAACTATAAGCAATTGCATTGCTAATGCAGGTATTTCAGTGAAATGTGTGAAGGTAGGTAAGACAAACATATGCCTCATGACTATGATGTGAAGCTTGGAAACCCAAAGTCTACATGTCTGATTTATAAATGAAAGAAAAAAACCTCAACATTAAGCATTTTTAAAAATCCTTTCATTTCAAAGACAGTGTAATAGTTCCAGAATCRAATTCATGATTACCAACCCACCACATTTTGGGGAAAAATAACCACGCGCAGCGCTTTTGCAAAAAGTGTGATGGGATAATTTATGTCTAGGGAGACATGCTGAATGCACATTCTTCTCCATGTCAACTGAGCAAAACTCAGTGTAGCAAATTAAGACAGATGAAGAAAGGAGGTTGTGAGAGTCTCTCGTTTTGTGTGTGAAGCTGAGCTCATTAACCATGCCTGAAAAGTTCCGCTTCCTGAACAGGATTCTAGCCTGGGCTTGCTGTTTGCTTATATTGTAGAAGACGGTAAGTATTACTATTAGGTCAGCCCTTTGGCCTATTCTTTTTTCTCTCTCAATTTTATTTTGTCACACATGCACATTCCTTAGTAGTCGCTGCCCTCATTTGGACTACACTTTCCCCTCAGCCCGACCTTCAACGAAAAATCGTAGCAGCATCAATAGGCAAATGTRCTAGTATCCACCAAGGCATTGAGGAGGTAAAAGCTCTGGTTTCTCTGCCCTGTCATTCATCAAAGACAGACATAAACAAAAGAAAGGGCACGTTCCAGTGCCATGCATCCAACAAATGGGAAACYTGTCACAGCAAGCAGCAGTTTAGCAGTTCTTAATCACAGTAYATAGCATTTATACATGTTGCTTACTCTGGCTCCTGGAAATCTGTTCATTTGCCATAATTCCTAGTTAGCATCCACAGTGACCCGAAGACCTAAATTTTGCCCAGTTAGTAGTTGGCTTGCTTATGCCCATCATTTCTCTTTAAGTGGCAAATGAGTAATTTTTTGATGACTGCCAACATTCAAATACACGTTCACTTTCACATGGAAGGAAAAGAGCTTCTCTTCCATCAGAACAGAAAGGAGTAAGTGCTGAGTCTGTTGGTGTGACACTGGGTTTTCTCTTTGRGGGATTCGGATGATCTGATTACAGACTCAAAGAAACTCCTTTTTCATCTTTTCTAGTGCACTATCAGTGGTGATAAAGGATGATAAAGGAATGAAGTGGGGGAAAAAAAGGTTACCTTGCCCTATTTAGCACTCCATTGACTTAAGAGGAGAGAAAGGAAAATGTGACATCTCAAACTGGGTGCCCTGCTCAGAAGCAAAACCTCTGTTCTATGCCACCCTGCAGAACCAGGGAATAGATGAACTCAAGTAACTCTGCAGAGCTGCACTCATTAAAAGTACCGATCGGAAGAGCGATGGAGAAAGAAAAAGAAAAAAAAACATACAGAATGGTTTAAAAAAAAAAAAAAAAAAAAAAAACAAAAAACAAGGAGAGCTATTTTTGTGGCTTGCCAAAGAAACAAAGAAAAGATGAAATCTCTTCCTCTCCCCCAGAAAAAGAAAAATGATAACTTTATAGTACCAAAAAAAGAGCTGGATAAAGGAAGAGAGAACACAGCAGTGAGCTAATAGATGAGAGGTAATCCAAAAGCCAAGATAGGACAAGGTTTAAACTAAAAGATTAAACTAAAGGGTTCTAGAATTAAATGACTGTGCTGGAATAGGCAATTGTGTGACCACAGGTAAGCTGGTTTAGGATTAATCCTGCTGAATAGCTATTTTTCTGGGTTTTTTTTTGAAGGAGTTGTAGAGGAGAGCTTGGTTATTTTTTGGCCACTTAAGTCCCTATCCTGTACGGCTTCACAAGTGTTCATGCCAGCACAGTACTGAGATAGGAATGAGCAGGAACTACTTTTTTTGGTGATGAAGCTGGCTGAAACAGCAGGCAGTTTGTACTTAGTGTGGAAAATATTCTATTTCTGTAGCTGGCAATAGCAGTTGGGATAAAGCAGCTGAGAGAACGTGGGAGCTAATGGCAAAATACTGGTCATGCAGAAAAACTATTTCCTATCATTGTAATTTTAACTTCAAGCATTTAACTTGGTTGCAAACACCTTAAGAATTGCATGACACAAAATCTGCATTTTTTTCCTGCCCCAATTTTAAGTCAGTATGCTTTAAGCAAATGTCCTGTAACACTTCAACAATGACTGCTCCAAATACTCATCTGCCRTTCCTTGTGTACAGCACGCCTGTAAGTCTCACACTTTGATTTCATTCAGAGGCCCCTCTGGTTGTTCCTGTGTCTCAAGACATGGTACCAGATGGTTTTGCACATCACGAGGACATAAATTAGAGAGCTCTGAGGCAATATTCCTGAAAAATCGTGAGATCTGCCACTTGATCTTGCTCACCTCCTGGTTGCTGTAGGTCTCAACACCAGTATGCAACAAAGCACAAACTTGCAGATACTAGGATGTGCTATACTGTTATGCCAGCCATCCCCAAGCCTAGCTAGCAGAGCAACTAACTGAACTGCCTAGAAAAGTGTTGATGAAGCCAGCTCTGAACCCRAAAGCAGCACAACTAGAGCAGTACGCTGCCCTGGTAGTTAGCCTGAGATGAGGCCTGCTGAGATCATGTACAGTTTCTGTTTGTTTAGTTTCGCCCATCTGTCCATGTGTTCTCTTAGCCTGGCAAATAATTGATCGTATAATGACTGCAAACATTAGAATGAATGTCAGCTTTCAGATGAAAAGGAAATAAAATGGTAAAAAACATGGTGAAACCACGACAGTTTTGTCTAAGGACAGAGAATCAATCCTTTTGCATCACTAATATTAATCCTCTCTTGGTTTCATAGTTACAAGAAGTAAAAAGGAAGCAAGGGTCCTTGCTTCATATCCGAAGGCAGACCTAAAATTAAATACCTAAAGWMAGACCAAAACATCTAACAAAGCCAACCATAAAAACCTTGTACAGSGTATGAGGTGCTCAATGATCTGTTGCTATCTGTATTCAGTTATGGCAACATCTTGACTAAGTTCACAGCTTAGACTYCACAGGAGTCAAAACAAGTTGCTGTTGTGCTTAAATCCACTCAGGGGTCAATCCAGTAAGTGCTCAGATTTTCCTCAGCAAAGGAAAGGCAGCTCTTGGTAGACTCTGATCTAAGAGACCCAACATACTCACAGGTTATGGGATACCTGGGCTCTGTTGGATCCACAGCTCTCACTTCTCATTGCAGAGCCTGGTCACCAGGCTAAAAGCAAAAGGGCAGGGGTTTATCTATGCTCAGGCAGATGGGCCATGGTGCAGCTCCAGTCTGCACTTCGCTGCACTGAAGATGGAACAAAGATGTGCAAATCTAATACCAGATTCCATATGCRTTTGTATATTCCATATTATTATTACATTTCTAGATAGGTCAAATTCAATGCCATACTGCTTGACCTTATCTTTTGGTGAAGCACATTATTGACACATTTCTTCTTAGTTCTACACTTCAGTTATSTTCATCTGACTGCCACAGACTTCTTTTCTGTAGCTTTTCTTTGAAACTGTATGGTTGATGTGCGGGACCAGGCTCTCACACAAGCCTGAAGGAGCAGTGTTTATTAGCTGATTCAGGAAATTGTCCTGGAAGTGAGTAAGGACAAGTCTATGTGTATGTCCCATATATTGCTAAAAACTAAATTCTCTTTCTCAGGGATAGAAAGCAAATAATCTTTCTATCACCCTACACTTCCCCTGATTATTCCACAGGAAGCTGTTTGCCCATCTAACCCTAAGCACTAGGAAAATCTGTCAATCACTTATCTGACCTCCGAGTAAACTCTTATTCCGAGAACCTTCCTCCTCAGCATTACAGACTGGCAGCACTTGCTGCTTTGCACGTTAGCAATGCCCAGAGACACTGGGACATTTAGCATACCATTCTTTGATCAGAATGAAAGATTTATTGCCTCTTTTGGACTTGGCAATCAGCTCAAGTACTAGTTCAGATAAAACCAGCAGAAGCAACAAGATGACCCAAATTCATGCTACTGCAGCACTACTCAAACCTATCGTGTAATTTTGGGTGATCTTCACAACAGCAAAGTTCAGGGCTGGTCAGCAACTGACTTGCAAATTGACCAGAGACCTGTAGATCAAATCAAAGATTTTAATTATCTTGTATCTGCATGAAATCACTACATCTCCTATWATCACCACTTGTAATATTATTGTAGGAATAGGGAACTTTATAACCATCTCAGAAGCAGGCAGGCATATTACTCTGCCTCCACGGTATCATTCATGTCGTACATTGCTCAGTATCACTCATGTCTTACATTACTATTAAGCAGCCAGGTCTGACACTTGTCTCTTTAACAAGTGGCAAGACCCACTCCCATAGATAACCACCTAAGCCTCCATGTAAAAGATTAACACTCCCCTCTCGTGAAGCTATACATCTTTGCGCTCAAGTGAGAATAACTGCTTACACTATCGCAAATAATAAAATGTGTCACTCAATCCTTGTAATAAAAGCTTAACATCAAATTGCGAGATGATGTGGGTGTAAGTCAACATGAGCAAGCCAGAGTCAAAGGAAGTTTAACACTATTCATGGGTTTGAAGATGAGTAAATCAGCTCTCCAGGTCTTCATATTTTATTCTCATCTTCAAATTCAAATTTCTACAAATAATAACCTATTACACTCTACAGAGAGCCCCACAGTGATTGTTCCTCTCTGTCTAATCTCCTCTCTTAATTCTGGCACATAAATTATGCCAGCTCTGGTTCACAAGCTAAAATTCAAAGCTAATGTGTAAAACAGTGTAAATAACTCACATTTAACACCCATCAAAAAGCCTACTTTTACAGTCTTGTTTACTGACCAGTACACATAATATCAGGAAGCAGCACAATATTCAAGGAGATATTTACAAATACTCACAGATCTAACAGCAATGTATTTGTATTTCAACCTTTTAACACCGTGGAGGTTTCTAACATGTATAAAGACAAGTATATCACCTTTGGTTGCAGAAATTCAACCCCAAATGACTGAGCTCCAGAGCTGCATGTTTCTCTTAACAGCATCCTATTGTGAGATATTATAAATTAACTTATATTTTAAAATAATCTGATATTATTTAGTTAGAAAACAGTTTATCTTCCTATTACTTCACTCTTCCAGGATAGCACAGTCTGTTTCTGACTTTAAAATTCTGCTCGAGGAATCATGATGCATGACCTTTCTTCCCTTTCACTAGAATAACATGTTTTTAACAGAACCCACACTATATTTTACTCTTTACAACTACTGTTAAAAGTGTTCTTGTTCTTTTCCTGGGATCAAGCAAGCATCCACTAGGGAGAATGCTTAAAGACAGAAGAAATCAAATCTCCCACTCTTAAGCATTCCTGATTCTGGATTCAATGCTAGTGATGACCAGTTCATGTAACTTTGTAATACTGTTTTTTTTTTTAAAAAAAAAAGCCTAAAAGACCAACAGATAGAAAGGAATCAAGTCATATTGGTAAATTTTCTAAGACAACAAAAGCAAAAGACATTCAGAAAGAYAGTCAAGTCTCCCTTTATAGGGAGGAAGCACTGCACCAAAGTGTTTAAAGTCTTACACAGCTACTATTTACACAGATCTTTTTGTGAATACATTCATATAACCTGTAATCTCTAAGCCTTGCCCAACCTACCCAAAAGGTGTTCTAAGGGCTCATATGCCATTTCCATGGGAGATGGAACATTAAAATAAAATATATTCCAGCTCTTTGATTCCCATTGATTTTGTGGGTAATACAATAACCAGAATGAGATAGCTGAAACCAATAAAATCTGATTTATAACATTAAAGGCATTCTTTATAGCACTTATTTATGGTACATTACATCTGAAATCCAATTTCACAGGCTGCTGTTTGAAACTTTCTGTTCAATCATAAATACACTATATACAGCATACCTCAGTGCCATAGAGTCAGATTATACAAATGCCTGTGTTCCCAGAAGGAACTGCACTTCTGCTGCAATTGTGGTAAATGAGTTTGACAGTAATTTTTCCCAACCAACTTCCAACCAAAAAGTTACAGTCAGCACTCAATAAATATAGAATATACAGTTACTACTTTAATCATAATAACCATCTATTTATTCACAYACTTCAGTTATTGAAAAGACATTAACCAAAATCATGGAAAACAAACCTGGCAGGTGTTACACGATAAACAACCAAATGTATTAAAGCATGCTAGCAGGGCTCTCATTTCAAAAGTGTGCACAAGAATTCATGTGCACCACTGCCATTTCTGAGCATAGGGACATTAAAATCCTGCTAGTTTAATTTTAGAAGGAGAAAAGAAGGAGCCTCCTAAATGTGTCTCCAGCTGTACACTTCAAAGGAAWAGACTATATTCAGGTCACTTACTGTAAGCATTGTCAAGAAAAGGGCAAAAAATCAGATCTGACTTTTACAGAGGCACTGTCATTTGAATCAGGAGCAAGTTCATATTTATTTGAAAAGGCTTTTCCCTGAAAGTAAAATCACCGCAAACTATGTTTGTCAGACTTTAYATAAATTCAAGTTGAAAGATGTCTTCTCCCTGCCTGTGATATGAAGGCAGGCCCTGTCTTTGTGTGATGTTTCACTTCTCAGTAATAAGAGAWTTTTTTAAAAGATCCAACTACAGTGACGTGTTACAAAAGAGCATACCTGTAGAGGTGATGCTTACAGAAATAATGAAAAAAATCYTATAGTGGCATATTATGTTTTGCTCCTCAAGAGAAACTACTCTCGAGAGAGAGAGAAACAGAGACAGTCAAAATTAGTCTCCAAACACACARGAACATTCTGGGTCTTTGGTGCCTCAAATATAAAGCCACAAACTCCTTTGGGGAACAAAGAATATCAGTAACATAAAAGCAGACAATGGCTGGAGACCTAGCAAGCACAACCAAAAGTATACGAACTTGGTGCAGATTTGGGAGGTAGAAGGGAGAAAGAGCAAAGGGAACGTATAGCCCAGGCTGCCAACTGAGAACGGACTGGAAGGGACACGTGTAGTAATACAAACCTCTGAGGGATGGGGATGGGGAGAGGGGGAAGTGCGCTTTCAGCAAGGAAAATTTGAGACTGCAAAGCCTCAATCATTTCACATCCAGTCTTTCAACTCCAGAACATCAGTTGAAATCCAGTTCGTGTCGTCTTTGACCCAAACTTATTAACTGGTCCATATGGTGAAATGCTAATGGTAGTCTTACTTTCTAGTGCACACGAGATAAAGCTGGCCACTACCTTTGACATCAACAGCAAAGGGGTGAAGACKACAGCTGTGAAACACTCCTCCAGAAGAGACTCCTCCAGGGCAAGTTGGGGTGGCTCCCAGAAGAGGTACTCACTTGTACTGCAAATAAAAGGAGCTCCAAATCCTGTGACTTACCCAACATTAAAGCAATATTAAAAATAAATTGAAGAGAATTTGTTAGTTTGCAGCATGTATTCTTCCAAAGAAAAATTACTGTATAAACTAGAATCTTTTTGTTTGTTTGTTTACTTGCTTGCTGTCTGGAGACCCTGCCTTAGAACTTACTCAGCTCAAACTGAAGATCTTAAAGGATCTCAAGGATCCACAAGGATCAAAAGAGGAAGAATGGAAAATAATTGCAGATCACCTTATTCAGTTCCTGATCATAGGCAGAGAAATATTTTTCCATTTTCCATTGGTACCACTGAAAATGAACTGTACTTGAGAAAATATGCAATTGTGTATCATCTTAGAATTTTTCTGGACATAAAGCACAAACAGAGGGGCCTCATAGGAAAAAAAAAAAAAAAACATTTATATATACATGTCCCTGAAATGAAAAGGCACCATAGTGCCTGTTTTGAGCTTTAATGAAGTAAAATTCACTAGGCTTGATCACAAGCTGTCTACATCCACACCAAGGTTTCACCTCAAGACAAGGCCTGCCTAAATATGTAAGAGTACAGTATTTCAGAAAGAGATTTTAATAGTATTTTCAGAGCAAAGTCCCTTCTGTAGCTTTTTATTTTTAGATAAAATGAGATGCAGAACAATGAAAGAAATATTTTTCCATTTTTCAAGCCTAGTGTTTTGCTTACTATGATTGCAATTGAATTTGTACAAAAACTTGTGAAGAGTCTGCTCAGAATATTAATTCCAAAATGTAATAGCAATTTCACTTTAACGACCTTTCTTACACAAAAACACCTCCAATCAATCGACTAAAAAAGCCATCTGGAGGCATAGAAATTCTGTAATATGGTTATATCATTTAACATATATTGACGATTTCAAGGAGAGATTAACAGAGACAGCAARATTTGCAAATTACACAAAAAATTCAGTTAGTCAATCAAGACCTTGAAAGACCTGAGATCATCAGAGACACTTAACTCAGCTAGATCAATATACAATATTATTGAAGACAAATGCAAAAAACRATGAGCGCTTAAAAAATTTACTTGAATCATTCATACTTCATGAATTCTTTATTAAACTCCAATAAGAAAAGAGTGAAAGTTATAGTAGATCGTTCAATGACAACCTCTGTTTCATGTAGAGATGCCGTTAAGAAAATGGAACAAATTTGAAAAAGAATAAAATACTAAATCATTATTTTATGTTATAGATAGCAAACATGTTCTGAATTCCTCTCTTCAGTTCCAGTCAAGTCTTTTTCAAAGAACATACAGGTGTCAGAGGGATCCAAAGATACACAATGAAAATGGTAAGAGACATATGAGAACCTCTTTGAGAGGATAAATGACATAAAATGAGAAACTATATGTCTCTATTTACATTCTTACATTCTTACATTCTTCTTTATGACAGATTAAATTCAAAAGTAATACGTTTTTAGTCTGATTGAAAGAACCTTTTTTCAAATATAACATATACCGATAACATACTCTGCAAACTCGGCTGTTAAAAATTCAAAAATAGAACTCAAAAACATTTTACTATTTTTTTTCTTTTAAATTAAATACATAACTTCTCAGACTATAGAAGATGATAAACACAATGCTGGTGCAGGTGTAATGCTTCACATTGACACGCAACTTTTCTTTGAATATTTGAGCAGGTAACTAACAGCATAGCAGGCACCAAAGTAAACATGGATGGAGCTCACGAAATTAGATCCATCTGGCTACTCAAAGAAAAGCAACACGGAATCATGAAACAGATTCAGCTGCAGCAGAAATAGAACTTCAGTCTACCATCTTTGGGATAGACTGACAGGTAGAGGCAGTAAGAACCTCTTCAGCGAATGCTTAGCCTCCAGCATCAAGTCAGTTTAAAAATACAAGCGATTTCCCTGTTTATGCATTGTATTCATAATATTTTGAAAAATGATTTGTGCCTGCTGAGTTTAAATATTGAAGGGCCAGGTAAGGGCTCACCACTCTTCAGCCACTGGCTGAAATCGTTCTCCAGCCTTGATCTCGAATAGGTTGACTTATAACCCTGAAGGCGAGTAGCAGGCACTGTTCTCAGGTTCTCAGCCAAAGCGCATCTGAACTTTGTGAAGCAGTTTTTTTGGACAAAGTCTTGTCATTATTCACTTGCATTCAGCACAACAGGACACGGGTCCTTTCATACATTACTATAAGATAAATAAATAACAATTATTTCCATCCGTTTTGGAAAGTTCCTCCAAAAGTCAAAAAAATAACTGAAYTGGAAACTTTACCACTGAATAGGATGTCTTGATTCTCAAATGCCGTAACCTCTAGTAGCAACTGCCTCTACTACATGATCCCTCTCATGAGTAGATTAAGCTGTATTTGAAAAAGTCATCATGTATACAATAGCTATACAATCTCATGAATATTAAAGATACGCTCTATGTGAAGACTTAGAACAAAGGAAGTAGGCATATCACACAAAATTTATACCAAATGACAGCATATAAATCCAAGAGGACACTTTCTTCCAATTGACCTCATAGATGTTTGAAGTTATGCCTGTATTGCAAAAGGAGGACCAAGGTCTGATTCTTGGTCCCACTATTAGCTTCATTCTCTCCTTTGGGCTAGTCTCATCTAGCCCAGACTGGACTAAAWAAAATTATTTTTGTGTGTTTCCAAAGCACCTGAAATGGCCATGTTGCAATAAAGTAGAATATTGCCTTATAGGAGAAAATGGGTATATGCACTGTACACTGTGGTATGCATGTGGAAGGCATGTGAACATATCCAAGAGTGCAAAGCCTGCTTGGACAGTATCAGGAAACTGTAAGAAATAGAGGAAGACATACCTCATGCACTTTCGTTCATAATCTCATCTCAGAGCAGTCCCTAGAGTGAACCATCCCCATACCATGCAAATCCATACTTGGTAAAAGCACACGCCTTCAGGAATGTGAAGCATTCCCCAGGCATGCTAAAAAGGTAATGGGTAACTGCTAAGATGATCTTCTCATCAAAACTAGGTATGTTAGAAGTGTGACAAAAGGTGGAGAGGTAGTCCAGAGTATGGGAAGGGCATCAAAAATATTCTGAGGATTGGTTACTACATACATCAGCCCTGGGTTACATGTTCACAAAATCCACTGCAGAGACAAGGAGAAAAGTTATTCAGACTCTGAAATCATTCTGAAGAGCTCTCTTGCTTCTTGTTCTGAAATCATACAGGTATGGCTACAATCTAATAAACTATTCCCTGGCAAAAAAATATTTTTTTGGTATTTAGCTCTGATTTGCATGGCAATTTAAAACTTATTATTTTCCCCAAGTTCTAAAAGACAACCAAAGACCATTTCCAATTTTAACCTAGCTGGTATGTGAACAAGATTAAAATCTGAATTCGCAATATTTGCACCTTTCATAGAAGATCTTCTTTTACAATAAAATAAACGGATTAGGAAGGATAAGATAGTGCAACATAAAGCAGATTTTAAATGGCATTCCAAATACTGTAGAGCAAACTTGTATTTAATGTACATATTATGCATTTTCCTCATTTTTCCTTTCATTAGAATCTTCGAAACAGACATTTCATTACTGCGCAATTCACTGTAATTCAGGCACTGAAAAAGTATCAGTCTCAGCAATTCAGAGCTAAGATTTAATAGGGTAATGCTGAAGCATGCTATGAAGATTTATAATTATTAAAGCAAGCTATACTATGTGAAACAAATGAACACAAAATACATCTAAAGACTTTATTATGTTTTATTTACTAATTCATTAAGATTTTAAAATTTGCAAAGAGCTTTCAATTATTGATGTGACTTATACTCCAGAACACTCAACATATTCCTGGCCTGGCCTCATAATCTAAAGCCTTGGGGGTCTTAATTAGTTTATGTAACTCCTGTCCAGTGATTACTAGAGCTGTGCATATATACAAAAGAATGGAGACACCCCAAACCAGCTATCAACATACTGTATAGGATCTGTGGTAGTTGTTTAACCTTGATTTTTACAGCCTGATGTTAAACACTCTGATGTTAACATTGCTTGGGGAGCTAGCTGAAAAAATGCGACACTTTTCAAAAATGTATTTTCTATTGGATCCAAGCAGGGATGTCTTCAATAATCAGTATTTAAAAGGTAAGATGTTATTACGAATGTTTCTGCAAATGCAAATTTTAGAGGGAAAGTCTTACTAGGGTTGAAGATAGGATGCAAATGGGCAAAAGAATGATTTCCTTTAAATGAAATCTATATGAATTCTGTGTTTGAATAAATTGGAAAAAGAAGTCAGGTGTCAGAGCCTGATATCCTTTCTCCTTAAAGACAGAAAAAAGCAACCAAAGACAATTACATGAAGTGAGATATTACACATTCACCGCAGGTAGAAATGCTCTCATTAAGTCTACAAAGAACACGGCTTTGGTAAGACGCTTTTTGCTGCTGAATAGGAAGATGGTGAAAAACCCATACACAGTGGCTGCAAGCATCAATGCCAGCAAGGAACATCTAAGGTCTTTAGGAGAGCAAACAGCTTAATAACAATATTTGGGACTCAAGAACAGTGTTTGATGAGTCTGCATTTGATAAATACCCACAGTTCAGGAACTATCTTGACTATATTGAAGGCATGAAAATAAGAGTGATTTTTCTGAATACTCCTGGGAAGCAATTGGATGCAGTATAAATACATCTACCTGTGCCCTTCTCACTCTTTTGTGTTACAAACGTACTGAGGTTTACCCCATCTATGGAGTATCACTGCACAAGCATTCCTACCCGAGTCTGGTGCAAAGAAGCTGTCGCAGTTTGTCTACTCCGGAAATGAACTGTTTCAAGTGAAATGCAGATATGTGTACAATGAGTTCTAGAGTTGTACTGCTTTCTCTTGGTAGGTAGGTAAGTACAAAGCAGATATTTCACACTTCTCTTTGTTCCAAAATAGGAGCAGATCCTCAAGAATGCATTTGCTCTTTGCTACACTTGGCTTCCTACAAGCAGGTTGACAGGTGCAGCATGAAACTAGACTCTGTAATCCACATATGTAATCCACTGACCTCTTTGTTCCTAAGCATTCTTGCACACCAGAACACGAAAATGCAGTCCAAAGTGCGCTAGGAAAAAGGAAAAAAAGAAAAGAAGAAGGAAAAAAAGTTCCAGAAGAACAATCAATTCAAGCAAATGGTTTCTGTGATGATTTTAAGCAATATGAAATAGATAAGTACAAGAGACACATTTCTTTCCAGAAACCACAGGGAGGGTGATATAATAATAACTGGCAAGCAGAGTCCTCCCCTAGGCACTGAGGTTGGGATACAGCATACTTCCTTTTCTTTCTGGAGTACATGTAACCACAGAGGGCACACTATCACCAGAAATCTATCTTACATATTTGAAGAGCTTCACCCAGTCTTTCTGTAAGCTGTTAGGACCTTTAAGTGAGAGAATCTTTACCAGAGAGTGTTTTCTTCTTAGCATTTGTGACAGGTAAACAAAATATATTTGCTGAACTATCTTTAAAGATTTCATAGAGCATGTGCCCTATCTTGAACAATTAGAAATTCTCACTTTTAAGTGGCTTTCTCTAATTAATGATCGAAGATGCTTCCTATGTCCTTATGACCATTGTCAATAAAGTCCATGAACCTACTGTAATTGGGAAGGTTACAGTGTGCCAAAACTATCTCGTAATTAGACATTCTAAGCTGATGAATAATTTGTTGACCAAGTAGGTCCAAGACAATTCAACTCATTTCAAGTTAGAAGTATTTTAAAATTGTCTGTTATTAGCCATACCAGAGGGCAACCAACATTGCTCTTTCACGAAGGTTCATAACATTCCTTTCATTAGTCTTCGTGGCTATTGAAATGCAGTATAATATATTTCTAAGCACCTGGGAGGGTTTCTTTGACTGAAAAAACAAGTCACCCCTGCACAGAGAGAATATAACCTAATATGTGCAGCCTTACAAACATCTTCAAATGGGGCCAACATTTATTCCACCTTTTTATTAATTTTTTAACATTTTTGTAGTCATTAAGCTCAGATGGGACTGAATGGATAAAAAAAAGAAAAAAATACTTCAAGTGATGACTTGCAGAAATAGGTCAGAGGTATGTATTCTTGCAGCTGAACTCAGCAGTTGAGAAATTAATTGTAGTAATCTGTCACAGCTTTCCACTGGACATTACAACTATATGAAATGTTCTTGCAATTAAGAAAGCAAGACCATGTTCCTCTGTTACCTGCATGCTTGACTAGTACTACTTTAACTTTGACCATTGGAGCAGCAGGACAGAAGTGATCCAGCAGAAGCTCACTTAGGTCGTGCCATTCTGATATGACGAAGTTGTACACCAGCTTCTGCAGTTTGCAATATGTTTGTAGTGAAATTCTCACTGCAAGTACAAACCCTTCGGATAATGATGATGTACTCTCAAAATGCTTCACAAGTTCCCACTCTCAGCTCAGGAGATTCTTGAGCACAGAGCTGAAGTTGCAACCAGAAGACTAATCTTCTCTGATTTGTATACGGTGCTGGACAAGTTCCCCACAGCCATTTGCTCTACAATGTTCCTACTGAAGTTCTCTATCAAGGGAGGCCTCACCTTTGACTTTTTGTTTCCCCTAACAGAGGTACGTCCAAGCTACATGGGCAGGGATAAAAGACCGACACGATGAATACCAAGGGATGAGCATACCCAACCCAGCTTGCTTAAACTGAGCAAATACATTTTGAGGCAAATCATTTTCCTAAACAAAACAAATATTAAATCTGCCCATTATGAACAGGAAATGATCCCATAGCAGGACAGGGAATTTGGGAAGAATTTTAACTTCTGAAGTTTTAAATATTCTTTGCTCCAAAAGAAGAAGGGAGAAAGGCAAAAAGCCCAAGAACCTGCAAGACTAACTGAACTCTGAAGGAGATGCCAATGGACGAGCACTCTAAAATTTGTATGTCAGAAATACATATAAAAGCCAGGTGACAAAATAGCTCTAATTGAGCCCAACACTGAGTAGCCAGCAAGCAGACAAGAGCACTGCAGAGCCTAGGGTTTATATTGTGAATTTATGGAACAGCAGAAAGACCTCACGAAACTGAGTGATTAGCCAATAAAATGGCAATTGAAAATCAGTGTAAATAACTGTGATGCATGCGGGGAAAAAAGTAATCTGAACTGTACAGTCAGCGTAGCAATGAATTCTAAATTGGCTGTTTCCACTCAGAAATGAGATCATGAGATGACAAATTTCTATGAAAACATAAGCTCAGGGCTGATCATCTGTGTAAAATCCAGTGTTAGTGGGTCACCTGAACCAGATGTCTCTCTTTCAAACAATGTATCCAAATGGCTCTCTGCAACACAGTTTTGTTGCAAACATCAGATTCTGAGGCTTCGGCCCTAACTTGCTTTCTGCTTCTGCATTGTTTTCGTCACTACATTGGAACGGTAAAATATTCTATTAGGCCTATATAGGTAAATCCTGCTATTAGGTTTATCAGCTTAGTGTAATACTATGGTAAATCATTCTTCRGCCATCATCTCATCTTAGAAATAACACCACAACATTTAACATCTCTTCCCTTTTCAAAAAATCGTGCTCTTGCCCAGGACTTACCTTTCATGGAATCTGCTYTACCCCATAGCTGGAAATGTTTATTCTTTAAAACAATGCTCCCTACAACATATTACAAAATGAAATTATACTGCTTATTCTAAAGGTAGAGAGTAACATATATTTACAGAAGCTTAACTTTTCTGGTGTTGCAGCAGAACACAAAGCTGAGGGCCAGGCTCACAGAATAAAGAGGCAGTCACACACTAGCTGCTTCTCCACTGCCGCCTTTGGTATGAAAGAGGAGAAACGGAGAGGAATTAAAAATGTTTTTCATAAACTTCATGCTTCTTTGCCTGCCATCTCTGTTAATCACAGCAAAAGGAAGGGTCAGAGTAGCCTAGGAGCTATCCAAATTTATACCCTGGCAGCAACAACATAGAAAGTCCATCTAGCAGCTGAGAGCAATGAGAATAAACTGCGCCTTCACCCCTCGCTCCCTTACCCCCAGCAGATAGGATTGCCCAGAAGAGGAACGTATAGGATTGCCCAGAAGAGCGAACGCGGGGCASGCAGCCAGCAGAACGACCAAACAGCCGGTGACAGGAGCCCGCTGTCTATTTGCCCTTTGCAGCTCCACAGCAACATAAAGATGATTGTGTGGAAAACAGCAGCAAGCAGAGGGAGGACTGGTAAWCACAGCCAAGGCTAACAGGAAAGGTATATTTTATGCCATTTGTTACACTGTATTTCGTTTTTCCTCTCCATCCAAACACTGTCCCCTTCCCACACAGAAAGCAAMCCTTTCTCATGATAGGTAGTTTAGTGGTATGAGAACTTTAATGAGCAGATGGAACAGCAATCCATTACCCATTAAAATATTGCAGTAGGTTAATTCAGCAAATAAAATTGCAGAATGAAGCAGATGGCCGTTTATAGTTCTCTTGATTTCTTAAATACTCCTTCCCAGTGCACAGCCATTCTTATATTTAACGTGAAATGCACAGTTCTCACCATGTGCACATTATGCAACCACTCATATGACCTCATAAACATTACACGTTATAGAGCAATTATTTTTTATGCCTTTTTTTAAAGGAAACCTGCATCATTTCACGGCAAATTATTCCCAGACCTCAGATTTCTTGAAATAATTTGAAATACCTGCCAATAGCAAATGATAAATCCACCAAATGCAAATAAATGCTTGCTCAAGACACTTTTTGGACGTATCTTAATTTTCTGGATCCAGGAAATAATACAGGAAAAAATATTTTGAAAAGGGATTTGGGTGCAACATTTCAAGTATTTAATATTATGTCAAACACATGCCAGGACCTATCTGAGCTCCTCTCACAGTGTRATAAACTGGAAACTGCTGTTTCATCAAAGCAACTACAATTCATAGCAAAACAGCAATTGACAGCTATCACTTTGGATTTCACCAAAACACACTCTCTGTCACTAAAAAAAGCATATATAGAACTAAATGATGGCCTCTTACTCATTTGTATACATGACAACCAAGTCCAAAGCTAGTCCATGTTCCTTGAAAAAGGTGACTGTATACTTAAAAACATATTTCCCCTATTCAGAGACCCATGCAAAATTAACATCACTTCTTAAAATAAGTACTATTATTAAGACGCATTAAGACATTAACACATCAAGTGCAAGTAATACATCAGGACTTGTATCTGCTGCATGCATAAGGCCAGTATGAGCCTTATACACCAACTAATCTCCAAGTATTATACCGACAGGTAAAGTGACACTTAAATGGTACACACTTGTTGTAATGGGGCATTGCCTACTATGTTAAAAAAAAAGRACCTGAGCTGCCGTCTTTGCAAGCTTTGTAGTTTGTTCTTTTTATTATGTTTTTGGTCAACTATCATATTGTTTTCTACCATGTTACATTTGGATCCAAACTTATTTCAAATTCACATGAATAGTTTCMGTTTCTTGGAAAAGAGATTAAAGAAAGAAGACTTTTGAAGTACTTAAATGCAAGATCCCAAACTCAAAACATTCCTACCACATACTCATGGCACCGAGGTTTGGTCTGAGCACCRCAATTAGAGCCACTTCCATTCATTCAGGCGGAAGATGAAGACTATTCTGYAAAACCATCTCCTTGGCACAGCATTCAGTCCAGATGTGAAGAAGGCAATGGCCTTAGCTGGGTTGGGGGTGAGGAGAAAGGCATCCAGTTCATTCCTCTGCCCTGAAGGCAAGTAGGCACCTCTAAGAGGTCAGCCAGAAAAGAGCCTGAAAGTGAGATGGTGGGATGCAGGGAAGAAACACTGGCATCTGCAGTCCCTTCCGTGCTGGGGCACAGTGTGGGAAAGCCCCCAGGAGAGTACAGGACAAGGTTGCTCTTCCTTCCAGAGATAGAACAAAGCCCTAGATTTCCATGATCCACCACTGGCAGCAAGTCTGTGGGAAGCAGCAGAGGATGAAGCTGCTGGCTACTGAACTGGCTCAGATAACACAGTCAATCTCAGTTYTTCAGCTCTTCTGATGACCCAGGCGAGTGCTGACATATCTTCTGCTTTTTCCCCAAAGAATCATCTAAAACTGCATGCACAAAATTTCCTTGTGATGATTTTAAGTCAAGTACTTCAGAGATATAATACCAGAAATCGRTTTCCATCTGCAAATTTAATTTATTCTTCCATGCATTCACACTATAATTCAGTCTTCAATTGCCCAGTCTCAGTAGTTCCTGGTGGCTGAATCCAAACTGTGGGATCTATCTGCAGACTGATGCCAAACAAAATCCCACAGCAGCAGTCTGGCTGGAAGCGATGCCTTGGGAGGGAAGATAAGGAGGTATTTGCATTTTTAGGCAGACATTACTCACCTGTTGAGAACCACACTGGTCAACTGAAAGCACCATTAGGACAGGTAAAATCATCTAGCCCACAGGCATACCAATGGGACCATGCTGATTACTCGCTCAAATATATCTCTTTTTTATTTACTACACAGAATAGTCTACAAATGAATCTGATGCACAGAGAAGGAAGATGTTGCAGAAGCTTGGTGATAATGACAGTGTATGRTAAGTGAATAGTGAACAAGGAGTGAAAAGGAAACACCATGGCTATTGTGATTACAAAGAGATCTTACACCTCTAATGTACATATCCAAATAATCTGCTATCAGACAGCATGAATCCAGGCCTGCAATCCATTATTCTGCGTTGATTTCTAGAAATGCTATCACAGTTGTGTCTGACATACCAGAAGCTCTTTCTTGTAATGCTGAAAAAATGTCACAGTATYACACGATATTTTGCAAAAGACTTTGAAAATCTAGGTCCTACATGCCTGAATACAGTCAACTCAAGCATAATAAATGTCCCCGTAGTCTCTCAGCACCTCACTCCAYCCGCTCCATAAAACAGGCAAAATACAATTCTCTGATACTCTGACAAAAATAAACATTTGTGAAACAAATAGATCTTACTGTGATGAGGGCCATAAGAAAATAAATTTATCATCACACGGTGAAGTTCAAGAAATATTAGTAATTTCAGATATGGAGAACATGCTGAACAAGAATGAATAAGGACTCCAAAGAGTAAGGAAGACATTCTGYATGAAAAGAATAATATGAGATCATTTAATTTAACATTTTCACAGGCATAAAGATTGTACACTGCTTTTGCAAGCTTATTATGGCCTTTTGAAAATACTTATTTTTGCAACGATTTTATATTAATATTTACGTTACACACCGAAGTAGGGCAGATGCATTTAAACGGGAAATAAATGGTCTTCTGATGTAGTTATTTATATTCAGCCTTTTATATTTGTT
The DNA here is from genome assembly GCF_003343005.1 of Rhea americana. Lineage (NCBI taxonomy): Eukaryota > Metazoa > Chordata > Aves > Rheiformes > Rheidae > Rhea > Rhea americana. Next base: position 4,401,235 of record NW_028186346.1, on the reverse strand, counting down.
TTTCTATTTCATATATTTAATTTGCATTTATTTTGGATTATGCAGAATAACTAAAACAGGTATTATGAAGCTGAAGATATTCTCAGAGCATGAAAGATTTTGAGAAGAAAGACTTTTCAAACTGGAGAAAGCATAACTGAATAACAAGAAGWAATTTTAACCATCTAAAAGAATTATATAATTAGAACCCATATCAGAGATGAAAAATTCGCAGTCTAGAGTGGTCATGATGAAAATGGTAAATAAGAGTTGTCACACTTTACTTTAAAAGGAGTGGAAACGGAGTGAAAGCATTTATTGTTAAAATATTCTTAGCATTATAAATATTTTTATTGATTAAAGTAATTATTAATTCATAAACAGGCTCCAAAATGTTGATACTGTAATTTACGAAATGAAAAAAAGAATACGCTATCTCATTTATTCATGAAACTCTTGGAACTCCATAAATAGATCTCTATTAATGTACACTAGTGAAAAAAAAAGCATCCCCCAATCCAAGATAAACTTCTGAAAACATTGCAGCTTCCACAGGGCAGTGCCTCACAGAGCGTAATTTGCCATGAGAGTTGAGCCCACCATTAAGTTATAGCGTTGCTGAATCACGTGCCACATGCGAATAGCTTTTGAGCTGAACCGCCTTCAGTTTTAGCCTGCTGACAAGGAGTAACGCCCTGTTTACAAAGCAGGATCTCTCTTATTCCAAATCTGTCCTGTTTTTCCTCYTTGAGTTTTTTGGTCTGGAAAAAGAGAGAACTGGTGTCAGGATYTGCAGACACCAGAAGCTTCCTCCCCTCAGTGAGTTCCAAGTATCGGGGACATTTTGGTCCTACTGTACATACGCAACCTGTTCTGGGCATGCTGGACTCCCCGAGGAAACGCTGCAGCGYGGATGCACACACGGACTGAAGTCCCCAGCTGTGCCGTGCCTGCCTCCGTCTGCACACAGCCTCCCTGCACAACGTGCGCGCGTGCTTTGTACGTAGCTGCACAGTGTTCACCGAACTCCCTGCACACCTGCTGYAGGGCTGGCCTCTCCCAGCGTACTTGATCCAGCACGTCCCAGACGGGCGGGTGTAGCTTTCTGCACATCGTCCGTGCACCACGGCTCTCTGAACATGCGGAATTTCTATTTCTTGCCTAGCGAGAGTGAGTCGTAGCATGCAAACCCTCTCGAACTTCTAGTGACGCCAGAGGGTACGTCYCCCACCGTGGAATTACCGGGGAGCAGCAAGAAGCCTCCTAACAGCCTGGAAATAATCCCACATTTGGTGGGGGCTGACTGATTTGCAAACGTACAGCCATGGCTGACATTTAAGGTCACGAATTTCCAAGTGGTGTCTGATACGACGAGAGGGGGCTAGTATAAAAGTTGCATYAGCTGACAGCCAGGTGGATACGAATTCTGTGACAGCATGACTGCATGACTGCAAGCAGGATGTCAAAGAGATTTTAATTATGCAACAAGTTAAATGTAAGTAACCAAAAGAAAAAAAAAAGGAGCCTCATTTTGAGGATGTCAAGAATACTTTCTGTGACAGATTACTACAATCTTTGTTTAAGATGCTACACAAGGGTCATAAGTGAAAAATAGAAGGGGCATAGTAACTACTGATTTCTTTTTAATACTCACAATTTTTCTTGCAGATTAGCTTTTTACAGGGTGAGAATCCTCCAGGAAAGAAATAGAGGGGAGTTTTACAAAGCATATCATGCTCACATCATCTGTAATCACGTAACTACTTCCATAATACAAGTACCGTTAGCACAAGCAGGGGGGAAAAGACTCAGAAGCTGGGTGATCTTYGAGTTTGCCACTGTATTTTAAGAACTGTTTGGCCAACATACTTCTCTGACATTAGACTATAACTCCAGTAATGGAAAATTATGTATATACAAGAAATACAGGCACTGTTCCTTATTCATGTGTCTTTATTGTACATATTTGGGATGCATAGCTATACATACCTGTACCTCTGACCTTTAGCATGCACTSAGATAGGCATTTACTGAGTGGGTCCGTACTACACAGCACACTACCTAGTCTACTGGTTTAAAAAACAGTCCAATTTTTTTTTAAAAAAGGAGTGCAAAAGGTCCCTGGTGAATTGCAAGAAACAGATGGTCTCTAAAGGAATTTGTTTGCAGATATCACATTTGGACTAGTGAATATTCTAAAAGAGAGGGCCAGCAAGCCRCTGAGTGCCCAGCACAATCTTGTCACCCAAGTAAGGGGTGACAGAGCCACCCCAAAAACCTTTGCTATCAGGTGGTAAGATCTGTTTGCCTTCAAAAAAGAGAAGTAGAACAAGGACCAACCCCATAARCTGCAACTGATCCCGAGCCCCAGCAACACCATGGGAGCAATCTGCACCATCCACGTCAACCAGACGCCATGAAGTCCTGCAAGACCCCCGCGTGCCATCGTTAATACCCTTGATAACCATTTTGCTGCGTAAGCCCCGTGGAACCCTTCGAGTTTTGAATCAAGTGTCGTCCAGACTGATGGACACCACAGTGGCCTCTGACACTACAACTGCCATYACTGGCAGGAGAAACTCTCCACTGAAAGCTGCCGTGTGACAAACAGGAAAAATCCATTCATTTCCAAAATTTGCTTTAGTCCTCCAAGGTTTCCACAGACATCATCATCCAGAGATAGGCATCTCTTCCCATCTGCTTTTTCAGGAAATGGAGATAGAGCCTTATTAAAAAGAGATGATTAATCATTTGTAGAAACACTCTCACTTCCAACTATAGAAAAAGAAAAGGACATTAGTTAAAGTCGGGCTCTCTTATCTCTTCCTCACCATGAAAATGCCTACCATAATCAAGAGTCAAAGGGAAGCCTTCTCCTCATGCAAAGGAAGACAGAGATTCATTCTGCTAGAAGTGACGGAAGTAATAAAGAAAGAAAGAAAATTAGAAGTAGYTAATATCCTGGCTACAACCAGGTTTCAGAGTCATTACTGCAAGAGAGAAGACCTGAAAAGCTGCTTTGCAGAGAGAGRAGAGACGGGCCAGAAAAAAAAATTTTACATCACACATGGCTTTGACTGTCAGCTGAATAAATCTCACCCTGTATTGCTGGACTTGTACTTCTGGTGTGAATAATCATTTGTTTTTTCACAGGATTTTTTCTTTTTCTTTTTCTTTTTTCTTTTCTTTTTTTTTTTTCACTTATCACTACTATAATCATATATCTGAAACCGTATTTACTTAACCTTGACAAAATTAGATTTGAGTAATTCACCCAAGCAGATGAAAATTTTGAGGAAGAAAAAAGATTTTTTTAACATGAAATGTCTACATACCCCTTTAAGTTAGTATTTATTTTATTTTAAAAGTAAAAGGTAGTTAATTTGCAAACTCCACAGCCAGAAGTGTTATCAAATTTCACAACAAGTAGGACTGCTAGGACTCCAMAGCTGTTTCAAGTTAGGACTTTGCTTGAATCCTCTTATCAGTGCTGAAATTAGACTTGTCTTTAAAGGACAGCAACATCAGGCAAGTGATTCTGAGTTGATCCTACAGAATTAAACACTGCTCTAAAAAGCTGCTGATATTAAAATGCAAAGGTACTGTGATTCCAGACCTGCAAATGTGAGATAGCACTGAATTAGTCTTTGTATCTTATTTTCACAATACACTTAAAACCAAAAACATTTCCTTCTAAAATGCAAAAGTAGATTCATCTATTGATTGGAGTGTCAACAGAACTGAACTTCTGTAACAACAGAAACAAATTATAAATGTACCATCATTTTATCTGATATTTAAATATGGATAAAGTTCCCTGACTGAAATTAAACATGAAAAAGAAAACTGAATTGCAATYTTGCATGTCTCGAGAGATAAAATAAAGGAAAACTCACAGCCCAAAAGAGAAGAGGGGGAAAAGGGAGGACATTCCCTTCCTCTGTCCCCTTATTAATAACTGAACTACTTTGGGGTACAAACTGTACAATAGGTATAGAACCAAATAAAAGTGCTCTACCACATATTATCGAGAAAAGAAAGCTCATCACTTGCTAAAAGTATGTGCTGGTTTTTTTAGTTACTAATTAGCACTCAAATGCCCATTATTAACTAGGATGAGAAAAAATTCAGGGAACTAATTTTAAAAAAAAGCCCAGAATAGCTTACCACTAAAGCAGTACCAGTAGAGAAACTCATACAAATTACTTTAAAGTATAATGGCTGTCAAGTTGTGTATTAATTCAAGTTCTGTAGTATTATAGATATCAAGAAAAAGTCTGCAAATAGTTTTGCAAAATTTGCAAGCCCTGGTAGGCAATCATGTAGCTCAAGGTGWATTGCCCCAGCTCACAATCTGCCGGTCTTTCAAYGAAAAAGAATGTCAGAAGTAACCAAAATAAGGTAAGAGAAAGTATTAAAAACACTTTTATTTTAAAAATCTCAATGTCTTTCACCAAACTGGTACGGAACAACAGATATATTCTTGTTTTCTTACTCTCTGCTAACAGAAAGTTGATGTAGTCATTTTTATGGCATTGATGACAAGTGCTTGTGAGTGTATCTATACAGCAGAATATTCTAATTATTTATTTAAATGTTGTTCTGTTTYCTTTTTATATTATCCTGTTACTAGCCTAAAAGAATCAAATAGAGAAGGAAACATGTACACTCACAATAATTTAAGCTTAATAGCTTAATGAACCATGCATCTGTTGTGAAATTCTCTGGAGTTCCAAAACAAATAAAATCTAGGTAGACAGTCACTGAAGAGATTTGATTTCTAAGCCCAAAAGACACTTGATTAACACTCTCTGTATCAGAATCCTTACAGACCTATGAGCTGAGCTATTCTACTGAATTTAAGTATCAGAGATGCAATGAAGAGGAAATAAACTGTTCACTGTTTCGTGCTAATTATTCTTTTAGATACTCTACTTTGTAGTCAAATTTATATAGAATACAATTGTAGTTTTGGCATTGCAATTTAAAATTCCAAGCAAAATCAACCAAACCAAAACCAAAACCAAGCAAGATCCTCAGCCTGCTTGAATTGTCATTAAATTTGCAAMCAAAACTATATTCAAGGCAGAAAAAAGAATAATGCTCAGATCATGTCCCTTCAAATGCACTTAGGTACATGGTCACAGATACTTTTGCCTTACCTAGGATATTTGAGCATGTGCTTTTAATCACTTCTGTTTAGCAAATTAACTAAACAAATACTGAACGCAACTACAAATGACAGTTTTGCCAAATAAGACCACAATATGTAAGATGAAGTGCTTAGAAAACCAGATATTCTCAGTGATCAAGGCGTAGTTCCACTGCACATCCCCTGCACACCAGCCGGTGCCCACCGCCAACAAGAGCGCTTCATTCTCCTCCTCGATGGTGCCTCCTGCTGCAATGAAACGCTACGGCAGCTAAAGTCCTTTCAAACAACGCGCTTTCCCCTACTCAAAAATGCTGGTCCTTCCTATGTTGCCGCTACAAGACTCAGAGAAATTACTTCTCTCAAAAAACAAATGGGATGTGCACAAGAAAGGGAAAAATAAGCAGCCATCTTCCAAACCCTGAGACTAATTCACTCTCATAAGCACCCTCCTTCACATCCCAACRTGCGCATTAAAGGCAAAATGGTTCTCTCTGGAAACATGTTATTAAGGATTGTCATATATGGACATAAAGAAAAAGCAGAAGACGATTAAAGCAAAGCAGAGACCCATTACAGCTTTGCAAGTTTTTCTTCATAAAATTTTGCGTTTTCTAGCAAGTATCCTACATATTTTAAACATAAAAATCAAAAAATTWAAAAAAAGTAATCCCACTGTACGCCATAATCTATCAGACAGTGGCAATGTCTTAACTACAAATACATTCCACCACTGAGGGGAAATGTTCCATTTTGTATTTATTTTTCTGTCTAGAAAATAACATGTGGAACGAAATAGGAAAACACCTCAGTAGAGCTTCATCATTCTAGGAATATTTCACTTAGAAGAGCTGACAAAACTTTCCCTTTGAACTGTCTTGTTTAGAAGAACATCATTTTGGAAAACTGCATGAAGTGTGTGTGGGGGGTGGAATCAGTATGCAGGCTCAAGGGAATAATTTTTAGTTCCATATAATTTTGAACACACACATAACTTAATTGAAAAGCCTATATTAAAAGCTGATTACATCATTTCTGAACCATTCTGGTCTGCTTCTGAACAACCTCAACTCCCTGCTCACTGTCTAGGAAGCCTAACACAACCACACTTTCAGCTTGGATGCTTAAAGGCAACAGGTATGAATCTTCCATTCTCTCCAGCTCTTAAAGAATCTGCTAAACAAAGTGCAATGATTTTTTTTTTAATTTTGTGTTTGAAAGTCATGTTTGCAGTTTATAAAGCATCTTTTATTTTCGAAAAAAAAATAATTCACTAAACCACTGAGGAGTTCATGAGAAGTGAACGAAAGACTCCATGAAAAATAAAACAAGAAACATTCATTTATTCTTCTATGACAGTAAAAAAAAGATATTACTGTTGTGGAAATACTCTAAATTAATTCATACTTGGTTGCCCAAATCACTGCCAAAATACACTTAACTTAAGAAATTGTAAGCGGCTGAAGACTGAAAGAATGATTAGCTAGTCTCACCTGTACCTTGCACTAAAGAACTCACTGAAGTCAATGGGCTTTGCTCAGGACAGTTAGGCACACGTTATCATTTACACAACTCTATCACTACTCTCTGCACTGCAGAAGCTTGACATTTCTTAAAAATAATTACTACTGTATATTAACCAAGCATAGGAAGGGGTGTAGCAAGTACAGAGAACAAAATAAGTGAAATCCTTCAGTGAAATTCCATCCTTAATCGAGCATGTTATTCTCCGGATTGCAGGAAGTATGCAAACAGTGAATAACATATTCCATATAGCACAGTAACTTGGAAAAAGCAATTTAACGGCTTTCATCCTGCATAATGAAGGTTTACCTTTACATTTACTTAGCTGAACTATACTCCTCTTATTCATGTACTACAATGTTCTACAAAATTTGGTATTCTGGTGGACTTACTTCATGTAGAAGCCTCTTTTGACTGCATAAGAAGTATCAGCTAAGAGCTCTTTTCATAAAGAGTTTTTTGATTGATGAACAGACGCTTCGATGCTAATGATATTTCTGAGGTTACTCTACTCTAAACGAAACTCATACTTAGATTAGCTAATTTTTAGTCTCTAAAGAATCATCTTAAGCAAAGGTCACTGAACATCTCACTATGCAATTAATAGAGATTSAACTAGTAATTCCTTGATCAAATATTAGTAGTTTTGATTGGTCCCAGAAGAAACACCTTTTTTAATGTAAACTTGGCTCACAAATCAGAGCCACAGCTGTTGCTTGATATAATCAGTGTACAATATTCTAATCCCATGAACTCTGACTCAGCAAGCATCTGCTTTCCAAATAAACTTTATAAAACATTGGTTTTTTTAGAGCTAATTCTGTCAGYCAAGGTTTAAATGGAGACAAATCCCCAAACCTTGCACAGCAATGCTTCAAAGTCAACCACTACACTTTGACTTCTTTTCAAAAGGCCTTTGTCAGGCTTTCAAATGGTTAAGACACAGTGCTGTGAGTTACACTGCTTAATTAGTAGAGAGATACTGTTAAGATTTTTACTTAAATTATATTTGGGGTTAGTTAAAGGACCTCTTGGACCCACAATGTTTGATGAGCAGGTTTTAAATCCCAATATTTATTTTATTATACCAAAAGTCCCATGGCTAAAGTAAATTTATAACACCTGCACTCAAGACTCTATGTTGATTATCTGTTTCTAAGTACAGTTAGAAAGCTATAAATAGCCTGGGTCCAGGGCCTGAGATGGCAGCTATCATCCTCTCCTTCTGTCTTATAATTAAAATCACCCACAATTTTCTAGAAAGTTTTTATAATGAGATCTCTCCTACCATCATCAACAACAAAATTACTTGTAGATTCTTTTAGAATTGGACAGTATGTTAATACTTGAATATAGAGATCTTCCAGGTGAGGCATAAAACTGATTTTTCTTATCTTCTTGCATTAATGCATTCCATCTGCAAACAATCTTTGGGATTGGAAACAAACAGTAAGATCATTCTCAATAGCTGGGGAGGAGCTAGAAACAAGTTTATCACAGTAACATCATCTTCTAAAAAGGAAAAGCATAAAAACATAGAAATGGTGGTTGAAAGGGACCTGTGAGGTCCATCTGAGCTTCCACTTGATTCTTTATTATCACCATTACACCATAAGGTCAGCTGTGGCTTTGTCTAGCCAAGTCTGGAAAAAACCTTCAAGAACGCAGACTCTACTACCTCTCTGGGTGACTTGTTCCAGTGCTGCACTACCTGTCTCGTAAAGCTTTTTCTAATGTGCAGTCTAAACCATCCCCATCCACAATTTCTGACCATTGCTCCTTGTTACATCCTCTGGCACAATAAAGAAGAATTTATTGTCTTTGTAAATGCCATTCAAGAATCTGAAAGCTGCTATTAAGACGGCTAGCCTCTGTTTCATGACCAGAAAAGCCCAACTCTCTCAGCTTCTTTCACATAGGACATGAACTGTAGGTCCCTGACCATCACAACAGCCCTCCACTGGACTTCACCACTTTCTCAAGATGCTTTCTGCACCAGAGAGACCAAACCAAAGTATCCTGGTGCAGCCTCACAGTGTCAAGGAGAAAAGACTAAAAGCTTCTCTCCATCCACTCCTAATGTGACCTAGGATAGGGTTCATCCTTATCGTGATRAGAGTCCTTACCTTGACTCTATACACCTGTGAAGAATCTCTGAGAAGGGAATTAGATTGCCATTAAGAAATACAAAGGAGTCTTAGCATATTGCACTCCATTCATTACACTGGTAAGTGCACAGTTGAAATGAAATACAGTGACTTATGTTCCATTGCTTCCTCTTCCCAACTTAATGCAGATTGAGTTTCCAAACAATTTTGTGCCACCATGAAGAATACGCTTTCTCTTCAGCCATTGTTATTTTTTATTCCCAATATCTTGTCATACAATTTTGGCTAATTATAGCAGGACTTAAATGTATGAAAAAGGCAGAATTATTCAGCAGAGTATTTGTTGTTATATGCACGTTATCTGCTACTTTGTACAAGGAAAGAAGGATCACTAATCTCCTTCAAAAGAATCTCTAGAAAGTATTTTCAATTCTTTTCAGAAGACTGCAGATTTTCAGATTACACAGAGCTGAAGGAGCCATGGAAAACAAAGAGCCACCCCACTGTATTCTTCTCCACTTTGTATAGCATGGACAATTTGTTCTTTGGATGCGCAAATTTGTCTCCTAAGTTCTTTGGCAAGTGGTCTGCTAAATGAGAGGTCAGAGGTGAGGTCTATGTGCTCCAGAAGGCCAACAACGGGAGCACAGGCAAATCCTATGAAGGGTATGAATTCCTGTGTTGTTGTTCATATTATGATYGCCCAAAAGAGTGCTCATTGCCAATGACACTCTCTCAGATTTTACGATTCTGCAGGAACCAAACCTCTTAAACTGAATCCCCGAAACAGGCTATATTGTCCCTACGAAGATCTGCGCTTTGGTATCATCAGTTTTATACTTGTGCAGAASAGTAGTCCAGCCCTTCCTAGAAAAGCAGTTATAGTCCCACTGGTGCTATAAGCTTCCTAGGATGGAATTCATCTCGCTGAATTTTAGTAGTCTAAATATAAGCTGGTCATCAAGGCTGTTTTGACAGTTAATAAATCAGTTGGGATGAATCAATTTTTGGAGCAACCATCTTAGATGGCTGGCTATTTTAGGGTGGATTAATTACCCCCTGAAAGCCTCTCTCTCATTCAAGGAGAAGTGGAGAGAATCTAGGGCTGAGATTCACTTTGCTTCTGTTATAGCTCTACAATACAGGCATTGACAGCTGAAGTAGTCATTTAGGGTGGATCCATACAGCACAACATTTTCACAAAGKAATTTTTTTTAACCAGAACAAGCATCTCTTTCACAAAAATGTCACATCATATCCTTGCAGTGACTGACAGGTTTGAAGATACCCTAGTAAAAGATAAGACAACTTACAGTCAAGTTATTGTTATAATTAGTTACATTATTGTTCTCTATCCAACATATTTTACATTAAGAACATTCCATAATCATTCAGTCAATCAATCAATTCATCAAAAATAATGCTCATATTGGGATTATATAAAGTTTCTGGTTCATTTTCTAAAAAAGATTATATTTGCTTGTTTAATAAGCCAGAAAAGATCTATTATAAAATATCTACGCCTTTCTCAACATGTTACACATTTAAAATAATGGTCTATCTTTGACTTGTAGTACTGAATATAAGAATTAGCATAAGAAGCTATCATTAAGGTAAAAATTAGCATAAGAAACATTATTACTCCTTGTTATTTTTAATAATTGCTAATAAGTTGAGTATAAAGTATTATATACCAGTTTTATACTAGTAACTTAGACTTTATTTGTATTTGTACTTATACTAGACGAATAATAAAATATGTTTTCCTACTACAAAAATGTAATAATTAAATTAAGTAGAGCGAGGCCTTATAGAATTCAGTTTTAGTGTCAAGAGTTGGGAAACTTCAGAGTTCTGAGACCAATTTTTTTTAGCTATCTTGAGTAATATATTCTCATTTTCAAAAAGCTATTTGTACAGGCAAAATTTGGTATTTTTTATTAAAAATTTTGTTCCCCTCACAATTTAATGCAGTTTTACTGATAGTGATATATGTCATTATTTTTAATCTACCATGCTCTGAAAAGCTTCTGCAGTTCTATAATTGTTAATGACTAGTTTCAGACTTTGTTGAATTAGACCCAGCTAGCAGGTCACACTCTAGGCCACGTCATCATCCTGAGGAATTAAATTTTATCTATGCCCCAAAGGCAGAGCTAAAAGTAGTCCAGAAGTCCATCTTACACACTGCTCTTGGCAAGAAGAAAGGGAATTCACATTCCCAAAATGCCACCTGATGTGGGGAATGGAAGGAACAATCAGGCTGCTTAGACTGCTGGCCTTGAAAATCCCCAGTCTTCATTCAGCTTAAACAGTCTAAAATTGCAGGTGGTGTAGGAGGTGATGTGGCTAGAATATCTGCCTTCAAGATTTGCTCCAGCAGGGAGCCAGAGAAGATGGAGAAGATGCCGATATGGTAAAGAAAACAGAGAGCCTCCAAGGAGATAGAGTATGCAGGCTGAAAAAGAGGAGTCTGTCCAGGGGGAAGTAAGATTTCTCTGGCTATCAAAAGGTAAGTGAATACAGAATAACAAATCTGAAGCAGAATGGATGGAGAAGAAGGAAGAATATCAAAGTGGGATGTCCGTAAAGAAAAAAGGATAAAGAATACCAGCTGCTGAGAGGTAAGAAAAGGAATAACAAGAGGAAGTGGAAAAAAAGTGAGAAACTGGATGAAACAACAGAGAAATCCAGCACAGAGAAAGCAATACTGAAGTCACAACATTTTATTTATTTYGGATTTATGCATTTCTCTATTCATCCATTGAAGGCAAGATTCCTTTTGAACTATCAATCATTTCTGCAAGATGTGACAAGTAGTTTTTCATCTAGGCTCCCTTCTCCCATTTCCTTCTGTATGCCTTTTCAAAGATCGACAGATCACTTCACTAAGCTATCTATCACCACCACTGTATGGCAAGGCAGTAATTTTGGGTGCACATACAAACGCATACACACAGTCTCTCTCAATGATGCAGTTGTTTTGCTGATTCCACCAGTATCTGCAGCTTTATACCAGTATTTTTTTTCTTATATGTCTTTTGAGGCCATTACGCTTAACTCCTGTTCTTTCATGTGCATTAGACACACCAACTTAATTTTGAATGCATGAGTATCTGATGCTCTACAGCCAGTCTCCATAAAAGTTATCTTCTGTCAGGGCAGAGYCTACCACCTTTAACTGAAGCTTTTAAGGCCACTACTGTCCTGACGACCTCCTTTACTTCATTTATCTCAGATTCTGGGCAGAACTAGATCCGTACAGTGAGACAGAAGACATTGTCAGGGAATTGATGCATGCAAAAGGTTCTTCATTCCTTCTGTTTCAAAACACTATTTATTCTACAATGAAAGGCAGTTGGTTCAGAATTTCTCTAAACAGAAAGAGCTTTACTCAAGTTCACACCATCCRCCAATGCAGCAAGGGTTTTTGGAAGATACAAATAAATTAAACAGGTGGGTTCTCTGCAGACCTCCAACACTGAGAGATTGCTCAACTAACCACAGGAAGCAGCCTGGAGYTCTAATACAGAAAGCAAGATACCTGCCACAGGGAGATGTATATTCAGAAGAAGGAAGTTACTAGCTTGGAAACGAGTTAAAAACTGCCCAAGATTCAATTCACTCAGAATACAAAATGAATAGAGAGAAGGTCTGAAAGACTTCATTCTGCTAGCGTAAAAGCACAGAGTTTCAGTGGACCAATGTGTATCGCTATGAGTTAGCTGGTGAGTGAAGAGTATGTTTAGGGGAAAAGAGGAAGTCTGGAGCTAATATCTATCAGCAATTTAGACATGTCCCTGTGTCATAATTGTCTCAGACGGCTCAGACAAAAGACCTCCATGCCATCCATCTCCTAGAAGATGTGATGCATATGGCAAATACATGTTTTTGCAAACAGGTTGTGATCAGTTTATATACATCCTTTGAAATCTATTAGGACAAAATTTGACCYCTAAAAATAAACAGTTAAGATGTGACAGTCTTCTCATCACAGATGTAGATAACCCATTAATGAACGGAGATGAAAAGCTGACATTCTAATCTTGAAGAATTCATATATTAGATGAAAAATATCACTGACTTTTTAAGATGGAACAAGTACATTTGTATTCCAATAGAGTTATGCTGTGGCTACGAACCCAGTGCAAAARATTTCTCAATTTAATAAAGTACTTGCTCCTTTTGGGTTCTTTTCTGCATTTCAGCAAAACACCCTGAACTGCCTGTTTCTTTTCTGATTAAGCTAGCCATTCTGCAAGAATAAGAATAGAGAAACTGACTGTAATACTGAGATATCARATACTCCTTCCCTAGTGGTAGGTTCATAATCTGTTTTTAGAGTGTGACAAGGTARAAGAGCTTAACTATTTCATCTGTCTGAGACTATGAAATAATTATTAACATTGCTTTCCTTCAGTACAAGCTTTACTTTGGTATAAGAGGGAATGCAGGAAAAGCTCAAATGCATACGCTTTTTTGCCCTTATATATACATACGTACATATACACACACACACACACACACATATGTGTGTGTATGTGCACGCATGTGTGTGTGTATATATATACACATGCACATACATATATATATACATATAGATAATTATTTTTAGCACAGCTGCATTACCTTCCTTCAAAACAGCCAGTAAGGGAGAGGAAGAGAGGGAGACTGCTCTTCTGGGAAACTAAGCAYGCCCAAGAGGACCCTCCAGAGACTGTAGGGCCTGGCAAGAGAAAAGGGAGTCACAGCTCAGACTGAGGKTGCTGCAACTCCTGTAGGGACTGTACAGAGCCAGGAGCAAACAACATAGACCTCAGAGAGATGGAAGGCAACTTCCTCAGGATCAGAGGGGTCTTTGCAGCATTCTCCACTATTCACAACCATTAAACTGACAGCTAGCAAAAAAAGCTTTTGCATGTACACAGTAGGTAAGAGGGATTTTTTTTTAATATATATATATCAGTAAAAATACCTGTGTACCTTTTATWTTCATTCTGCATTACCTAGCTACTTTGTGTTGTCCAGATTCAAGAAGTTATTTATTCTAGCCGTAACTCAGATAAAATCTGGCTTGAGTTCAAAAACCTATGGTCATCTTTGGAGAGCTTATTGGAGAAAGTACCTCTACTTCAAAGCTCTGAGTCAAGGCTCTATTCATAGTATAAATGAGGGAACCAGTAACAAGGCTCTACCTGGAAAAGACCTTGTCYTGCCATGAACAGAGTCATGTTTAGGATCTTCCAAAATTTTCCTTTGCCACTTYGTGATCCTGATGGAGCATGCTGCTACAGAAGTACGTTGCTAAAGCATGTTCATGTTCCTGGAGAGCATGAAAGTTGGAAATGAACCTCACCTCAATCCAGAAATTCCAGGGAGACTTCTTGACCTGAGRCAGAGCAGTACAGAATACAGCAAAACTATTCAGTGTAGCTCAGTCCAACCCTGACTTCCCAAGTAATATAGAAATGATGACAGTTTGTTTCCAACAGCAGCGTTAGGGAAAGCAGGCTCAGGACTGGCTAATTGGCTGCCCTTGAAAAGAGCAGACACAGGATGTAAGAGAGAAGAAATGACAGAAGTCAGAAACAGGAAGAAGTCTTCTCTGGGATTTGGATTGTCTCAAGCAGTTCACAGCCCGCTAGACCTGGATAGATGGATAGTAGTGAGGAGGTGTTGCCTCACAAAGCTGACTCAAAWATCCTTAGTGTATAGGACACCAGTAAGGAGGACTTCAAGGATATCACTGTGACTTCTCATGTTTAGCAAGAAAAAATTGTCTAGGATGCTTCTGAGTAATATCCTGTATGTAGCTGAGAAGGCTCTATCATTATGAACTTCTGTGTTCGTAAGAGATAATTTCAGTATCTTCAAAATCTATCGAAATCTTCACTAAAAGAGACTACTTAAAGGCAGAGGTAGAACACTAGGGGCAGTACCAGCTTCATCATACAAAAGTTTTTTTGGAAACACAGTGATGTCCAGTATCTCTCCTTTGACTTAAATAACTGAAGAGGAAAGGATGARCTGAAGCTGATTTTGATTGACTTCAACTGCCAATTCATGGACATACCATGTACCTTACTGATGAAGACCTTTTTTCCTTTTCCTCTGGAGTTCCCTAAGAGAACACAACAGACTACAAGCGAAGATCACTCCAAAATGCAGACAGGACGCTCAAGGATCGCTGGCAGCCACAACTAAGAAACAACCGAAGTCTAGAGGTCTGAAATTCAAGGGCCTGATAGCAAAATAAAATTTAAAGAGAGTTTTTCTTTTTCCTTTAGAGACAGAAAATAACACRGGTCCTACTACATTTAGGTCACTAGTTATATTAGAAGTCTTGGTGCTTTCCTGTATAGTGGGACAGGTGTGTGCTTTTATTAGTTTTCCACTTCCCTCYCCATGCTATAAAAAAATGACAAAAAACCTTAAACTGACAGAAATAGCAACAGCTTGCGTTCTTAAAAACACAGCCTTCCACAAGTAATCAAGCAGCTATTTTTCCATTCCCTGAAGCATCTTTTCTTTCAGAAATGTATGTTCTAACTTGGATTTGTTGGAATAATGAAATTGTCACTTGAGCAAAGTAAGATGCCCTGGTCTTTAAAATGCATTTGCACAAGTGGTGGTGATTGATGAGCACTGGCCTGGAAATGTTTCCTGCTGCTTCATGCATTACTCCTCCCTTATTAACCTGCTCTAAAAATACTACATTTAATTTAAAACTTGAGATATGTGTACATACAGAAGCAAAAGTCAAAACAAATTGTGTTGTATTACTGTTGAAATTCTCAAGACCATCTGATTACAGAAAGATCTCTGTGCAATATTAACATAAAATGYTGAAAAAGCCTTTGATTTTCAGTGGAGTGGGATAATATCCTAAGACTCTCCAAATATTGCATTATTCAACTGGGTAAAACTTGGCTTTAGTGACTAAAAGACATGGAGGAAAGAACAGTATTTTCACTGTGCTCAGTACCACATGCGCCTATTCCTTTCTTTTCTGCACTGACCATATACAGCAGTTATCCAATCTAAACCAGCAATTTTTGTTACAGCGATATCTTAGAAAACTGTCACGACATTTTAAATCTTCATGAATTTTACAGTTTCAGGATACTATGTCTGGCAATTTTTCAGTAAAAAAATCTTACAAAATGTATTTGCGTTGAAATAAATTGGAATAAAATTATTTACCAATAAAAATCAGCTGCATGATATTTATTTTCCATTATTCGGAAATTTGAAGATGGCTTCTACTTCTTTGCTAGACTGGACAGCTACAATCAAAATGAATTTTCTGCCTCAATTCACCTATTTATTCCAGACATTTCTAATTACACTTTTCTCAGGAATGGAAATGAGTGAAGAATGCAAACGTAAAAGATATTTTCCCTAATGTGAAAGAAACAAAACATATGTGCATAGTCTTAYGATCCATCATACCTGGAAAGACAGCAATCCCAAACATAGGTCGATTGCTATTCCAGACACTTAAATTACTATTAACTACCTTCTGCTTAATCTAGATGGAATTCAGTAGATTTTGCATTGAAAAGTTGTTTCAAAATCCAAGAATAGACTTGTTTTCAAAATCTAATAAATTACTTTGCTGGCATGAAATAAGAATACACAAACTGAGCAGTTTCTTCCCACCACTACTCGTTCCTAAAGGAGCAGTCTAACATTCAATTCAGGCATACATAAACAAATGAATTTTCATWTTGGGCAAGATTAAGAGGCACACAAATTAGGTCAGCTGTATATGACAGCTACTCTAAGGSGACTGAAAGTTACACTTTTTTGTCTACTCCAGTCAATACTTCACCTGTTCTTTACGTAACAGACACCATAGCTACACTTCATCTTACCTAATTCAGATGCTGAAAATTTAGATTTCTAAATTTTGTGTTACTGTTATCACCTTGAGCGTACCTTTAAGGTATATGACCTATATAGAAGAAGCAGGATCAGCAAGCAAGACCTGATACCTGATGGATACATATCAATCCATACTCAGATAATGGTCAGGCCCAGTGACAAGTAATTATGAATTATGCTGACTGTTAACACAAGAGGCTGTGGTTTGAAAAGGACAATCTGATAACCAGTGTAGGAATAGACTCATCATAAATCATGCAGACCAGCAAATCAGACAGCAGAAAAAGTCATAAATCTTGAACATTTCTTGGCCTTTGGGAAGAAACCTCTTTTGGTGTTGAAAAGTAAGCTATATTCCATCAACTTGATATTTTTCTAAGAAAAATAGAAATAAAACAGTCTGACAGAGTCAAAACTGTTGTATCCTTAGGGACTGATTACTTCTTGTATGCATTCAACTGTCAGTTTACACAAATGTCCCTGATACAGATGTCCAAGTACAGAAAGCAGAAAATTCAGAGTATGTCTTGCGGGCAACTAACTAGGAGAGTAAGGGACAAGCTGGAGCGGATAAGCCTTTATACACACATTTAGCTTGGGTAGCATCAGTACAAATCACAGAATGAGCTCCATGCACRCACACATAATCTCTCACAGCTTTCCCAGCGGTAGGTGTGTGATACGTCTGTACTGTATCAGAGGTGCTAGTGATACATCTGCATCACTGCACGTATCAGAGAGGCAGCACCTTTGGAGAGTTTCCGCCTCAAACTCCACTCATCACTTAAGGTTCCCAGGCAACATCATTCATCCTAGGTACCTTTTAGAGTTGAAAGAGAATTACACCTTCAGAAGGTGATTCTCCCGGCCTATTTTAGATGCCTATCTTAAAATGGGTGAATTACCCTTTGGAAGTGCCTGCTTCTCTCCACTGACTATAAATAAGTGAATCATCTCAGAGGAATTTGCCAGTTGGTTCAGATTAACATGTCTAACTTCAGACTTTTAAATTACATGGAATAAATATGACCATATATTTTAATTAAAAGGCTGGTTTAGATTGATGGAAAAAAGTTTGCGTTTTTATTCAGTATCTGTAGGTTATAGATATAGCATAGTAGCTATCTACATAGAGAGAGACATAGATACAGCATATCTATATAAATTTTCTATCACTGAAAATAAATTTGTCTCAAGGAAAGAAGAAAAATTAAAGTATCATATCTCAATAGGAATTACAAAAATTGTGCTGTTATGTTCATGTCCAGAAGAAAAAACTTTTGGATTCACAGCTGAGGAGGCATTAACACATCAGATTAAATTTAGCAAGAATAATAGCAATAGACAGTCATGTTACAAAATACATGCTTGGCCATTCCTAAATGGAAGTTGGARAAAAAAAATAAAATAAATAAAATAAAAAGGTTTTTTTTATTTATTAAAATCTTTGCTCTTTATCCAGAGTAGTTTCAGTGTTAATGAAAATTTATGAGACAAAAGTTTTTAATGTAAAACATCTGCAAAACAAAGACAACTTTTTCAATGTTTTATCTAAATTTGAATACTTCAAATGCTGTTTACAATATTGCTTGGGAATGAAYGAAGCAGTTGATCTCATCCTTATGTGTCTTCTATATTGCTTCATTCCTTAAATTATCTTGAGATTTCTAACAATATGCTGTCAACCTGGTACCCTGTTCTCTGTGAGGGTAGAAAAGATCTGAATTACATTAAAGTATCAGAGAAAAATAGGAAACTGATAGACAGAAATAAATTACAGTACACAGCTGAGCTGGTCACGCAGGTAAAAATAGGCAGCCTGGCAGATATGGGATTCCAGGAGAAAGAGTAGGAAAAGCAGTGCCTGATCTACAAAGACAATATCCAAAAGCCTTTCCCACATCAGGCATAGTGACTCAAAGCCAAACCTTGCTTCCAGATAGAAAGCTGTTGGGGATCACTTTAATAGAGAACACTTAAGTCATCATCTTTTATAGGTGAGACTGCATCATTTATCAAAAATCTATGGTTAAATTTAATTTTCATGTGAGTCAAAGACAGTAGTGGCAGCACTGCTCCTTGTTGCTGATCTGCGCCTGTTGATGCTTTCTGAAGTGGAAATGATGGATGCCACATGTTCGAGCTGTGATTAAATTTGCTTTGACAAAGCAGCATGGAAATCTGATTTTCAATAGACTCTTGCATTTCACCTAGTGCTGAGTAAACAGATACAGAACATAATGCTATATGGTTGTCAAGCTGATGGCTAATTCATTGTGCCAGTCCAATCAATCTATCCATTAAAATATCACCTGTCAATATCAAGTAGGTTCAGTCTGGAAATTATATGGAAACAAGAAGCTGTTTAGAAGTAAACACAGCCAAAGTGGAATGTGTCAAAAGTTATTTCTGCAGATTCTCCCAACAGCTTACATCAGCCCCAGAAACAAGTACTGCAGAAGATCTTTGCTTCAGTGTGCTTGACACTTCTTCAACGTAACTGCCACCATCCAATTACGCTACAAAATGAAGGCACAATATACCAAAGTTCTCCCTACTGTTCAAACAAACTCCGTGTTACTGTTTGAAGAGAATGAAGCAGAAAATCACATTAAAAGTAAAGCTTATCTAAACCCTATTATCCAAATACTTGAAAATACTGTACCTTTAGTGACATCAGAAAGAGAAGTCTTCATACCTTGACTAAATGGGAGTAGGTGTGTGCAAGAGAGGCATCATTGAGCTCTTCCTCATAGTTGAGRTCTTTGACTGCACTGAGCCCAGTACCCTTCATTTGGATGAAATTCAGATATTACCCGCCTCAGCGGCAGTTCTATAGATATTTCTGTCCTCTGTACGGTGCCTGAGGTCCGCTGTCATAACTACATACAGGGAGCATGTGGCTCTCAATATTACGTCTGCTTTCAGCATTCAGCCCCTAATCACACCACCAATTGCCAAGGCATGGCAAAAGGTATTTACATATACTCTGTAAAAATGTCTAAATCATCAATATAATGACCTTTTTTATTCTTTTCTTGGAAAAGGATGTCTAGAACCAGAGTAGCATGGATGCTACATTGTAAAACAACCCCTAGTCATTTGACAGGCTCAAGTACAGTAGTAATTAGAAAGGGTTATTTTAAGCTTAATTGAATCATGATGAAAAGAAAAAACATGCTAATAAGGACTAACAGTGGCTGCGATTTCTCTCTCCTCTATTCAGACCTTCACTACTTGACAAACCAGTCTGATTTAATACAGTCGTCTTCAGTAGGAGAAAGAGGAAAGGAAAAGATTTAGTTCAAATTAAACCAAGAAAAAGCTGAAAGCTCTTGGCTCAGAGTCACATGATATAACAGGAGTCACATCCAGTACTTGGCTTTATCAGAAAACTACAATGGAATGATGCTATTTTATTTACAGAAAATTAAGAGATACTCCGAGTTCTTTTAAGTTTATGCAGTCAACAAATGACAGAATAAGACCGTTACCATTCTCACCGATATTGCCTTCTATTCCTAAGTGTGACTGTATCAACAGTTTGTTGTCCATATTATAAAGCTTAACACACTTGGAACTGGTAGGTTCATTGTCAACAGAAAGGTCAAAGCACTGAAGAACACTGAAAGTTCATACCAAGTGAACCGAGCAATAATTAGCACTTCAAATTTCATCAAGATAAAACATCTACCAGGCTGCTTATACAATACTGTTAATACACAGAAAAATTACCAAGTTTAACACCTGAGTATTACTTTGGACCTTTCAGAAAACTACTGTAAACTTGAAATACAGCAACTTCAGCAAGTTTTTATATGGTACATCTAGACACACATCATTTTGAAATATCTGCTTTCCCCTTTATTTGCTGTTGTACTATGTCATATTAATTGAAGTTGAAACAGTAATTTCCACACCAGATCACACCAGAGTCTGCTCACTCAAGCATCTCATCTCTAGTAAGAACAGTGCGAGAAAAAAATTTTACACAGCTATACAAATCTTACAGAAATTTTWAAAAAGATTCTCTAAAGTAAGTTTTATCTTGACCTGAAAAATTACCTTAAGAACTTACAGTGTGATGATTCAGAAAGATGAGCMGATGAACATGAGATTTAAGTCCAAATCCCAAATAGAAAGATTCCTGTCAAAATCTTAATTTGTGAAAAGATGGATGATAAGCATTTACTTTTAATTTTGCTGGTCATGTTTCATGACTTGTTGAAAAAATCCTGGAGAATTAGCTATATTTATAGAACTTGTGCCAAACTTCTCTGAAACTACTTGAAGTCAACTGCTTGAATACCAGGCAATGGATTATAGGATGCAGATGGCTTAAGCCAGCTCTGACCCAAGCTAACACATCCATATGGAGCAGCACTTAGCAGGTTAGAGATAGTAATTTGGGTCCAAAGGAAGGTAGTTTCCTACATATTAMATGTAGGAAAGAACCCAAAGCTGACAAGCTCTGTCTCTTTGCAGTCACAGTTTTCAATTCCATGCCAGTCTTGATTGAAGACTTGCCCAGGGTCATCAAATGATCTTTTCACTTTGGTAAAGASATGTCAGGTCCCCAAGAACCACCTCATGTACCCAGATATATATTCTGGAGGTTTGCTGTCTAATACATGAAGCTATTTTCACAYAAAACCTGGCTGAATAGACCTTTTTCTGAAGGGGGAGCAGGGATTGTGGTAGAAATGCACTGTTAGTAGTTTCCTGTGTATGCCTTAGAGTCCTTCTTGTTACTGTTGGTAACTAGAAGACACTTCTTCCTCTCCTAACTGTGGGCATCCTGGCACAGGTGCCTTCTATAAATGTGGCATCTTTTCAATCCACTTTAAGAAATGAGCTGCATAAGTATGGCTTGTATCACAGTGTAAATTTTCCACACATTCTGATTAGGAAACTTGTTTTGTTTTCAGCTAGTTCTCTTGAAATCACTCTTTATTCAAAATAAAYCAAGATTAAATACTAATGTAAATCTACTATATTCAAACCAGGCAACACAGCTACAAATATTTATAAGAGACAAAGCTGAGGAATTGAAGGAAAAACGTATATTTAGTCTACTTAACCCAAAGATCAAAAGAAAGCACTCTCCTTCAACACACGCCACTGAGACTGTCTTTCTGCATACCCTATCCTAACAGATTGCCTTCATTATAGAGAACCCACTCTAGTGGAATACTTGTGTCTGAGCAGGCAATTTCCTCTTTGCAGTCCCCTGCACGTCCAGATAGAATTAACTTTCCCTACTTCAAATGTATTTACTACTCCCTGCTCCTTCCAGTAATTTAATTACTTCTAATTTATTCAGAGGATAGCCTCACCACTCCTTGAAAACAACCTTTTTTCTTCCTTGGATATGCAAGTGTTGCCTTGTTAGATTAGGTGTCATCTCTCCAGTAGTTGTAAGCGGCTTCCAGTTTCAGTTACAAGTAGAATTCTTCCAGCCCTCCTCACCTCTATAAACCAATGTATAAGTTTCAATCAGAAGCATCTCCATTCCCTGAAGTCTACATTTTGTATCCATGTACATTAAGAAATGTACCTGGAACAAGCAGGTATTTGGGATAAACACAAGAAGCTCTCCATTGGCACTTGAGTATGTCCAGGGACAACCATCATTCACTGCTCTGGGAGGGCAGTGAGTTGACCTAAATCTGTCTGTTGAGATAAAGGAAATGATTCCTGCTAACACTGAGCTGGTGGAAGTTACATGGCTTCAAGACAGGTCTTACATGTGTTCAGAGGCCTAATGCTAGACAGAATAATAGGGGAATTTCTTCCCTGTGAGAGTGATGGAGCACTGGCACAGGTTGCCCAGAGAGGCTGTGGAGTCTCCTTCTCTAGAGGTATTCAAGGTCTGCCTGGATGCAGCCCTGTCTGACATGCTCTAGGTGACCCTGCTTGAGCGGGGAAGTTGGACTAGATGATCTCCAGAGGTCCCTTCCAACCCTGCTSATTCTATGATTCTAATAAAACTTTGGAAACCACAAGAATCAAGCGAAAATCTGAGAATCCGATTTCTCCAGGCCCTTTAGAAGGGATTACACCCTAGATTCTCAACGTCTTATTGCTTTGAAGAGAGGGGAATCAAAACCACCCATCCATCCTTTGATAAGGGTCACTTGGAAGGAGCACTATGTCAACAGATCACTCCTCTCTGGCTTCTTGACTGGATTTTCTGCCTTTTATTATGCCAGAATCCAGAAGACTAGGAACACTGAGCAGCCTGACAGCTACGCTTATATTAAGTATTTGAGTAAGTTCTTTGGTTGATGTTTGAGTTACTGAGAGATATTCCACGCAAAAATGAAAAGATAATGTATCAAAGTATGTGAAAAGCTTCACCAGGAGAGGTATAGAAGTTGCCAGGTATACACAGCACATGGAACAGTTACAACATGTTCGATAGTTTATGATTTTAAGTCTTAAAGGATTTTAATGCATTGTCCAATGTTCATGGGACATGAGAGAAATTTTTTTTTCTCAGACACATTTTATTAAAGGCCGTATTATAACTTAAGTAAAAAAGAAATGACTAAGCCTGAGACAACRCCATACAGGCAAGAAGCACTGTAACTGGTAGGAAAGGCATAATTCAAACAGCACATAATTTTGCTTCAATATTAAAATACTAAATTTTAATTTAATGACTCCAACTTGTTTTATGTATTTAATAAAGAAGGTCCAAGACTTTGGCTCAATAAATTAGCACTGAAACCTGAGATACCATCACCAGTATTTATGCAACAATATAATATACAATTAAAAGCYCTAATAAAAAAGCTGCACTCTAAAATGTTTCCAAAACGATTTAATTTCTGTCAGCTGTTAGAAGTTTCAAAAACACTTTCATAATTAACTGTCTGATCTGCCTAAGTTTCTGCGAGAAAATTGAGCTATAATTGTTGAAAATTATTTTTGAAGAACCAACACCATTGCTAGAGTAGGGGAAACAAATATTAAATTTAAGCTCTGAGTAAATTTACAGCAAATAGGAAAGCATTAATTCAAGTGTCAAAATAGGCTCTGGACAGAAAAAAAAATGAGGCACTAGGAATACTGTTAATCATGTCTTAACCAGAATAGCATTAAAACTATGAGATAAATTAACCACAAGACATGAAGTAGTAGCATTTCCCTCAAAACCAACACAAACAGAACTAGCAAATTTATCTTTGACAAAATAGAAACACCTSCCATAATTAAAGGAAAAACAGAGTAATATTCAATGAAAGCAGAATAAAACACTATCATCACCAGCAGAAGGGAGGAAAGAGGGAGAAAAGAAATACTGGTTTAACAAACCACAGAAGAAAAGCACTACGTGAAAAACCTGTAGTTAAAAATTGAAGATAACAAAGAAAAAAATCCAAAGATGTCAGCCCAAAATATTTTCCTTGGGAAATTTTGTAGGAATGAACTCAGTATTTACTCTTTGAAGGCACAATTTTTACAAAATAGAAGTTCTATTGATTTGGTTAGTGGAAAAAAATACAATATTTTAAAAAAGAAATTTGGAGTAAGGACAAAGCAATACTTTCTCTATATGAAAAAACTATATCATGGTTATGTCAGCTGCACTTGCAAATATTGGTGATAGCTGTTTACAAAAATAGGAATATTTTCCATTTTCAAATTATTGCTTCCAATTTAATTCCTGTTTCTCTCAGTGCAGTCAAATTGTTGCAGAAATCCAGATGGTTATAGGACATTTTTACTTTGTAAGAAGGAAATAAAAGGAATCAAAAGTAGCTCGCCAAACAAAAACAGGATTACCCTTCTCTGAAAGAATTACATAGTCTGACAAACATTTTGAGAATGGAACTTCTTAACATTTTTAAATTTCCCGCAGAAYGACAGTTTTGAGCTTCAACTACAAATGACACAAAAGAGTATTTAGGATGCACTTTTGAAGCCTTTCATTTATTATCAGTATGGCCAGATGTCACAAGCAAAATAGTCTTGACTCGGGGAATTTTACTTTACTTTTCCTCCACTGCTCCTTGTTTTACACTGCTCCTCTGCTCCTGCGTGGGTCCCCCAGSGGCCACAGTCCCTTCAGGGGTGTCCCTTCTCTGGCAAGGAGCCTCTCCTTCCAAGAGCCCCCCTCCAGCCATGTCCCCGACAATGTCCCCTTTTGCACGTCTCCCCCATTTCTCCTCTCTTTTCTCCAAATGCKTGACTGGCGAAAGGCAGGCCGTGGCTTCCTACCCCCAGAGATCACCTCGGCCGCCCCCAGCCAAACCCTGCAGCTTACGCCAAATGCCCCAGAATTCCAGTAGGACTCAAAAGATTTCACATTTTCACCGTAATGGCAGGAAAGAAAAACTACACCCAGTGACTGTAGAGGCATCAAGCACCAGAACATGGGAGCGAGAACCTTCCTACTTACCACAGGGTATCAACTACATGAGGGTTGAGGGWGACCCAATCCTAGTAACAGAATAACAGAAGGGTCTTTTTTTCTTGAAAGACTCCAGAGTGAATTGACAACATGTTCACCAAACTGAAAATCCGTTCATCCACTGAATATTGCTTTTCTTTAATTTGTGAATAGATGCTTGTTTCCATTTCACTATTCCATATCTAAGGATGCTCCAAATCAAACAAACAAATAAGCCTTCACACTCAAGAACATTTGGCATGGTTGCTCGTTCTTCATTACACATTATGCATGATTTGTCACCAAATCGTATCCCGCTGCTTCTAACTGGATGGCAGCACTTCACAATCCAGGAAGCCAGCAAAGGCAAACTGGCTCAGGAGTTCAGTTTTAGCAGGGAAGGGAGAGCTACTGCGGGGAGCAGGCCCTTTCAATGTTTTCAGTTTGGAAAAAATAGTCTAATTTTTCAATCAACATCTTCAGAGTTTTTTACTGTTTTTGACACAGAYCAACTGCCACTGGTAGCTGGGGTTATTTCTGCAGCATTGCATACTATTCGGGAGTCAAACAGTGTAACAAATCTGGCGTTATCTAAATTCTAGAAGAGCAAGGATGATGTGTCTCTCTAGGATAGTAATGGACATACTATGGGCTGTATCTTAGGTTTGCCAATGGTATTTTAAACTTGTTTTGTTTCTATTCTTTGGACTCCACAAGCAACCTATCTGCTCAGCTGGAAAAACCACATACGATTTACCGGTGCTATTGGCTTCTCATGGCACAAATAATTTGTAAGTGTAAATTGCTTTTGTCATTATACAGTGGTAAAATAATGCTTTGAAACCATCTATCAATTCAGAGAGCAGTTTTGCAGCCAAACAAATCCACACGCATGAGTAAAGAGGAATAATTTAATCCAGAACACATGCAGGTTCCCTTTTTTATGAATATTGATTTGATTCTAGGTTATACTCCCTTTGAAAAAAATTAAAATAACTTACAGATTAGCAACAGATTATGAAGGAGAATAAGCCAACACGAATGCATTGCTAGCAATAAGGAAACAAGAAATTCTTTACGCCATTCTCTACAATAACAAAATAACTTTTACAGCAACTTTTGCTTTGACCCATAGTATTTGATAGGTAGCATTAATACATTGGCAGTAGCTCAAAGGTTTCACCTGACCACCCAAATCAACAAGAATTTTATTGTTATTCATCCACAGTCAGGGAAAAATGTGTGTAAATATAAATCATAATGTTATCAAAAAAGTCCACAGCAGTGGGAGACTGAATACAAAATTAAAAGAAAAAAAAGTTTTGTGCAAGAACAGTTTATCAGCAATAAATAAACAATATGCCACTGAGGTTTGCTATATAAATCAGGAAAGTACTGGCTAAGACAATATYAGTCTAATTCCTTAGTTAACAGCCTGCATCAGAGACCTGCTCACGTCACTGTCAGTGACCATAACGAAATATTTTATCCTTGTCCCTGGCAAGGTCAGACCCAGCTCCACTGGCCATTAACGACCGCGCCAGAGGCGCAAGGCACATRGAGCAAGGCAGTTGTCACACACATATTGTTACCAACTACTGTATAACCTGCTGCTGACACACATCATTATCTTCTCCATTAAAAGCCTAGGAAGGTTAAACAACATACTGTATAGAGCTTATGCATCACATTGATACACACAGTAACCCATTTAGATATAAGACACATCCTGATAACACTTGGCTATTAATGTTGAGCAAGGTCTAGCAGGTCTATAGTCAGGTATCTTGCATACAATTTCCAATCACAGTGAATTAATAGTACATTTTTTAAATCTTATTAGCAGATTAAATTAATCTTTTCATTGTCAACTATTAGCTGCCTCTTTCATCTTTAAATTCATGCATGAAATACTAAGGATACAAACAAGCTATAGATATAGTATGTTAATTCCAACRGACATTATTCACTTTTTATGTAAAAAATATGAACAAGTTCATATTTCTTTTCTAGATACATGGTCATCCAGGACACTGAAACCTGAATCCCAATTAACTCAACATTTGCCTTTAAAGTTCATGAGTTAAATTAGATCAAACTCTCTGATTTGTAATATAAGTGAGCACACTTAGGTTTATCTCAATTTTTAAGTGAATTAAGATAAATCAAGTAAAGGCCATCAAAATTCTGAGCCAGAAAGGTTAAGCAAGGATTTAATCTAATTTAACTAACTTAAATTTGGCTGCTTAGTGAAAGCAAAGAGTTGCAGCCTAATTTAATCAATCTACTTTAAAAATCAATTTGGATTAGTTTTCCTGAATGACCCTGTGTAGACAAACCTCTGCTCTCCCAACACAGATAAAAGTATCATTGTGCTAGCCTGCACAGTTTGATAAGAGAGTATTAGCTTTTAGGTAATAAAAAAGTGCTGGATCAACAAACAAATATCCCAGGTAGCAGCATATTCACGTACCTCTGCTAATCTGACCAAATTACAACGAAGTACTATCAGTGAAACCATGCAGAGAAGCCAGAACTTCCTACAGACTTCCCATGCTCRCTGTCCTGGGATGATTTTGGTACTGAGGCAGTGGCTCCTGTCATTGAAATAGCGATGGAGCAACACCAACCAGCTCTCATCAGCCAAAGCTGCTCCCTTGGTGGCACTAGCACAAGTCCTCGACAGCATCCAAGCCTCAGCCAAGAGTTGCACAATCAACTCAGGTAGGTTAATGCCAAGAGCAACTGTGCTCTGTCATCCTCAGGCGCTAGGTAGAAATCATAGATCTGCATCAGCTCCTATATGCCCTATGCCTATATGCACTGCAGGATTAACCCAGATAGCTGGAAATACTGGAGAAGAGAGAAARAAGTGTACTCTGCTGTATCTCAGCACTTGCCTTGTAGCATACATTGAGTTTTCAGTGAAGACTAGATTCACAGTTTGTACTCACACCTGCACAGTTTTGTCTACTGGACTTCAGAGAACTGGGACTTTCTCCTACATTTTTTTACAATAMCCAATACTGATTGGAACAATTCTCCAGTTTATCTTATTCATGCTGCAACCCACTTAGGAGAACAGTGATCACCAAAACACTGATTAGAGCAGGAATTTTAAAGCCTTCTGTTGAAATTGTGCTGTTATGCAGAAATAAAAACTTTATTCTGGGTTCAGAGACAGTAAATAAGTAAGACCAGGAAACCACAATTCAGCAGTGGGCAGAGAAACTGAAATTCTGGACCTGACTCTCTTAGCTACTGGTCTGCAAAAAGAGTGCTAAGAGCAGGAGAGGCTAGATATCCCACCACTGGGCTTCTGAGCCAAATTCACTACTGAGCATTCACTCTGTCAGCTACAACTGTCTCTTCCTAATCTGCCTGCGTCAGAAGCAAAAGTGATCTGTACTGCTGTCATAAAAACCACTTCAACGTCCCTCATTTCTCCTATTCATTATATACAGAATAAAGGTACAACTTCAGATACTGAATTCTATCTTGAGGGCCAAATGTCTAAAGCTTAGGTGCTGCAATGCTGAAACCTGTAAGTCTAAGTGCTGTAGCTAGAACATCAAGGCTGATAAACTAAAGAAGCTATCCTAAAGCTGACCGTGAGTTTGATGCTGAGAATATCCACAAGCCTCTGCTTGCTAATGGCCCCTGCAGATCTGCAGAATTTAAGGCAAAATGGAACTAATAACCAGGTATTGCAAGAAAATAGGATCAAAAGAGAAAAAGTTAAAGGACAGAAAATAAATTTTCAGCAGTGGAGACAATTAACCTCATTTTTTCAGCATCTCTGCCTCATAAGGATGACTGCACCTGAGAGTTTGCTGTTTTACCATTGACAAGAGCCTCAGGACTACCAAAATTTACATAAAAACAAATTAGCRTTTTCATCTGGGAAGAAAGCTTCTGTAGTTCCCAAAACTGCCATAGATTCAGCTCATCCAGCTATTTAAAACTACAAAACTASCTGCCTACAGCTTGATAGAAGAAGCTGAGAGATTACCAGATACTTGCTGCGGCAGTCCTCTAAAGCTTTGTTCTTACGAGTCACTGCAATAGCGCACAGCAGAGAGCTCCTATCCTCCAGCCACAAATACAAGCAGAGGCTCTACTTAACTACAAACAATCTAGCCACTGTATTTTGTTCATCTTACAGAAGTGGAGCAAATCCCAGAACTTTCATGCAAGCACACTCAAAATCAAACCTATTAGAACATAGCATCTTCCCTATGAGGAAAGGTTGAGAGACCTGGGGCTGTTCAGCCTGGAGAAGAGAAGGCTGAAGGGAGATCTTAGCGATGTGTGTAAGTATCTGAAGGGASGGTGTAGAACGGATGGGGCCAGACTCTTTTCAGTGGTGCCCAGCAACAGGACAAGAGGCAATGGGCACAAACTGAAACACAAGAAGTTCCACTTGAACATGAGGAAAAGCTTTTTACTGTGAGAGTGACAGAGCACTGGTACAAGTTGCCCAGAGAGGCTGTGGAGTCTCCTTCCCTTGGAGATACTCAAAAGCCATCTCAACACAATCCTAGGCAACGTGCTGCAGGTGACCCTGCTTGAACCAGGTGGTTGGACTAGATGACCTCCAGAGGTCCCTTTCAACCCTTCTGTGATTCTGTAATAACGGTGGAGAGGTTTGCAAGGATTGCACTGGACTGTCTGAGAACAGGAGTGAAAGCTAAGACATTTCCGTTGAGGGGATTCCCATAGAGTGTGGTTCTGTTTCTTTTCTTCTCTCTCTCTTTTTTTTTTTTTTTTGGTGGGGGGCGGGAATTTAACTAAGATACCTGCAAATACACCTTCACTGTTTAYTGCCTTCCCAAAGTAGGGCATTCTTGAATTAGTTATGTCTATAGTTCATTGCTATTGATATTTTCTTAAACAAATAGCACAAGTTTAACCCCAGAATGTGGATGTACTGTTTTATTTCAGTGTTTTCTCCTCTCAAACTACTAGCAGCTACTCAACTCCAATTGCTTTCCCCTCCTTGTCACAAAATTGCTTTAAAGCTCACTAGGGAAATGCTTGCTCAGGCCTTTGGGTAATTAACCGAGAACATTCACTACTGTAATATGTATAAACTAGCTCTAACGTATTTGCATCCAAATGCTGATCATTAATTAAATTCATCAATCATTTTTTTAAACAATTAGACTTTAGGATCACTTTCTAGGAGATTCTTGCTGGTTTGCTAATAATTTCYCCCCCCAAAATTTCAGATACAAATATGCCCCCTTATTTAAACTGGTGGCAAGCATTAAGTAACTTGGTGCCCATATACCAGTTCACTCAGAATCATCAGATTTGGACCTTCCACTTTTCCTCTTCTGTTTGGGCATCCAAATTCCTAACAAACATTCTTGAGAAAACACAGATGGTATAAACATCTCAAATTTTCTACGTCCTCTCTAAATTCAGTAGATACAAACTACTACAATTAAATAAGTATTTACCAACTAATAAACATTCAACAGTTAAGAATAAAGGGAGTTTATCTTTGGCTTGTGTGCCTTGTGCTTTACACCTACATTATTCTGTATCAAGCCTCACCTGTTGTGCAAAAGGAGAGGAAATATATGTTCTTTCTGTGTGACTATTAAATCAAATATACTTCACAGCTCTAATGCTGTAAGCAAGGGCAGGACAACTGCAAAGCTACATGGAAGCTCCTATACCAAACATTGATGAAAGGGAGTTGGAAAGGTTAGGGGGAAGGAAAAGGGTTGTAGCCTCCTTCACACCCACTCCCACTGGGTCCATAAATCCTGAAAAATCCTGTTTAAAACCTGTGCTATCTTGGCAGCTCACACCATCCATGACTATAGATGTAAAAACACCCTAAGTTTGTACACTACAATGAACCTTTTCAAACAGGCCACTTCTGCATAAACTAGATTCAGAATAGGAGCAAAGGGAATAAGCTGAGGAAAGAAAATACCCAGGTAATGATCTTAAGGCATCAGTCCCCACACTATCATTTTAAGCTTCCACATTAACAGTCAGCTTCTTTTTTAATTACCTTTTTATACATCAGAAAACCACCATCCTGTGTGTCAGGCACTGACCATCCCTTCCTTGAAAAAAAACTATATAATTTTTTTCACATTAGGCATCTGACCATCTGATGAACATCTGCACACACCACATATTAAAACTTGTTTGATCTAAATATCAAAGTGAAGCATAGACTTTTTACTGCTGCTGCTGAAACTGAAATATTAACAGAACTACGTCCAAATGACTATTTGATTCTTTCACACTGCTTTACAGTATTATAATGACAGTCATCAATTTTGGCATTCAAGGACAGCGGATGATTCATAGCAGACTATCCCCAAAYGAATTAAAAGTGTCTTCCAAAAGTGCAAGATGGAAATACTGTGATATGCTCTAAGTAGAGCAGAGGTGAAAATTATGCCAGAGAAATGCTGCAACCAAGTTTCTTACCTGTTAAAACTGACTACATCCTAAGAACAATATTCCCAGTGTTCACACAGAAGATGATGGATTTGCCACTCAGGACAATCGGATCAAAGACGAAATTCAATAAGGAGTTATAAATTCAACACTGGTATCTAAGCTCCCACTTAGCACTTTTCATCAGTAAATATAAAAGCACTTGGTTATAATCACAAAAAACTAGTAACTAACTTTTCATTCTATAATCTACCAGGTGTTTTTACAATTCTCTATGCTAAAAGGACTTGTGGACTTCTAATAAGACCAGTGATAGCAAACCTGGACTTTTATCACCATTTTCCAGCAAAGTGAGAGCATAGAACACTGAAGATGCTAATGGCAGTGTGTTTTCCTTTTACTTGATACATTTAAGTTCTGATTTAAGGATTCTCTTCTCTYTGACATAGCAAATTGCTAACTGTTTTTCTTCCAAAAATTTCAGTCCTTCCCAAGTATCATTTGTTGTGATCAGCAGGGGTCATGGCCAAAGGCACCAAGCAGGGTCTTATGCTGGATTTCCAGGAGAAACAAGGAGGAAGGCACACAAACAATATGAACAACAGYGTTTTCTCATGAGCAGCAGCACTGCATAATCAAGCTTGTAATGAAGGAAAAAATATGGCTAATGGTAGAATAGTACTGTATATGCTGCCTAAAACCCCTAGACATGCTCTTGAGACTAAGCAATAGATGTTCCTGATCAGCARTAGTCTTAAAGATATTTGCAAGAGGTCAGGCAAGACCACTCCATTACTAAGAAACAATCCGGAAGAGAATATCTAGCAAGGTGTGTGCGTGCAGGGGGGCTTTCCACCACTTGGATTACTGATTTGATTCTTTTTTTTTAAAACAGATCAACACTCACATAGCTTTGCAATCGCTCTTTTTGCTAGAGAAAGTGGCTGGAGTTCCCAGCTTATCCTGAAACCAGTGTTCTCCAAACAATTTTCTAAAAAAGTCAAAAACCAGAACGTAAAACTCCCCAGCTCTTCTGGTTGATATTTCCTTCGAACACACTTCCAGTGGGCCACAGCTCCACATATAAAGCATGAAMCTTGTTTGTGCTCACTTTTTGCATGAGCTTTTGTGCACAGCAGCAGTGCAATTTTTGTTCACTTAAAAATATGACCGAATTCATGCCAAGTATGCTGTTCAGTCTTTCAGGAAATGAACAAAATCTGACTTTTTAATCCAGCTTCATCATTCTGTAAACACCAGAGGGTAATATGGAATAAGAAGTTGGTACTTCCTATCATATCTATCAAAAACAAAGAACCGTAGCAGGTGGCATGCAAAACAAAAAAGCAGACAATTTAAAAAACAGAGGCATTTAAGGTGCCTCATAAGGAACAGAAAGCTGAAAGATTAGAGGAGGCTGTAAGAGAAAAAGGATATATAATAAACTACTGCAGAGATAATAAATTGACTGCTTTCTGTTTACAATCTCAGAAAAGCMAGGGCATAAATAGTGAAACCGAAGGGCAAAAGTAACGTATTTAATATTAATAAAAAGATTTATTTAATATTTTAAAACATGCATAATTAACCATGGAAGTCATTYCATACACAAATACCACAGACATATGTCTCTCTGTTATCCAAAAAGCTTAGAAGGATTTGGAACAAGATTAGATACTTAGAACGATGATGGAAACACGCTATTACAACAGATAAGATAAAAGTAATATAAAAACTTGCAATGCTTCAAAGAGCAGGCTGTGACAGACACTTACTGTGCAGCACTGCCAAATATGGGATACTGGACAGAAGACATTACCGGTTTGCTCCAACACAGCCATTCCTAATTTCCTTCACTGCCAACGCTGAAAAAGGTCAGGGAACAGGCAAGRGATTTACTTGCATCTGTCCCAGTTGAACCTGCTAGTTCTAGTTCTGTGTGAGAACAAGGAAAGTGTTGGTATGGGATKTTTCAATCATTTTTGCTTAGAGTTTGACCTTGGAGTGATCTGATGGTCCTAAATCCTCAAAAATTTTCAGGATCTCATTCTTGTTCCCTGCTCCCTGCTGACACTCTGCTGGGCCAGGCTTGGATCACTGCTTTCTGTGTGAAAAGGGGATGAAAGTCCTGGACTTTGGGGGGAACATCCAAAAGCTGAAAGAGGTTTTGAAACAAATGCAGAAAAGGGTAACACTGTGTTGAAGCACTAAAACCTAAGTTCTTTWTAGAGAACAAGGAGGAACATTTATAAAGACTCTTCAGCATTACAATAATCTACTTCAAGGTTTCAGGCAAAAGGGCACCAGCTCACAAGAATGATAGGGATGTTTGGGGATGATCAGACTTCTTCATACACAAGAATGCCTTTCGAGYCAAGCATTTATTACTGAAAACCTGTCAATTAATGGAAAACCTGAAAGGACTGCAAAGAGTTGATGGCAGTCCTTCCCTGTAGAGCTCTGCAAAACAGTTTGATTGGCCCACTGAAGGCTGAGAGGTAGCGCTTACCTCTCAAAGAAACTCTTTCCAGAGGTGCTATCAGCAGAAGAAAGCTGCTTTTGCACCTTTCTGCCCCTCAGTAACACTGTCATCAGAGTTGGGCCAGCGTTAGYCCCCCCAGGAATCCTGCCAGCTTGTGCCAGCCAAACCCAAAAGCCAAGCAGAGCTCAAGAGCACCAAAGACAAGGGGTGGCCAGGTGAGAATCTTTGAAAGCCCACCTTGAGCCAMGGATCCCTGCTAAACAAGGCAGATAGCTACAGAAAGTATGTATCATCAGTTGGTGGGAGAGGGGATGCGTGACTATAGTGAAACATCATTTTAGTTGCATTATTTTTTCTCCACAAATTCCTTGGGAAGGAAATACAACTAATGGCAAAAAATCCCAAACAGATCAGAGAAGAGACATGAAAGGCAAAAATGGGTAAAGGATGAAAAAAAGAGATAAATATTAGCAATAARAAGAGAAGAGAGGTTAACTAAAGAAAACTATTTATTTTAAAGAAATTTACACTTTAAGGGGATTTATGATTAATCAGGCTCCAAAGAAGCTGCAATGTTACACGGCATTCAAAGTAAGCCACTCACACTTACTCGCACTTACTCCCTGCAATCCCTGCCTGGAACGAGCTGAATCAGCTGTTAAACATGTTCCCAAATGTTTTACACATCAATATATATGCTTGCTAGAACTCACCTACAAACAACTTGTTGAAGTAATACTCCACTCCACAAAAACACTGTGACTCTTAGCATTCTGGGAAGTAATCAAAATCAAACTAGATTAAATAAATCAATTGATGGCATGTTACTATTACAGTCTTTCYAATTACAGGAGGAAAAACTATAAGCAAAATATAATTGCCTCATTAAACTCATATGGAAAAAAATCACTTCTASAAAAATGAATACACCCATTTCTGCAAAATGGTCTTTTTCCATAGAAGGCCTAGATGCTTATATCCGATTTCTCAATCATAAGAGTCAAGTTCCAATCCTGGAGAAATTTTTATCTTCTCTGAAAAGAAAAACGAACTTCTGTAGTGGTTCAAAATGAGTACCAGCAAGGTACATACAATTTGTCCCTGAGCAGAATCTTCTTTTGCCTCCAGTTGAGAGAACGCTGATCTGAACATCATGTGAAGCCAAGACACCAAAACAAGATCGTGTTTCAAAAAGGTTTAAAAAATGTACCTACCAAAGCAATAAACTCATTCTATACAGCCAATCATTCCTGTATAATGCACTCCACAAGGCTTTCAACAACCTTCTCTCCCCACAAGCCACACCACAACAGATAACATTGGCTCCTAACACTGTTATCTTAGGCAAAGGCCCAACGCAGGCACCCCAGCTACTTTCAGTGTAAGAGGCAGTAAGCTGAATAAAGCTTACTTTATTCAGTAGGGCTAGATAGTAGCTCCCCTTTACAGTCAAAAAAAGAGCAGAGCGCATCAGATGGGCTATTCACATTGAAGAGCCCACATGCCAYGCAGCAAACTGTTATGTTTGCCGTAGCCACGAGCATGTTCGAAATATCACCCCTATGTCAAACTTGGACTCCCCATTCAATTAATTAGGTGAGTCCTTAGCCTCGAGATCCAGTCCCTGGGACTCTTCAACATGGCAGGACCCTGTTTAGGATAGGAATGTTAAAGGCTCTTGAGGAGCACGCACTAAGCTCTCCACGGGAGTCTCCCAAATCTCTCCTGCTTCTCTCTTTGACCCCATGGCTTTCATTGGAAAGACCTACCAATTCATCAGTCTTCACCTCCTCCAAAGCAAGCAGTAACCACTGCGGGAGGAAGGGGCATACTTGCACAGACTGCTACTCTCTCTGCCTCCACCTCAGACAAGACCAGTTCCCACAACAGAAAAGCCTGCAGATCTGGTCTGAGATGGGGGCCTGACCTACCAGCAACCTATTGCCAGCTATGTTCTCCCCCAGCAGCCCTGGCTGCCTCTGCTGTTCAGTCGGGAACCCAAACCAGCTGCTCACCCAGAGGTGCCTGGGGACAGAAATGATAGGGATGCTAYAGCTGCATGAAATTGCAACCCTCAGCAGTAGTTTTTCTTCCAGTTCAGAATGATGGCCCTGGGAGAGGAAAGACCTTGCAGGCCTTCTCACACATGCTTGCATGCTTGAGAGCTGAAAGCTCTTACGAAAAATATATTTTCTCTTTCACTCAGCTGTAGAGTGCTCCCTCCCTTTCTCTGCAGATTCATGCCCTGGTTGTGCATCTATCAGGAGGAGTGGCTGATACAATGTTTAAAAAGCCAGAGGCACAGCTTCTCTGCTAAGCCAGTTAGGATAAATTTAACATTTTCTTTTGGAATTGAAGATATCTTCTCTAGTGCTGAATATAGTGCATATAACTGAATAGTGCTTCAGACTTCAAAACACAGTGTGGACAGCAAATTCTTCCTGCTTTACTACTGTCTCTATAATATTCTGTGTACAAACCTCTTCTTCAGCTGAACCTTTGTGTCTTTTACCTACACCACATTCACACCACAACTCTCCAGTTCTGCTGTGTACAGAATACTCTGCCTCTCTTCACAAATACAGACAAGGGCCACTACCTTACCTGGGTCTCAAGATCTATATTCCTCCATCCTTTGTTTTAAAATACCTTTCAAAAATGCATTTTCTTCTTCTTAAACCTCTTTACTGACTTCTGACAACCAATCTCACATTTCCCCTCCTTTAAATCCTCACTTTGCAGTGGCTATCAAGGGTATGAAACATTAAACTCATTAGAACTTCTCACTAAACTTCCTTTTTCCTCCTCTGCTTTAATCACTTCCCATCTCGTTTCAGATCTCAAAAGACCTTTTTTCCCTCCCTCTCACTTGCTGAAGTTTTCCTTCCTTCTGTTGCTACTATTTCTGTAGTTACGTTATATAGGCCTGCAGAGGTTTTGAGAACATAAAATCCATGGACAATACAAAATATAAGTCCAACAGACTCTACGATCTGTTATGCTGTATTACTRAGGACAATGAAAGGAAGCTTAGATTCATTTCTAGTAATAAAAAAGACAAGCAGGAGATGAAAAGGGTCTGGCCAAAAATCTTTGATGGGTTAGTGTATTATAAAAATCTATTTAGTTGTCCGTTACAACTGAATGAACCTAACTGCACTGCTCTTTTGAACTCCAGCTTCCTACACACAGAAGGGACAGCCAGCTCCATTATAAATGCAAACAAAACAACAGCGTTCATGCTACATCAGGCCACAGGTCATTTAGCCCAGGATCTTCAGTAAAAGAGCAAGCAAATATACAGAGGGATGATCCAGGGATATTGTCCCACCTTCCAGCCATCTGCAGACCAGCAGCTTCCTGAGTCACAGGGATGCCATCTTTGTGCTTAGAGAGAGATTTTTGTCGCTGATTAGTGACTTTTTTTTCCATTTTATTCTATTTCACTTTGGTTTTGGGACCCATGTAAAAATTTGTAATGCTCAATATCCTTGACTGCAGGACATGTGCAACATCTCCTTTGCTATGAACTTGCCATCTGTTAGCTTCATTTGATGTCTCTGAGACCTAGTACAAGACAAGTTCTCATATTGCACAAGAACCAGTCACTGTTCACCCTTTCTGATGCTGCTTGTGCTTCTATAGAGCATAACATGTCCAGCACTCAATCGTCTCTTTCCAAGGCTGAGGAGTCCTGGTTTATGTAAGCTCTACCTGTGCAGGAGCTATTCCATGCCTCTTGTTGTCCCTGTTATTGTTCATTGTACCTTTTCCAGTTCTATTAAATCCTTTTTAAGACGAGGGGTACAGAATGTACACTGTAATCTATATGCAGTCAAATCATGGATTTCTGCARTTTTTACTCTCCTCATAATCATTCTAAATATTCTGCATCTTCAACTATTGTTGAGCACAGGGGTAATGTTTTCATGGAACTACCTAATGTAACTCCAATATCTCCTTCTTGAATGGGAATTAAAAAGCTCAGAGTTCACTGCTACGTATATGAAGTTATGATTGTTCCTTCTGCTCCCCTCCATGCCTTTATATTTTATAAAAGTACTAAAGTTCACCTGCCATTTTTCATCCAGTCACTGAGTACTTCTCACCATATAATTATATTTCAAATTAGCATAAAGCTGTATACTTTCTTTTACCTGTTAGTTTATACTAGTGGGCTTGCATAGTTTAGATTTTACTAAGCAAATAATAAACCTTCAACACAAAAAACAAATACTTGTTAGCTTAAGGACTGTTAAATCTCCCCAGTATAAATTTGCTTAGTTCAGTTATTACCTATACATTATTATACAAAGCTCTACTTCCTTGATGTTTCATTATACTGTATGCAATCTCCTTCTAAAATGTCTTGCTCCTACAGTGCAGATTTGCTGTTGAACCACTGCTGATGCCACATGTCAGAATCAGGCTCCACAACATCTCCATGCATGAGACTTCATTTTTAACATTGTGTTTTCTATTAAAGTCATAAACAGGTTATAGTGTACAGTATATTTTTTCCTAACTATAAAAACATCACATACAAATTTATGGGGTCTATGAATGATCCCCTTTGACCTCTGCCTGCAGTCAACATCAGCAGCCAACATATCAGTAGATCCAGCAAAGGAGGTAGCAAACGTGTAACAGGGAACAAAATACACCAGCGAGAAGACGGATGAGCTGACCTAATAAGTGGTTTTCTTTTCTGTGATCGTCTAACAAGAATCCTCTTCTTTCAAAATGAACATAAATGTAAAATCTGTAACTGACCAAAACTTTCACAGTTTGATTTGTGGACTTTTAACCTTGCCTACATTATTTTCTGCCTTGCCAAAAGCTCGGTGAGCTTTTCTTTTTTTTTATTATTATTATTGTTTCCTTCTTCCCACTTGGGAACTCCTGGGGATGTTGCAGGTTTTGAAGTAATCGTCCTGGGCTTCAGGCCATGTCTGAAATCTCAGCGTCCAAAGGCCAAACTGCCAGACACCTCGCTACTGAAGCGCAATTCCTAGAGCTGGGCTGGGTGCCAAGGCTGCTGAAGCAGGGCCGGCAGCAGCCAGAGAGACCTTGCAGTGCCCACACCGGTACAGGGCGATTCTTAAGACTGCCCATAGACAGGAGAAAGCCTCTCAAAGCCTGCCTTTTCCAGGCTCACATCTTGAGAAACTGTAGACTCAGGCTAATAACTTGGGACTGTGGCAACACCTACATCCCTCAATGGCTGCTCCTCACCTACAGGGATCCCCCTGGCCCACCTGCTTTGGCTTGCAGGAAGCCGGCGGGAGCGCATTCACTGCGGCACTTTCATCTTGACCCAGTCACCGCTGTCCTTTCAATGGGAGGAGAGGTGGGGGAGAAGCAAAGGCCACAAACCCGCTAGGTTTCCAGAAGGAAGCAGAGCAGCTTCTGCCACCACAGTTTTTTTCATAARACAAGGTGGAAATGACTGAAGACTAAAACCAGAGAGCTTGGCCTTCTAGGGACTTAGTAAAATTAAAGCAGAGAAACATAGAATAGCAAAGAAAATGAGCAGGCCTGTGCAGGTTAGAGAAGTTGATTAATTTGGACTGAGAGAAAAATTAACTTGGGAAGCAGTGAACTGATTTATGTGTAGAGTTGATGTACCTGGGCAAGCTGTCCAAGCAACAGGTCAAAGGTCCAGCAAAATGAATTCAAGCTTTTTGTTCTTACATTTGCAAACTGAGCATTATGCAATTTCAGCAGAGCGCCAAAATCTCAAGCCTAAAAGCCTTTTCACAAAGACAAACATCTTTGGTCTGTAAAAGAGGCTTCATGAAGCTCCTTGTCAATTTGAATAGACCAACTTGCAAAATCACGGTCCAAGACTGTCCAGGCAGAACTGAACGCACGACGACATCTTTCTTTGTCCTCCCCACGCGCACCACCGCAATATAAAAACGCAGGACAACAAGGGAGATGACTGCAAAGGTCTCCTTGACGAACAGCAGCTGGCTGGCACCCATCCAGCTGGGAGGCTCTAAGATGCAGATACTTCCTCATGATCTTTTTTTAAGTGCACACGCTCTAAAAATATCAATGAGCATTTTTTTAAAATTGCACATTCATGCACTATGGCACATTTTGGCTGTTGGACAGAACCCAAACTGCATTGCCACTAGCAGGCTGGGTTAAAATGGAAATCTATTTTACAGATTATTAAAGTATTAAGTCATGCAGTATGTATGCTGTTTGAAGCATTAAAGGGACAGACAACTACTGGTTACAAATAAATACCTCTTACAGTTTGCAAATACATACATCTTTAAATCTAGGTTAAGATTCAGGCTGTCAAATTTAGACACCAAGATTACGTCTCAGTTATCAKCCCTCGGTGCATCTCAGTTCCTGAACCCTTGTACCAGGTGACACCCCAGCTCTGCATTTGACCATKCAACAGGACTTGTTTTTCAGTGGGGCCCAGCTTTCACGGAAAGGAAATGCAAGTGAGCACCAAGAGAGGAGCTACGGCACATCCTGTGAGCATCTCTGGCTAAAACCTTAACGATGCAGTTCTGTAGCAAATGCCYTTACTCGCTAGACAGGCAACGGTAATAAGTAGATCTTGTTTAAGTTAGATACCTAAAAATTAGGTGAAAATTGGATGTCTAAAGCTTTTTTCAACGGTTGTCACTAATAGCACTTTTATAATCAGTAGAAATTAAAAGCAATGTAGAAATCATACTTCCCCCCCTTTTTGATGTCAATTTAAATTCCTGCTCCAAAAATAGGTATGAAAAAATACAAATCAGCATCATCCTCTGATCAGTTTTCCATTCTTCATACAGCACAAAACTGTAAAATGCAGGTATTAACCATTGTTTGCTGCTTAGAGCCACATTCAGAGAAATACAAACAACTGCTTTTGATGCACATCTGATCTAAAGTTATTCTTTTAGAAAGATGCCGAAGTTGTTTGGTTCCCTCTTCCTTTTACAGTGGATGAAAGTCTAGACGAGGAGAATGCAACATGTCTGCAGTGCCTCAGTGATTTCTGCATCTGCTGTYCACATTACCTACTGCAATGGATTTAATGACACCTCCACAAAAACTGGGATTTCTTTTTTCTGTTCTTAAAATACTACGCATGGAAAACTAGCCAGTTCAGTGGCTACATTCACACAAGCAACGTTAGGCATATTCGAAAACATAGCAGAGATGAGGTGCCTAGACGTATGGGTTAGATTCTGCTATGGACTCCCTTTAAAAATATCCACATTCTTGTTAYGCTGTAAGCTCCTGGTTCTCACAAAACTTAGTTTAGGGCATCCTCGCACTCATAAATTGAAGCTATCCACTAACTAGTACAGAAGAACAAACTTACTTCAAAGAAAGTCACTTGCGGCATTTCATGCTAGAGGAAGACGAGTTCTAAAAATCACAACGGTGCTTAACTGTCTGAAATCTGGCTGCCGGTAGATYTGGTAATCTTTTGCTGATTTGTGTAACTTCTTGCTTGCAATATACAAGAAATAATTGTAAAAAAGCAAAACCAAAAAAACACCAAAAGCAGTCCACCCAGAAACGCCACAGAATATCCAGAGATAAAGTATCAAGGAAGATGTATGAAGATTCAGGAAAAATAATTTCCCCTAACACAAGCTTCAGTGGCTCCAGTGTAACCTTAACTTCCTCATAAAAGTGTGCTTTGATTTTAGTGTAGAAGCTCTTTAACAGGCAATGTAAATAAAAAACAAGGAACAATTTTCCCCATAATTATTATTAGATGACCCTTTACAAATAAAATAAAATAAAACAAAATATAAGAAAAATAACTGCTTGCAAAAGAAATGGCAAAAAAAAAGAAACATTAACGGGCCAGGGATACTGAAATATTAGTTAGCTAAAATTGTCTATCCAGAACAATTTATTTCTACTAAGTGCTTCATTTAATGCTCTCCTCCCCCCCCCCCCAAAAAAAAAGTTTGTCTCCATTTTCCAATTTATAAGGCTAAWAGGAAAGCAGTATTGTGCAAGGACTTGTTTACTAGGGCAAGAAACTCCAGGGGCTGGAGTTTAAATTGGCCTGAGCGATGGWAAGCAGGCAGAAGTACCGCCCGGTGAGCCTCGTGCCGCCCTGCGCTTCTTGAGATKGAAACTCTTTTCTCTGCCCTTCCTCTGGTTAATAAATATGTAAATATGTTCTTGTGGCGTAGGTATAAAGCGTGGGAATTAAGTGAGCCCCACGGTGAGAGGGGGAGAAGCCGGCTGCCCCAAAGCCAGGCTACGCTGAGAGCCTCCCCTCTCAACAGGTCGGGTGTGCTGCAGAACAYGCTGCGATAGAAACCTGCAAAGACAGTCCGTGCAGCCACGACTTCCCTGCTAATGTCCCAGCATAGATCAAAAAGAAGGATTCAGCTAAGCCAATGATGGAGAAAAACTAATTTCATGGTAAAATAATTCTAAAACGTATTTAAGGTACATTGGYACAGCTACCTTAAAGGGAATC
Organism: Rhea americana; assembly: GCF_003343005.1. Lineage (NCBI taxonomy): Eukaryota > Metazoa > Chordata > Aves > Rheiformes > Rheidae > Rhea > Rhea americana. The sequence goes on along the minus strand of NW_028186346.1, from coordinate 4,358,806 downwards.
TGCATTACAAAACACATAAGGGAACCGAAGACTATATTGTGATGTTCTCTGTCTGCTAAAAAATTGTTATTCTTCATCACTTTCTGACTACGGTATTTTATGTAAACAATTTTTCTGAGAAAAATACTTCTTCCTTCCTTTGCTTTATTGGTTTGGTCTTTATTTTGAAGACAGAATGGGAAGAGCTTCTTGTTCTCTACAGGCCAGCATTTCTTTCTTCTCTTATAGGACCCAGAAAAATAAGATGCAGAGAAACATTTAAAATATTATTACAACAAAAAAGGCAACTGTCTAAATATGAATCCAAATACCAGGTTACAAGAAGTTATTTAGAACAAATATAAAATTCTGGCWGGATCCCAAGTAACTGCTCAAAACTTGTCAAAGCAACTATAACTGAACTTGGCACATTTACAGAGCAAGAAATTCTGCACTCACTGCTGCAGCAAAATTTTTGGAAAAATAGTCAACTTATAGTCAGACAAAAATGGAACAGCTAGGTCGTCAAAACTACRTTAGTTCATATAGTTCAAGAGCAAAACATTAGAGGTTGGAACAACACCTGGGATCCTCAAATTTGGAGTTATCTTTGACTACAAGACAGCAGAGTGCCTGRGAATAAGATTAGAGATTGTAGATTACTGTATTGCCAGGTTAAAAAAAAAAATACAGTCAAGATCAAATTATATATTGGTATTTTAAAGGTAAYTGTGACATAATTTTTTCAAAAAGAAGAATTCCAAGTCAGGTAAAAAAAAAAGAGCTAAGACTCAACTGAAATGAAATAAAAACACTTCTGAAGAAAAGAATAAACAAAAGCATTGCCATTCAAAAGCCAAATTTCTAGTTAATGTTCATTCAGGTTTATAATACCAAACCACATTACAAATATTAAAAGACTTTAAAAATATTAGATTTTTCTCTTCATTTGTGCATGCCAGTACTGGCAAGCCTTTGGACAGATGAAGATAATCTAAAARCATATTATTTAAATTATTATACTTTCCTATAATTGCAAAGTTTTTTACAGTTAAATGTGATACCTCTGGGAAGCATAAGTCAGATGTAACACTGAATCTGCAGACCAGAGCCGAAAAGGCATATTAATTTAATTTCCATAGTTAAAAAAAAAGAATAATCAAAATGGATCATACATGGAGATAAACTGGTTCATATTCATTTCATGTATAATGTGAAATTAAATCGTCAAACAATGAAAGATGAGCACAATATGACACTACCTAGTTATTCTTTCTTCATCAATTCTTACTTACATGCAAGACATATTTTGTAGTATGGATTTTGAAATTAATTATAAGGTCCATGGCCAGTTGCTCTAGAAAGGTTCTAGTGGTAAAAAGAAGAAAAAAAAGAAAAAAAAAAAAAAAGATTAGTCTACCATTCTCTTTTTATAGGCACAAGCCTATAAAGACAACTTTTCCCATTGCTTTCTGCATATCCTTTTTCATATCATCAGATGCTGGAAATAGTTATTAAGGAAGTCTCATAAATGCAGACTTGTACTGCATCTTGATACATGTTACGTGAGCTGCACTGCAAGCAAATCAACCTTCATTTTGTTCTTGACATTGATCTATGCCAACTGCCTGAAGAACTCCAGTGGTCACTACAGCAATACTGCTGAGGACAAGTTTTACTCATGTTTTGAAACAGTAAAATACAATCAGCTCTGCTCTCAGTATCCCCCATTTAGCCATGGACATTTTTCTTCAATGTTTTCTGTGTTTCTCTTAAGAAAACTTTGAGATTATGGTTATTATTAGCTCGCTGGTTTTCCCACACCTAAGGGATTTCGCAGGTGCTAATACACCTCTAGCTCAAGCACTGTCTTAACCTATGAGTTGTGCTCCCACCTTGTATTTTCCACTTCTGTATTCAGCCTTACATCAACTTGCAGTGTAGTCCCTGTTTGTTTTACTAATGGACTTGTTTCCACAGAATGCATAAAGTAATAGTAATATGATCAGGGAATATCAAGTCCCCAAAATGCAATTCAGATGCTTTGGTTTCTACAGTACATTGTTACTATAGCAAGTAAAAAAAGTTTGCAGCTGAGTAAATGCTTAAAGTAAACAAAGMAGCCTGAAAAGCAAAATCAGACACTGCAGCTTGACCATCAGAAATACATATTAGTGACTCTTTACCTATTTGTATTTATCTTGCCTTTTTTTTAACTGCAGTATTTTATGTTCTGAATTTTAATCACTCACTGCAGATTACAAGAAAATATCACCTGGCTGACACCCTTTAACAATTAGATTGACAGACTACCCTTGCAAAGGACTTCAGTCCTAGATGTTATTGAACTTTACTTTCGGTTCCTGCGACTGAGCTGAACTGTGGCCCTAGSCAAACCAATTCATCTCACTTCATCCCGAATTTCTCCTTAAGAAGTTATACTATTACCCATTTATCTAGTGGACAGAATCTGTGAGTTATGTTGGTAAAAATTCAGAATGTGAAATTTTGCATCAAAGACCTTCCAAATTAAACTTTGGCTCACTAGGGCTGTTTTCAGTTTTCYCTTTGATATAGGAGGAGTGATACATAGCTCTTGCTAAAAACGAATTGGTTTCAGATGAAATGTTTACAAAGAGAGAGAATCATTATACACAGCTAATGAAAGATGGATAAAACATGTCAAAATTAATACTATGAATGAGCTAAACTYCTTTTAAAAAAGATCATCAGGGAAAATTCAAAAAACATTGATAGATTTTYATATATTTAACCAAAATGCATTTTATATTCTACCTCAGCAGCATATAATGATGATATTTCCAGAGCTAAATTAACAGCCAACTTTCTGCAACATAAATAGGCTCCTATTGATTAAATTAAGCATGGGGTGAACTTAAGCTGTTTTATCTGACTGTCAGTGAATGTTTTGCTAGCTAGGAATGTCCCCAAAGAGGAACAGAAGTGCATAGAATCAATACTGTCCAATCCAATTTTTTCTCATCGTTATCAAGGACAACTCTGTAATTAAGAAGCAATTCCATTAAACCATCCACCACAGTACACAGGAATTGGAGACTAAGACAGATTCTCAGAGATACAGTTTGCACCTTGCCTACTGGATTTGAATAATGTATTACCCAAGCACATTCTTAGGCATATATAAAAGATGGCTTCATTGCAATTAAATTTTATTTGCCAGTTTTAAGATTGTTTTTCATATTTACCTTGGTTTAAACAGATGCTACCCTGAAGAACACAGGGCATATTAAAAATGTTATGAAACATCAAATTGGGCTGAATTTTTAGCTCTGTAATAGCTTTGATATCTAGGAAGTCCCAGCTATATTGCAAAACTACCCAGAAATTTACTGTAGACTATAGAGATAATGCAGCTTATCCATCTCCCTAATAACTGCTGTGACGTTTGACTCAAGGGATTCTGTCTTGCAACACTCCAGCAGTATATTCACTAATATCATTACAGCAGTGGCTGCGACACATTCTCACAGCATTAAGGTTCTGCCCATGGTCCCATCACAAACCTCCCTTCTGAGACTSCAGGTTTACAGAACATTTCCTGTGCTGGTCTTACTTTTGTACCTTGTCACTACCACTATACTTATATCAAGAGAGGAAACAATTTTCCCTGCCCGCAACTCACRAAATTTTTTTAAAAAAGCCAACTCAACAACCTGAAGTCCTAAGTATGATGAAGAGTTCTAGAAATTATTACTAAATAAAAAAAATGAATCAAACATTTTATATGTAAGTTTACTTTAAATTTCTAAATGAAAAGTTATTGAGTTGAACATCTCCACCTACCTCAGGCTTTTGGGGCTTTTGTTTGTTTGTTTGTTTTTTAAGCTAGTTTATCCATATGAAACTTTTTAGATCACCTCTAAATTTGGCAGAGTTTGGAGTTACAAGTCATTTTATTACAAATAAGGAAAAATATTGTTCAGCTTTTAATAYAGCTCATGAAAACAACTGTACTACAAAAGTTTGAATCAAATTTGTTAGAATTAGCACCTGTCTTGGCAAAAAGCATTGATTATTTACTAACTCTCAATATTGAATTGTTAGGAACATAGTAAATGGGAAATAAGTTGTGGCATTTTGTCCCTTGCTGAGAAGCTAATTTCATCTTATTAGGTAAATGTAATGCAAAAAAAAATATTTTTTCTAAGACAAATTTACCTGTAAAGTGGTATGTTTTTTTGCTGTACACCTTAGAACCTGAAAAGGTACAAAGACATGACTTCTCAGAATGAGTAATGAAGTGCAGCAGTTTGGAAGAAATGAAGCACTGTAATTTAGCCTTATTATTCATTAATACTTCAATGCCCTGCGGACCYGCTTCTTCTCACTGATCCAATATTTGAATAATGTGTGGTTCCAGAAGTCCTGCAGCTCCATTATGGAACATCATCAACCTTATAAAAAGGAAAAAGTGGGTAAAAAGGGATTGCTTATGTTAGATGGTGTTTTAAAACCATTTCAGATTTCAGTTATGAGACAGAAAAGGCAAATGAGGGAAAGAAATATTCTTTAATAAAGGAGACTGGAGATCCTGAAATCAGGTATGACCTATATGTTTTTGTCAGGTAAGACATACAAGAGAAAGGAAGCATCAGCTAGACAGCTGTGAAAAAGAACAGAAGACAAAGTTCCCCCAAACTCAGAAAGTATTTTGACGCAGCTCCGTCATTATCCATCAATACTGGATGAGCTGTACCATATGTTCTAGCAAAGTATGGGTACAGAAAAGCAGCAAATAGAAAAACACTAAAYCAGTCTGAAAAATCATTTAATATTATGATTTGGCTAAGAACGTATCTAATTTAACTGAAATTACTGACGTTACTTCTACTCAGTGTGGGGAACAGAGCAATATATATTGAGTTTTTCAGGCTAAGAATGTACACAGCTGTAATTTCAAGAAGATATCAAAACCATAGATCTTAAAGAAAATAGTTTGGGCAGCTCAGTTCTCTTTTTCTAATTTTTTTTTTGCTTTATAGTAAACACTGGACAGAAATTGGAGAGAGACTAGACAAGCTCTACTTGGAGCTGGCAATGCACATGTTGATACAAATGACTTCCTCTACCCTGCAATCCAAAGATAGCTAAACRAAGGACCAAGGCTATCCCATCTCCAGAATAAAAAATAAAACAACAACAATGYAAAGATACCACAGAAATGCTCAGGATAAAGACTAGTCTACAAGAAAAACACCAGGTGCCTTCTGCTCCCAAAGGCAGAAAGGTACACAAGACAAGGTTCAAGAGAGACAGAGGGAATAAAATTAGGGAGCAGGACTCTGTGGGAGCATGAGGCACTGGCTGGGAAGGAATAGCTTGCAAAGTTCTTGCTCCTGAAATCCAAKGGCTACTTCATCAGGGAAAAGAATATGAGCAGACTTGGATCAGGAAACTGGACACAACCCCTTCTCGTTTTGAGACTCCTAAGCACTATACTGYTGAGTAAGACCACCGTATTGAGGTGATTCTTTCTTCTCTGCTTCTGAGTAACAACAACACAATACGACATTCACTCTTTTACGTGTATACAGGGCCATTTGAACATACTTCAAGGGTTCTTCAGATAGGAGGACACATGAAAATATTCAAAATCATGTATGATGGACAGGCCTTTCTGTTAAGACAGCTAGATGCATGCAAAAATAGACTTTCAGCCACCAAAAGAATTTACCTGGAGCTAAATTAGTTAAAGTGCTTGTGGGTTTGGTGTGCGAGAGAAATTTGGCAAAGGTTAGGAGGATACTATTGGACTCTTGCACTTAAATTCCATTCAGGTCCCACTTCAGGTCTATCGGCTGTTCCAAGAGAAGAACAGAATCAACCTAAAATCAGGTTATTATTAAAAGCCAATGCCTATATAGAAGAAGAAACACTCGTTTATTGCAAGCTTAGCGGGATACCTGGGAATGAAAGAGGAACCCTCTGCTCAATATAAAAAGATGCTACTGAACCCTGTGGAGGAGAGTTCATGAACTTCTTRCATTCAATAAAGAAGAATATTTTTAGTCTAACCTAGTAGACCTGAATGTCACAGAGAAATGGATAAAAGTAGCAAAGAACAAATTAGAAGTGTCCTTAGAACAAAGTAAAATTTTGCTGTTCCCAGTTTAGGCTCTTTATTTGAAATAAATGAAAGAAATAGTAGTGACAAAACTTTTGAAGTAATATATGGCACAGATTCAGTGATTCTACCCTGGGAACCTGCCACTTCAAACATTCTGATATGGAAATATAAATCAGCAAAAAATGATGTGAAAAGTTCAAGCAAACAAATAATTATTAACCATAAGAATGGCTGGACATTTCCTCCCTGAAATTTAATGCTACTGTTATTACACAGCMCAAGGAAGACACCCAGAGTGTACACACACCTATGCTGTGCAAGACTGAAGCTTAAACACTGTTATCCTGACAGTGTCTAGCCCAGCAGCGGAGGCCTAGAAAAGATGACAAAAATAGGGCAAACTTGTCATGCTCTTTCCTCAGTATATCTTTCCAATTTCAGTGGAAATTTCAGCTTAGGGATTTCTGAGCCAGAGATARTATCTCAGTGTTTAACAACCCTCAGTAGATTTTTGTCACGTTAAAAATTAGAAATATGAAATTGGTTAGAAATTGCTATGTCTTGATTCTGTACCAGTGGTTTATTATTCTGTATACAATCATCAGAAAAGGCAGAAGAGCCACAGCATGACCAGCCTCAGAAGTCCCATCAGAGAGAAAATGATAGTTCTGTTTGCATGGGGAACTTGCACAGAAGGAAGAAAAGCATGCCATGGGTATCACTGCAATTCATTTTTAATTTTTTGTTTACAAGCAAAAAGCTCATATGATTCCTTTTTTGACTAGCATTTATATTTACGGAAACTTGTTGTGACTTTGTTTTAGATAGAAAATCCAGATTTGGTGGGAATCATAGAATTTCTTAAAGTCAGGCTACTCTGGTTAGTTCTGAGAGATTACAAAAATAACATTTGGTAGGAGACCCTATACTATGTATTACTGTAAAACCACAGCCAAGTGCTAAGCATTTACTATGACCCTAAGTTGTTTTCTGCTTACAATTTCATATAGCAATTTAGGTTTTTGGTTCTAACTGTATTAACATAAATACCMAAAAGTTGATAACCAAAATGTAATATCAAAATAACATACACATCCTCTCTCTACCAACTAATATTTACATCATCTCCCTACTAGCTAATATTTCTGAGAAAAAGGAGAAAAAAGAAGAAAAAAGCTATCTTAGGCTACAATTTCTRATGGCTCCAAAGTTCTCAGGTATTAATCAAAGATTTTTTTCTTCTTTTTCCCAGAAATATTACCATCTTTCATCCCTTGATGAATGATAAGAAAATATAAAAGCTTGCAAGGAAAAATGTCAATGAGACTTCCTCAACAATAAAAAGTATTATGCAAATGATGGGCTTCTGCAACATTTCAAGATGTCAAAAATCTTTTTAGATACTTTAAGAACTAAAAACAATTACACTTAGGCAATTTATTTCTCAAACACATTTTTTTTAGTTTAAATGTTCCTCTTTGAAYAATGTCTATCTGTTCTACTTGAAGGTGGTAAAGCATTAATTAATCCAGCACAATGAATCATCCACTGCTGCATCACAGAAGTAGCTTGYGTGATCATCTTGTACATGGCTAAATGCTTATGTTACTTTTAAAGGAGGAAAAAAAGCACTATCAGAACTTCTAAAATTCTTATTTTGGAAACGAAAAGCAATTATAGCCTGGTTTGCTACTGTTTTCAGATGAGCCTGAAACCTGAAATTTTGCTTTTGTTCTCAACTCTCATTCTCCTGATAATGGGTCTAGTGCCTGTAAATGCATAATGAATTTTGTATGGTAAAACAAAACACACAATAGGCATTTGCATATACCGTAGATTACTGGTAAGCAAACAGATRCTCCTGGAATGATAACCTCAGAATCTCAGAATGAAATGCAGATTGTCCAGGAGTTTCTGACAGTGCCTAAGTATCAAATAGCAAGCCACATGCATGTACTTTTCCAAAGGCTGAATCGCAGATACCGAACATAATAAGCAAATGCAACTCTAGAAAATTTCCTTGACACAGTTAGATGTATTTTGAAACCTGGTTGCTTAACCAGCCTCATACAATCCAGACCCCACCAAACACAGTCTGAAGTGCACCGAGCAGTCTAAACACTTCGGCTTGGCATGATGTATGGCTTGTGGGGGTAGCGGAGGCAGCTGGCCTCAGTGATCCTGTCTTTGGACTGATAACTGAGCTGACATCTGAGAACACTCTAGACATGAGGCCAYTGCTGTGCAGAACACTCTTCAGATCTACCCCTGAAGCTGAGCCCCGTGAAACCAGACATCCAGAAATCAAAGAGTCCAAGAGGAAGGGCAAAAACCTGACTCTCCCTCAGCAGTTTGGAGCACCCTCTGCAGACTGTGCTATCTTCAGCAAACTGAAAGCTCTTCACATACTTGAGTTACCTTTGTAGTCAATGAATAGTAAAGTAAAAAACCTAAGATAGAGTGATATTCCCACAGGGGTCTTCTGTCTTCTGACAGTTCCTACTGACTGCAGAGTGAATTTAGAATTTTGTTAGGGGGCCTGGACTGGTAAGTTGGACCACATTGCTGATATTTCAGTCAGGTAGGATGTCTAAATGCACCTTCAGTTAGATGGGTGGGATTTCATTCCCTTATCCCTTCTGATCTGCAGTGGGAACTGTGTACTTTTACAATTGTTATTGATATTTGCTCAAGTAGCAGAACTGCTTGAGCAGATATTCTCCAATATACATGGAAATTCATAGTGTCAGCATTAAAGAACAGACTGGCAACATTTCTTTTTARTGTAAAAAATACTGGAGCTAAACTTACTGCTATGAAACCAAGACCATCCATCACTGCAAATCTATGATACAAAGTGAAAAAGAATCAAGTTTTGTATTTGTTCTTCTGATGTGACCATATACTATGTTACTTGTTAGTAATTTGCAATGGGGGGTATTTGGTTTTAGTTCTATCCTTCTTGGTTATTTTTTTCAATTCTATCTACCAGTTTACAAAATAGGGAATAAGCCTCATTCACAAATATAAACGGGTCCTAAGAGAAGATTCTTCATACTGCTCTTCCAATGGACAGCAAACTGCTGGGCCAGGTTTGCCCATTTCTTTGAAAAAGGCTGATAACTTTAGTAGTAGGAAAGTGTTTATTTATTAGGAGCAGAACATCGATATTAGTAGCAGAAATCTATATCTGATAAGCAATTATCCTGCTCCTCATTTGGAGAAATCTTTCTAAACATCAGAATCAAATTATTTTTTAAAAAAGGCAAAAGCCAGCAGCTCCTATGAACCACAACTGTCAGAGAAAGAATTTAAGATGAAGTCCAATAGAGATGTTCCTCAGTTAAACTGCGAAGCAACAAATACCAGCCATCACCACATGCCTAGAATGGCAACTGCTAAATAAATAAAAAAAGAAAAAGGTTCAATTAACTGATTCAGCTAATTTGTCATTCTTTTCATTATCCAGATCAAGTTTTCTTTTAACTGTTTAAATAATTAGCAACTCCACGAAGCTGCCACTAACTTCCTATAAATTAAACATGATGAATGACTTCAGCAGCTTTTTCTTCTTAAAATACATGGATGCATAAGAATGGGGCAGGAAGGGACCAGAAAGGTCATTTAGTCTACTGCGCTGGCCCAGGATAGGATTGGCTTTCCTTAAAACCCTTCTCCATTCTCATGAGATTATTTTCTAGCTTCTCTTTAAAAAACTTTAGCGTGGAACCCACAGTATCCTCTTCACTAGTGCTGTCTGGCATTGGATGCCTAGGGAAAGAATCTATCACCCTATTTCACAGCACAATGTCTCTATCCCCCCGCCCAACTCTCCAGCAACCTTTCATCTTCCAGTAAATTGTGGTTTAGGGATTCATTCACAATTCCCATCACTGTGCTTAAAAGCCCTAGTTGGAAGTATCCATCATGAATTTGTCTAATTGCTTTTGAATCCATTCAGACTTCAAGCTTCTGCAACACTCTGTGGCAATGAATCCTGCAATTTAATTATGCACATCATGAGAAAGTACATCACTTCTGTTAGAGCTGCTGCTCCTTGATTTCACTGGATATCCCCTCACTCTTGTCCTATGAGAAAGAGCAAATAATTATTTCTTGTTCATCTTCTCCATGACATTCATGATTTTATATACCTCACTGTTTCCCTTCAGTCATTTCTTTTCTACCKAAAGATATTATGTTAAACTCTCTTCACACAGAAATTGTTCCCTCCCTAGATGCAAAATCACTGGACTWACAGAAGAGCATATTTTTCATTTTGTTCTCTCCTCCTTTCCTGATCATTCCTGATACTGTCAAAACCTTCCTACCTTCTTTTCAAGCTGAAACTTGATTATATTTTAATTTTTCTTTGTACAAAATCTGTTCTGTTCCTTAATGCTACTATATCCTGTCTGAGGTTGGGAGACCAGAACTGCACTCAGTATTCAAGAAGCAGGTACAATACACAGTAGCACAGTGGTTCTTAAGCTAATGTTATCTGGAATTATCCTATTTTTATCCCAGATCATAAAATCTATACTTTTTCTTCTCCATAAAAGTAGGAAGATGTTGAAATAATATGAGAAACAGCCCAGGCCCAGAGAGAGAGAGAGGGGGGGGGAGAGAGAGAAAACATTTAAGCTTTGATCCAACCAATCAACAGCTTTTTAAGCAAGTCTCGAAACAGATTAAAGATGTTCTATGGCGAATATCAGTGGAAAAATTGAAAAATAATAACCCATGCAAAAGGTTCGTGGAAGTTTATAGAAAGTCAAGACCGTGCTGCAAAAGCATCTCTGTGTGTGCATCTGTTCATTTATTACTACCAGATGATGGTGCAATGGGAGGCTGACAGCATGTTTATCTAGGATAAGGAAGTCGACTACTAGTCTAGCATAAAGCTAGTTCCCCTCATTCTGTTGACTTTGCAGATGTGCAGAACACATAACAGAAACTAGGCTGGTAAACTTTAAGTCTGCACAGACTGTAATTTGAATGACAAAACCTGCATTGCAGCAACATGCCTTAGAACCAAAACATGGCAGTGCTATCCCCACCCCAGCACTCATCCACAGGACGTTGCATTGAGGTTGGGAGTTTCAGAAAGAATTTTTAAAACTCTTGTCTTTCTCTACCGTACCAAACCATGAGAAATTTTAGCRCCTTCACATTTTGGCATGGGGCTGTTCAGCAGGCAGTTATTCTACTACCAAGGACATCTCTTCGGCCACTTACTCACATTCTTGTATGGGTCTTTGAAAAATTCCTCTTCACAAAGATCAAGGCCAGCCCAGAGCTGAGCAGCTCTATCCTCTGAAGATCCCATGTGCACAGCCTCTCCTGTGTCTGCATTGCAGAGATCACCTTAACAGAAATAAGCAAACTATGCTGAATACATACAGACAGAGTAGATTATTTTGCAATCACTCCTGCTTGTTGGGAACCACTAACACTTTCCTTTCCTGAAACTGTGAGCAGAAAGACTCTATATTAGCCTTTGGGGTAGCATGAAAGAAGATAAATAAGCACTTCTAACAACAACTCAAAAGAATGAGAAATGTAAAAGAAAAAGAAAGATTTAGGATCCAGGGAACAGAGACGGAAAGGAGAAGAATGAAAAATGGGAGAGGGAAGAGAGTATGAACAAAACTGGAAGAGAGAGCAATAGGATAAAAGATGATTGCTTGCAAAAATTGTAGAGAACAGGATAAAAGACATAGACTTCAGCATAAGTGAAGCTGGAACAAAGTGGTAAGTGTCCAGTTCTGGGCTCCCCAATACAAGAGACATGGAGCTACTGGAGAGAGTCCAGTGAAGCGCTACTAAGATGATGAAGGGACTGGAGCACCTGCCCTATGAGGAACAGCTGCAAGAGCTGGGCCTGTTCAGCCTGAAGAAGAGAAGACCGAGAGAAGATCTTATCAATGTATACAAATATCTTAAGGGAGGGTGCAGAGGATGGGGCTGGACTCTTTTCAGTGGTGCCCAGTGACAGGATGAGAAGCAATGGGCACAAACTGAAACACAGGAAGTTCTGCAGGACATGAGAAAAACTTCTTTATTGTGAGAGTGACAGAGCACTGGCACAGGTTGCCCAGAGAGACTGTAGAGTCTCCTTCTCTGGAGATATTCAAAAGCTGTCTCGACACAATCCTGGGCAATGTGCTGTAGGTGACCCTGCTTGAGCAAGGGGGTTGGACTAACTGATCTCCAGAGGTCCCTTCCAACCTCAACCTTTCTGTGATTCTGTGATTTTGTAAATATTGTAKCAAGAAAAAAGAAAAGAAACATATAATGATAGTGAGAAAAGCGGGGTAGATTACTGGAGAGCACTTCTTCATAAAGCCTATTCTCTTATTTCTGAATCTTCATATTCTTTGTTGATCCCTCTGGAATAGTCTATCATTCTCCACTATAGTTGTCTAAATTAGGGAAATTCTCCCTAGTCAGCCACGACAGGTAGGTGTCTGAATGGAACCACTATTAACACCTCTCTGGTGTCACATTAGCTCTCAACCATCTTCTAGTAGGAGGCCCATTCTGCTAGTCCTAAGAAGCCTGATAGGGGAGCCTGTCATAAAAACTCAAACACTGTCGATGATCCATGAAGGGGAAGAAAAGGAGGATCCATACTGTTTTAACATTTCTAAATTTTAAAATGTTAGAATGTTAAAACACAAGACMAATGCAAACATTATGAAATCCACCATTCCAAAATCAGGAAATGAGAGAACAAACACTRCTTAAGCAACATGAATTCATCATTTATGTATCAGGATGCAATCTGTAATTACATGATCATGTACTCTTTTCTCCATTAAATTGCATAAAGAACAGACCAATTTGAGAATGTCAGTGATACTTGTCTCTAGAATCAGCCATCTGGCTCTCCTCACTTCTGCTGTTGTCTAAGTTGGAAAGCACATAATAAACAACCAGATAGGAAACTTCAGAAGACAAGCACACCCTATGCTGCAGGCTCTTCTGTTCTCCAAAGATGGAGACCTGTATCCGGTCTCTAAAAATGCACTGTAAGTCCTGTGTGATGTTGGTCAAGACACAGACTACTCTTCCTTTTTACAGATAATCACAAAGACACAAATACTTCCAGCTAGTTGAGCAGAATCTATGTGAGGTATCTACACCAGATGTGTAGCCAGCTTTGGCTCCCTATACAGTCAGAGGTAGCCAGGTGGGTTGACAGCTCTCTTGTAGAGACTTTCCTCTTTCTCCTCTGCGAACCTGAGGGAGAAGGATGGGCACCCAAAGCTTAATCTAGATGCTTCAGTCATGTAGAACAAATTCAAACCCAGTTGCATTTCCTGCATCCAGTATGAGAGCTTGAGGTCTGATTCATTATGTAATAAATACAAATAGCTATAACTAGTTAGTGTAATCTCTGTGCCTTTTTTCCTCATGTGTGAGCAGGGATTACAGCAGTACCTCATTTGATAGGGATATTCTAAAATTGTTTGTAAAGATCTAAGAGGCTGTTGTAATTAGGGGAAAGAGGGAGGTGGCTTTCTTCCTCTAATGTGCCTTTGATTATCTGACATCCTACAATGAGGGTTACAAAGAACAGCTCAGGGAAATGAAAAGATTTTATCTGCTCTAGGATGTGGCTGTCATACGTTAACTGATGCATAAGCATGCACAATGAACATTAGCAAAAGGCAACTGTAAGTGCTAATTCAGTCAACACTGTTAACTTTCTAGAATGAATGACAGGGCCTTTTGCTAATGAAAGATGCTAGATGATTCTTCATACTTTCAAGAAAATTTTTTTGATTTAGAAGAACATTATAGAGGCATATGTATGCTTCCTAGGTGTTCGTAAAAAAAAAAAAAAAAAAAAAAAAAAAAGCCAAAGATTCCAGCAGGATTTCGTTTATGATCACACTAGACATACAATTTCTGACCTATTTGCAGAGGGGAGGGAGAAAAAGGGGGAATTTATTAACTTCAGCAAGCTGCTGAAGTTTCCCATCTCCATAGCCCATGGAAGTAGTCCTCCAGTTACACAAAGGTATGTTATAAACCAAATGCCCTAAGAATAGCTCATTAAATGAAACAGCACATGGCTTAAATATCTGTACTTGATGAAAATACACTTTCTTTAGTGAATGCAGAATTGTTCTACTATTTGCTGAAAAATGTATGTACAAAACTCAACAAGAGTAAATACACAACACAATGCATCATCTGAACAAATTCTTTAGTGCTAGTTTATAAATTAAGCCTGAGGAGATGTCTGAGTCGGTAGTGCTAGACACTTCAAAAGGAATGTATTCTGCTTATAAATTTTCATTGTTTTGAGTTACTATAAGTACACCTATTTTTCCATTTTTGAAAAGCTGTTCCTGAAGTGCCCTCAACCATGTAATCATAGACTATAAATTATATTTCAGAAGACCTTAATATTTTCAATACATTGTCTAAGACACAAAAATAATTGCATATTTCTTACAAATAATACTGTGCTAGAGTGGCAAAGGTATAACAAGATACTGCTCATAGACCACAGATCCCAAACATCATATGTGCAAGAATGCTTGTTTTTATTATTACAAATAATAACAAAGTAATTTGTTACTACAAATAACTAGAACTATTCAAAGTTACCTTCTCATACTCTTTCTGGGAACTGTCAGGATCTTTGAGATCCTAAATTATTCACTACTACCTCAATGAAAATCAAAAATACACTGCCCAACTTTCAGGTCACAGCTTCTTATCTGGAAGTGTGTAATGCCGTCACTACTTTATACAAAAATGAAAAAAAAATCTTAATTAAAGCACAGTTAAAAGCACATACGCCACATGGAGATAGGTCAGATGGTGATGATTAAATTCTGTCTCAGCTCATTGAGCTGAATTCTAAAGCACGGAGAACAAGATGATAAAATACATTCCCACCCAAGAATGCCACTGCTTCTTCTAACAGCATGTTTACATAGAGTGCTTCAGTACTAGTGTAAGCAGTCTTTGCATAAGACATTTTAAAACAATCTCTAAGATGGCCTGTATAAAGATTTGGACAAAGTCACAGATTTACCGATATGGTGTGAAAGGTACCTACAAACATTATTAACAAGTAATTTTTCATGTATGATACAAGATACTTGTAATAATACAAGAATCCATTGAAGAGTATTAATTATAYTCTAATCAAAACTACCTTGTTAATTTTATTCAAAATATTTTAATCAACACCACGTGATAATTTGTTTCATGTCAAACAGATTGTGCTAATCAAACTGTTTTATCCGTCTGTATCAGGTGATTCTGCTTCAGTGCTTTTGCTTCCCGCAAAGAATTATATAGGAGGCCAGAATAACAGACTTGCCAGATTAGTTTTTACCTATTTCTTTCCAGTTTCCACAAAACGCTATATCATCTAGCATCAGTAATTYACTTTCAGTACCAATTCACTTTTCAGTACCTGAAAAGGTTCAACTCTAGCCATATCCATGACATTATTAATTTCTTAATTTATTCTTATAATAAAAAAAGTTATTTTGTTGATTAGATTTTCTACTAAAGGTGTTCTGATTTCATAAAGCCAAATTTACTAGAATCTAATACATTTTCCTTTAATCTATTAATACATGCTATATGAAAAAATACTCTTATCAATGTCTTATAATACTCTATCAATGTTTTATAATATATAAAAATAGTTCAGAAATGGCATAAAATCCCAGCCATACACCGGAAGGGGAAATTTTGAAGTTGCGCTTGACTTCAGCATAAGCTGAACATGTCTTGCAGAATGTCCACTCCCATCTAATTCCACTCAATTACTTCAAAAAGGTAGTTATCAGTACAAACTAGTAAAATAATTTAGAGATCAAACAGTATCACTATCACTGAGATAAATTAGTACTAAATAGCAGTGACTAAGACTCCTAGGAGATACTTTATAATTAGAAGAATAAAGGATTGAAGAATTGGAGTATTAACACTTCCTGTATTCTGAAACTCATGCAGTTGTTAATCTTCTGCTTTTATACGCAAGTCTCTATTTCCTTGAGAGTAACATAAGATGCATTATATACAGAATAGGAAAATAAGTAGAAATTCTACAGCCGGTAGATGCAAAGGGCATTTAGTGAATTTCTGGTGCTAAAATCCAAAAGTATGATACAACCTCCAGTCTTCATCCTCTCCCTCTAACACACAAGTTTATAAACTTATCGGTCAGTTCTCTTTTAAATGACAGTTCCTTACACCTCTTTAGGGTGCTCATCTGATTACATCTAATACAATCTGAGACCAAGAAACTACAAAGAGCAATCTCAGAGCTCCCTGAAGAGCCAGTCAAAAGGTACGTTCACAGCATTCYGCTAAATACCAACCAATCACCCCAAAAATAAAACTGTAATTTTTTTTCTTTTAAAAATTAACTTACTGGAAGAACAATTTCACTACTTATTAGCATCCTATGTTCAATTCTATCCATAGAACTAAAATTTATGCATCTTACTACTCTAAACCATTCTGTAAYCACGAGGTTAGACTGAGAATGACACCTTTTCCAAGTCTTGTTGAAGCTGGGTTAAGCTGCAAAGAATGCAAGGTTGATGGAGGAATGGGGAAGAACACCTTTAGGATGCTTATCTGGGTTCTGGATGCTGTTTGACTTTGCTTGCAGGGCACCAGGAATGTAAATGTGCAGAAGCCAGAGACATTCCTGTTAGTGGTTGGTAATCGAGGGGRAAAAAAATCACCTAAGACAAGCAGAGTCCCAAGGTTTTGGTCGCTTCTTGTAGAATTACTCTTAAAGCCAGTTCAGAGTAAATCATAAASAATGTCAGGCAGATATTCACCTGGAGCAGATGAGCCTCCTAAACCTATGAACTACATAAATTGGAAAGGGAAAATATTTCCTTTTGGAACATACTGACCCATATAACAAGWCTAAAAGTAATTAAACTCCACAGATGAACCAGGAGATCTCTCTTCCAAGATGCACATCATCATATTCGCTTTCAAAAAAGAGCTTTTAAGCTAAGGTTTTTGGTAAATTTCACATGTAGATGATCAGCATTGTATGTTTAAATCCAGAGTAAGAGGAATATAGCTGGAATAACAGGGTGCCAACATACCAGTCAGAAGAACACAGGCAAATATAAATGGATTATTACTACCAGAATAAGATTTATGGGTTGGTGTCCTGCCCCCTCCTTTTTTTTCTTTAGCAAAAACTGAGAGATTAAACTACACTTACGGAGACTGCAAAGGACACATTAATCCCATATTTTTCATCACTTAGACAAATAACCAAGTGTAACAAAGGTTATAAGCAGCTTAAATCAGAAATACATTTCAGATTACAGTATTTCATAATATCCCAGTTAAGAACCTATATTAAGGAAGCTGAAAAACGATATGAAAAACATTATGTAAAACAAATATATAAACACACACACACACAATATATATATGTGTGTGTGTATATAAAGAGAGACACCATATATGTATATATAAAGAGAGAGAGACACACGTAGGARTGAACAAAGGACAGAAGAATTATTTCACTTTTAGGGGGTAAGCGACATAGGTCAAATGCATGTCAGCAAAATATACACGTAATTTTTATTTTCAAACATCAAGGACTGTAAATAGGAATTTTAAATGAAGACAATTCCAAAACCATTAACAAAAAAAAAGATATACAAGCAGGCATGCCCTTTTAAATTGAGGTAACAAAATCACTCTACTTGGAAAAGTTCTACTTCAGAATCTGAAAAAATAATTAGACATAATACCTTAGGGAGGACAGAACATCTTCAACATTTGAATTAAAAAAAAATAACGACTTATTTTCTGCTGTCAAGAAGAAGAGAAATAACTCAACACTGTGATGCTATAGCGGTCTGATCTATAAGAATATAGTTAATTTGAAAACTGGGTGTTCTATAGAATATCATACTTTGCTAATTGTATGAACAAGTGACAGATGACAGAACATTTTTTTTTAAATTGGTTTGACAGATGTCCTGAAGTCACAACACCAAATTTCTGTAAGAAGTCTCATCCTTTCTAAATCAAATTGAAAATTCTTGTAATCTCTTTGTCAGTCATGTATTCAGATAATATGAAATACTGCAGCCAACCTGTGGAACAGTGTCACAGGAATTTACTGTGCTGTTATACCGACTAAAATGAAAAGTACTGAGGATATCAATTCCTTACACTTCTTCTCAGCATAGAGTGAATCACCATTTAAGATCCAAAAATAATCTTCCATGTAAGGTGCTGTACACAGAACATACCACTGAGTTAAATCTCTTTGTAGCTGGCCTTCCAGCATCATCTTTTCCAGCCAAATAACGATTCAGTTAATCAAAAGTTCTTCTCTGACAGGTTTAATACTTCTAGCAAATATCAAGCATTGTGTTCATCTCCACTGTTTTTCTAATATTTCTATATTGTTTTTCTATATTGTCACCTATAGGTCTTCCTTACGCCATCTCCAGGCTTCTTTTCCACACAAATCTTTCTTGTTCAATGTATTTGGGTAGACACCCTGGAGATCTATCTCCATAAACTTCAAGTGTCCCCTCACACTAAGGGAAATCTGCTTCTTAAATGCTAGCAAAGTTCTCAGTAGTCCTTCAGTTGCCAGCCTYCAGCCTTCAATTCCCATTGGACTAYACTGAACCATCGGTTCTCTAAATGCTTTTCTGGAACAGCAAAGATATGAGACTGTCTTTAAAAACCCAAAACATAACACTAAACTGGGGTGGGAGATAATTTACCTTGTCCACAGTCATGCAGTTAGCAGTAAAGCTGCAAGAAGAACTCTTTCTGCCTAGAGTTACTCCACTTCCTTGTTTAAATACACTCAGAAATGCTATTAYTGCTTTTTAACTGTTTCAAATAACCAGGAATACTACTTTCCAGATTGAAAGACTTTTACATACCTGCCCTATCAGTGTCCAGCTTGGTTACTTTCACACCTCCACAATCTCCCTCCATTTGTGTCCCATCTTCACTGACGCAGACCATAAGGACTTCCTGGTCTGGCCAGAAGACCCACCAGCGCTACCTACACTTGCTGCTACTCCASCCATTCAGAACAAGGCCAGCTAAGGGTCTGGCTAGGCACTCATTTCTACACATATCCCTCTGTGGTGAAACAGTAACCTACATCTGTTTATAAGCAGCTGACCTGGGTAAAACAAAATGTTATCTAATCAGCCTCCTGTCTCTAAAAGCAGCTGATAAGAGATGCTGAAGAAAATGGCATAAAAATGGGGGGAAGCATGCAACTAAACTCTCCCAACTTTCAGCAATCTGTATTTTAAAGTCTTCCCAAGTCAGAGAATCTGTAAGCTTCACTGTGTTTGTAAGGCTTYGATTTACCCTCCCGGCTTCAGCCCTCTGGTGGACAGTTACACGTTTGTGCTTTGCAAGAAGTCCCACAGAATAATTAGGCACAGTATGAAGAGTATTTCCATAAATTTATTTTAGAGATGCTGCCTGATTATTTCATTGAATATCCTCTGGTTCTAGTGTTATGAGAAAAAGGGAACAATTGTTCCCCACTCAACTTCTCCAAGCCATTTATGATTTTATRTATCTCAATCTGTTTCTCCTCAATCATCTCTTTCATAAACTTGAGAGCTCTAGTCTTTGTAATCTCTCCTTTTACAGAAGCTGTTTCTTACCCAAGAAGGTAAGTGCACAGTGGATTTATACAATATGTAACATTTACCATTTTGCTCTCTCTTCCTCTCCTAATCATTTCTAATATTGTTCTGCCACTAAGCACAGTACCAGCATTTTCAGCCTCCTATCACAATAATTCCCAGGCCTTTTTGTTGAGGGCTAATGAATAATTTACAGCCCATTACTATGTAAGGCGCAATAGTTTTCTCCCCTGATGTACTACTTAGAATTTATTGCCACAATTTCAGTTATCGCATTATTGCCCAGTCACCAACTATCATGAGATTCTTTAGTAACTCTTCAGTTTTAGTTTAATGCTTTAATCATTCGATGCTACAGAATTACGTCATTTTGCTATTCATTCTTTTTCCAGATTCTGGAATACGCTGAGCAGTACATATTCCACAAGGTTCTTGTTAGGCAGTGTTGGTAATCTCCCATCATCAGAAAAAAGGGGAAAAAAGAAAAAAAAGAAAAAAGGAAAAAGGGGGGAAGAAAAAGACAAAAAAGGAAAAAAGGGGGAAAAGGAGGAAAAAAGGAAAAAGGGGGAAAAAGAACTGCCCATGCTCTTTATACTGTCTTTAACCAGTCATTAATCTACACCATAAGAAAGCTTTCCGTTGAAGCCTGTTAAAAGGGACCCGTGGAAAGCTTTTTGTCCAAGTATGTCCAGGTAAATTATATTAAGCAGCTCTATCACCTTTGCACACATTTTCTTCCCTTCTAAGTATGACGATAGATTTGTGGTAACCTCCCTCTACAAAAACAGTGCAAGAAAGATGAGACAGGACGAGAAGTTAACATGACATTATTCCTAAGCTGAGGGAGACTGCTACCAAAACCAAGCTCAACRGTTAAGCTCCATTCGGCTTTTTTGCCTAATAAAGTAACAAAGCTCCGAWAGCCGCGAAGAGATTAAAGACGGGAAAGATGGACTTCATCGTCCCTGAGACGGAGCAAGGGGGGGACAGGGGACGAGCTGCCTCCTTGCGCCCAGGTCCCTCCCATGTCACCCAGCTCCAGGCCACCAGCGGCAGGGGAAAAACACGCCTCCCTGGCCAGGAGCGGTCCCTCTCCTTCCTCCCCTTGCTCATGGCAGAAATAAGAATTTTAACCTCCAGCTTCAGACAAACGTACGCATTCAAAAGCAAAAGTTYTTTTAAAAACGGAGTCTTGACTAGGTTACCAGGAAATAAATGAACGTCTTTGAAATCCCATAAATTGATTTCAAAATCATATTTGCAATGACTGCATCAATTTGTCATCCCCAAATTATCATTTATTCCTCTAGGAAATATGAAGATTAATTGCCTGTAAAGTCCCAAAGGTGCTGAATACTAATAATATCACTATTAGTGTATATTTACTTTAATTAAACTGTAAATAAGCCTCCAGTCTTCAGATTTGAATGTCAAATGTCAATTCACTGTTTCAGAAAATCTCTTCTAAGATGTCGTGGTCAGAATATTATTTTGCTATCAATATTAGAAAAATTCTTCRCAGTTATTTAGCATTGATGATTTGTGCATCTCAAAGTGCATTTACAGATATTATACAATCTGACCACAGTAAGCTTCAGAGGGAGGCCAGCTTTATGTTTTCCATTACACAGCAAGGACTTGGGGGGGGGAGGGAGGGGRAAAGAGAGACYAAATTATTCAAGGAAACAAAGCAGGTCTCAATCTACATACCAATAGAAAATTAATTTCTAGCTCAGTATCTTAAAAGAAATGGCAGGCCTTTTTGCCTTCCTCTGTAAAAGGAACCTGAACTGCTTTATTGCAGTGACTGATTCAATTTAGCGCTTACGGCAAGCGCCTTAACTTTGTGTGTATTTTGGCACCGTGGTGGTGCAAGTTTGCACTGCTTCACCCGCRGCAGCGCGCTACTTCTGCGCTAGCCGCCCGAGAGCGAACGCGGAGCCCGCGGCGTGTAAAGCCTCTGCCGGCAGCGCGGGGAGCGCCGGGTGGGTCATCTGGGATTTTTGTTCTGGAACGATTCGGGCTGCCGTAATGAGAATCACCCGCTCCCTAAGCAAGGCCTCTCTCCTTGAGGGAAGGCGTGCTGCACACCCCTCTCTTCTCCAGCCGCAACCCTGACACCGGGCACCTCGGGCCCCTGAGGCGCAGCCCCTGTTAGGCGGGATGCAGAAATCTGCTCAGGGCCGCAGTGACTGTGCCCTGAGCTTCCGGAACAGCTGTCCAAGCATCGGCTGCCTGTGGCTGCTCCGCGACAGCACTGTATGAATCCCAGCCGGTGGCTGAGACTGCTCCGAGCTATGCCAGTCGAGTAATAACCAAGCCACCCTGCTCTCGACAAGCAGCCTCTAGCACTGCTCAATCTCACAGAAAGGTGCAGTCAATCGTTATTAGATTATTATTAGAGCTTTCCCGACCTTTGGTGCCTTGAAATTAAGCTGCTCAGACACTGAAATAAGCACCTCATTTAGGTGCAGAGTGGTAATCTCATCTTAAAGTCTAATGACTGGAAGCGATTTGGAGGTATTTTCTAAGGTATTTGAAACTGCTACTCAGTAGCTGACGTTTCCAAATTACATCCCTTCTGAACTATTCCACATATTGACTAAAAYGCCATCTAATGTGGTTCCACATGCTATGAACTACGTGGAACTTAACCAAATAACTTTYATGTTACAATACTTTGTTCACACATGAATCAGTCCACCTTCTGAGGAGTTGTAAGCATTCTCCTTAAATATTTACAACAAATATTTTGTACATGACAAGCAAAAGAGTGTAAAATAATAATGATACACCTGCAGAAGCACATGAGGTTCTCTTACCGGCACATGTACAGATTTACTCAAAAGTAATATGTTTTCATCTGTGTTTTCTGCCACACTTCATATTTGCAATAGGTAGCTTTTAGCACCCCAAAGTATCTGGTCATCAGGGTTTTTAGACTCAGCTAATCTGGAAAGAACACTTAGGTTCCCATAATACGCCCATATATATGAATAGCTAAGTGTCAAATAACTGTTTCTCTGACTTCTCTAACTGTCACTGTATTTCCACAGAAACCCTATACCAGCTTTCCCAAAGCCTAGCCATGTGAGTTGAGGAAGATGGGAAGGCGAAAGAATGGTCTGCTGCACCCACAGAGTGACAAAATATTAACTACATTTATGAAACTTCACAAACTACAGAGGGAATAATACTAAACAGTGGTTTACCTGGATGACTTCTTTCTGAATTGAGCTCCTTTTTATCAAAAAGAACAAAGATGTATCCTTCTAAAAAGCTGAGCGAGTCCAACAGACRACGAACTGAGAGCGAGGAGTTCACGGCTAAATTTACATCCAACAGGATCAATCCATTTCCCAAGGGTTTTTATGTTTTGATGTATTCATTTCAGGAATTAATTAACAGTAATGTTATTTCAAGTCAAATAATATTGATATCCTTGAATGTACAGACAAGAAGAAGTGCATGGTTAAATATACATGAATGAATACAACAAACATGCTGCCCGTCATTTGAAATGGCACTACAACATCTGTTCCATCCTCTGCCTGCTGCTGGAGTGAAGACTGACCCTAGAAGCAAAGTACATGCAGGGTTGGGATGAAAAATACTCATCACTACAATCTTCTTTGTGGAAATTTCCAAGCTGCATCTCTCACTGATAAATCAGTAAAGTGTATTGAAGTAGCAACTTAAATATTTCTTCCCAAAGTCTATAAAGCATGACTTTAAGCCAAAGAGACTAGCAAATAGATGTTGCRATAAGCAAATGGTAACAAGTGATAAGGTTAGTTAAGTGTACGTTAATACTGTCATACTCAGTGATCAGCTATGGACTGTTGGGCAACACTTCTAAATGCATCGCCTTAACCAAGGTCAAGACACGTCACCACAGGAAGAAAGTAAAGAAATGAAAGCTGCAAAGACAGTGATGAAGTCGGAACTTCAGCCTTTTCCCTGTAAACTACAGATCATTTCTCTATGACCACTAAACAGGAGTGTTCACCTCAATTACTTACGGCTCTTATGAAACCAATTCTGAAATTTTACACAAGTTCTATAGAAAACTCAGCACTATTCACAGCCATGTTGAGAAGCTGTCAGACTTTAAGGTAAAACTGTGATTCTTTTGGATTCCCTCCTCTCTTACCCCAATTTCTTTTTTTGACTACTCTTACATTTGTTCCAAATAAGAACAAACATATGGTCTGTATGCACAGCATAAAGAGTTTATTCTGAATTTGTTATCATGGTACAAGAAAAAAAATCATAAAAATGGAGGTTTATATTAACTTCTGTGTTTAAGAACGCTGTAAGCCAACAACCAGCCAATATTTTTGGGTCATATTTTCAAACATTTTTAGGGAATAAAGTAGGAAAAGTATGCCACAAAACAATGATAAGATAATCTTAAAAGTTATCTGTTAAYTGCCACTACTTGTATTAATTAGACAACTCTATTACTTAAGATTGTCACATTTTAAACTATTTAGCATTCATTCCGACTACACCACTCATGCACTAGTTTTTTACTGGTGATTAGTTTTATACATGGGTATTAAATGGGTAATTATACATGGGTATTATCTCCTTCTCTGGAGATATTCAAAACCTGCCTGGATGCGATCCTGTCTAACATGCTCTAGACAACCCTGCTTGAGCAGGAGGGTTGGACTAGATGATCTCCAGAGGTCCCTTCCAACCTCAAGTATTCTGTGATTCTGTAAACAGAACAATTATATTAAGCAACATTTTGCATTTTCTGACCAATAGAAGTTTATCAAACTGCACTTTGTTGAACAAGCATTTCAGTCTAATCTGTACTTAAAAAAACCCATCAAATCACCATATTTGTTAAGTTGAAAAGAATAATTAATACACTATCTTGAGGTAATACTCTCAGATTGAAAAAGAAAAAAAGACACAGAATAAGGTTTAGAGTGATTCCTATCAGAAAATTAAGAAATATGCATGAACTCCTATCATTTATTGCAGAATTAAGCCTTTCTGTTCACAAATATTATAATTACTTTTGTAAATATGCTGCCTTCTTTTTAAGAACAAATGTATCATTAGGTATATGTCATGCTTCTCAGATAACTTTAAAGAATGTTGTGCCCTGAAAATAAGTACTTTAATAAACATGCATCCTTGGATGATTTGCTCAGGGAAAGTGTACTACAGCATGCAAAGAGAAAAAGAAAAGGTAAGTATGTAGGAGAGAAAAGCCTGGGAAGGATAAGAAAATCAGCACTAGTAATTATTTGCAAACATATCTGACATTATTTTATTTGAACAAAAGATAGACCATTCAAAATAGCACAAATGGCAGGTGCTGAGATGGATTAGTGGTAAGTAATCTTCCCAATRCTCTTTTGTAACGGCTGATTAAATCATTTGCAAAACTACAGGAAAGTTGTCCTCTATTTTTCTAAGAAACTCATTGTAATTTACTCTGTAACTGCCCAGCCATACTGGACATCCTATATTTTATTACTCTCATTGGGGCTGTCAGCAACAGAACATCTTAGAAGCAGATCCTTAGCATCCTGATTTCCTCTAGTGAAGGGACTCAGCATTGGAGCAAGTGTGTTTTTCTGGATGGGTCCATGGTACCCAGAAAAAACAAAGATTATAGATATTGCAGAACATACAAGACACTCTGACATGAAATACACTGCTTTCCTACCTGCTTCAGACTAGAAGCAAACTTGCAAGCAAAGGAGCAAGTTTAAGTAGCCCATGTCTTTTTGCAATACAAATCTGCAAA